>NC_046291.1:58630000-58987500 GCF_004115265.2 Rhinolophus ferrumequinum | reverse complement strand
GCCTCTGATTGTGTCTCTCCAGTGTGCCCCGAAAGGGGTTGGGGAAATCAATACCCTCAATCACAGTGGAGAGCATTTCTCTGTCAGTCACACAGCTGAAGTGATTAGAATTGAGTCATAAGCCGAGGAATAACTTGCACTGGCTTCCTGCACCTCTTCTGCACCTCTCAGAGAGCCTAATGAACTCTCGAGACTGAGGGGATAGGCTAACAACTAGTGCAGCTCTATTAACATCCCTTCAGAAAACAGCAAAGCCCTGGGTTACAGTCAGAATTAGAGATGTTAACTTCATCCTTGGAAAGATTGATGCCAGGCAAACAAAAAAAGTAGCGGAGTGGGTGACATTGCCGTCTCTTTTATCTAAGATTGAGGGGTTTAAATACACTTCTATACTTCACAAAATGATGAGAATCAGCATAGATGAATCACTTACCAACTGTTTTTACAATAACAAATAACATTCCTCCCACATCTCAAATGTGCTGTACACAAATTTTCAAAATTCACTAAGTTGGAATATTTTAAAGTAGAAACCTTTTCCCTACTAACAGGGATGTTAAAATAAGTATGGTGTCGTGTTTGTGGGCTCTCAATAGCTTCTGGAAAATATGCTCCCCACTCCTCGCAAAAAAAGCACACATACCAGTATTTCAAATCCATTAGTTATGGGGGAAAGAGTGCCTCCAGTTCCTCAGACTGAAACTGCTGAGCAATCCTGGGTGTCACTATTGATCTCGTGAGCAAAACTGCTTGAAATACTTAACGTGTGTATGATTCATGACTAGATGTAACCAAAACTAATCTTGCACAAAATAGATTTGTGTCTAACATGAATGCATGAATGTAGATTCCAGAGAAAAGAGCACATAAAACAAAAACCACCAAGGTAAAATTACCAACAGAAACTGAATTATCTGCTGTTCTAATTTCTCAGCTTATGTACCCTCACTTATCCTATTGGCATCCTGAGTTTGCAAGCGGTGCCCATAAGCTCTGAAGTTAGTAAGGTTCTCTCTCTTATTGCTACTTGCTGTTGTCATTTATGTGTCTTTGTGACAGCCTTTGCTATTGGTCAAGGATTTTTTCTGTGTAATCATGACGCAACTTCCATTACCAAATCCATTGACCTAACAGGGAGCCTGCACTTTATGCCAGTTCTCTTGTCAGGAATGCAATTTGCAGGAGTGAAGATGGGCCAGCCTCTGCGCTGCCCCGTCATCCATTCTTCTTGAGAGCGCATTTGCCTTAAAGTTTAACTTCCTTGGTTTGACTTCAAGGCTCACAACAGCAGGACTTTAAAAATACCTACAGAGTTATTGTCTTTAGTCTCAGAGTGTCAGAAGCTTATACAATTAGAAGGGAATAAAAGAAATGATCTGGTTCAACCAATTGCCTACAACAACTGAAGCCCTAGAGCGTCACAAACAGGTCTATCTAGAGATAATTAGAGAAGAACAGAAATAGCTATATCCATATCTGTGTAGCTATAGCTATATCTGTATCTATCTATCATCTATCTATCATATATCTCTTTTTATCTATCATATCTATGATATATGTTATATACAAAACTTGCAAATTATAAAGTATATTGTATATTTAAACAATTAATTTAAAGAAAATGGAATAAGCTAATGTCTTCACACTAATAGTAATAGCTCACTCTCATTGAGCAATTATTACATGGTAAGTACTTTCCTGTGAATTATGTGAACTATCTTATTTAATTCTCACAGTCACCCTATGAGATAAGTACTGTTACCTTCATTTTACAGATGAGGAAACTGAAATTTTTAAAAGGTTACGTAGGCTGGTCAAAGGGTACACAGCAAGTATTGGGATAGGAATTCAAATCTCATTAGGTTGACTTCACAGTCCACCGTCTTAAACCCTCTGATATTCTACAAATTCTGGAGATTAGCAAGACATAGTGGGAGACCATAGGAGGAATGCAGGCTTTGAAGTTTACAAGCATGCCCTCAAAATTTTCGTCCACAGCCATGGGCTATGTGACAATGAACAAGTCACTTAAATCTTCAAATCTTTAAAATGGGGTTAATGCCAGCTAGCTATTTCATAGATGGCTATTAGAAAATTATGGGGATATTAAATGAAGTAATATCTAAATGTACTTGGCACAAAGCCTTAGCTGTTCTATAATTGGCTTCAATTATTAATAATAAATAATATCAGCCTTGAGACTGACCTCTGTGAAAAATGTAGTCTTCAAATTCTCTTCAAATGAGAGCTCTTTTATTTGGTCCTACACTGGGTGTTGAGATTAAGACACAGATCTGCCATCAAAAGCTCACTGTGTAAATGATATAATTAAGGTGTCCCTTCAGGTTGACCCTGAGTCACGAATAAGATCTCTTCATCATATGGGACAGTAACTGGGTCACAGTAGGTCATCAATAGCTGAATATCTGCTGGATAAATGGATGGATGTTTAGGGGATTCTTTCAATCTTTTAAAACTTAGATTCAACTTTAGTGTCTTCTATAATACAGGTTGAACAAATTTCAATAGCTTCAGCACTACTTCCTTTTTTCATATTAAAAGGTAAGCAAAGTTGGTAATTATATAGACCACTAATCCGACACCCCCCTGCCCTTTGGGACTTTTTTTACTCTATTTATATTAATAGTATTAAGAATGAACATGGTCTAAATTCTCTCTGTCTCACTTATGAGATAGAATCTTCATGGAGTGGAAATATAAACTAGCGCACTCTGAAAATAAATATAAGTAGTGGTACTAATAAAAATTTGTAGAAACTTGGTATTGGGTGATTCAAAGTACGTGAATACCAGGCCTAGATATAAGCACTAACATAGAATAGAAATTAGCTCTGGTTGATCGTATTACTTGGTGGTTTAAGTGTTTCTTCTTTGTTTTTTTTTTGTTTTTTTTAATTATCTTCAAAGTATCTATAGTGAAATACATTTACTTTGTAATTACAAAAATAATAAAATAATATTAAAAAAATACAATAAATAGGCTCAAGGAGCAAACTCTGATATTTCTAAAAAAAGGTTGACAGAATTTAATATCTGCATTTAAATATACAATCCCACTATATTAATATTCAAGAGAAAAAATAGCACTGCAAATTTATTTTAATTAAAAAGTCATGTCAACTAATGAAGGTTGAAAATTAGAATCAGAGAGATAATGTTTGAATATATTTACTTTTATGTTTATCTTCTTTGATTACTGATGTCAAGTTCAAAGTTGTCCACAAAATTACCTCTAGGATATTACATGTAGTAACTTTATTAATTTTTTAATAAACTGGCATCTTTAATAACATATTATTTCTCATCTCCTATTCTTTCAATACTTTTTCTTTAGCTAAAATGCATTTATTTATTTATTATCATATTTATTGATTTTTATAAATTCCTTGAAGTTGTTTTCTTTTTTCTCACGTTTTATTGAGATATAATTGACATATAACATTGTATTAGTTTACGGTGTACAACTTAATGATTTGATATGTGTATATTTTGCAAAACGATTACTACAATAAATTTAATTAACATCCATCACCCATCAAAACTATTTTTTCTTGTGATTAGAATTTTTAAGATCTACTCCCTTAGCAACTTGCAAATATGCAATGCAGTATTATTTAATTGTTTTTCTATTCTTTTGATGCAATTTTAAATTCAGAAGGTTAACTTTTTAACTTAATTTCTTAACAGCTCTTTTTTTTTTTTTTAACGGCTACTATTTAAAAATATTTTTGGATATATGATACATTTGCATAGTCTCCAAATCACAATAGTATAAAAAGATATAGATTGAAAAGTAGATTCCTCAACTTCTAATCTTTCCTTTGATGATAACTAGTAAGTTTCTGCTTTCCTACATCTGCCAACATGCCATCTTTGATTTCTTCATATGTTTATAATCTGGGTCAGGAATCTTCTTTTGGAAATCATTGCGGAGGTGATTGTCATGAAAACTTCAGTCAATTCAAAAATTTTTCCAGGAGTTATCTTGCCCTATCAACCCAAACTTATATCTTTTGTTTTTTTAATCTATGTAGGATTCCAGGTCCTTCACAGCAGCTCCACATCCATACTATTTTTGCATTTCTTATTTATTTATTTATTTATTCATTAATTTCATTAAATATTTATTATGTAACATCTCCCAAATGTCTCCCTAAAACTGTGCCCTCAACAAGTTTTCAGTCTCGCAGAGAAAGGAGTTCCATTATAATAATGGCAAGGACAATGATGGGTTAAGTACATATCCTTCTTCAGAGAAGAGACATCTAACTATATCTCAGAGAGAAAGGGAATTCTCCCAGAAATATATATCAGCTAAAAAGCAGGTGATATGTAAGCTAAAGTATGTGGAGGAAAGCATGCCAGGAAGAGGAAAAGGCATATGTAAAAGTCCAGAGATGAATGAAACATGGTATGTTTGGGAACCATGATATGCTTTTGGTTCCATGATGTGGTTATAGCATAAAATATTGAAGGAGAATGAGGTATGAGGTGGGGGAGGAGTGTACTGTGAAAAATGTGACCGGCAAGGTGGTCAGAAGCAAGATAACGTGGGCCTTGTGTAATATAATATATTAAGGCATTTGGACAATGTACTGAGAATAATGAATAGCAGAAAAAAATCTTTAAGCAGGTAAAATTTGCATGTGGGAAATAACATTCTCGCTTTGTGCATATTTGGATTGATGAGGACATAAAGAGTGTGAGACTACTTCAAAGGCAGTTGCATAAATTCAGTTGGGTGATGAACAGATGCTGAACTAGGATGGCAGGAAGGAGGATGGAAAGAAATGGACACACATGAGAGATATTTAGGAGGAGACATAAAAGGAAGTAATGCTATGTAGGTCAGGGAGAAAGTATAGTTTAAGAAACATCTGCATTCCAAGCTGGGGCCAATGAGTACATGATAGCATATCACTCTTTGGAACAGGAAACCCAAGAAGAAAAGGAGCTGGGAAGAGGTGGAGCAGATGAGGTCGATATTAGAATCTTCTAGTTGGTGGTGCCTGTGAGACCTTCAAGTCGATATATGAGTCTAGGGCTCAAAAGGGAGTTTCTGGGTCAGTCACAAGTTTCGAGTCATCAGACTGTTCTTGGTAATTGATGTGGGCATGGAGGAGTGGGCTGAGGAGACTACACAGAAGGTACCCACGGTAGAGCCCTGATGATATTTTTCAGACTAACAGAGAAATACTTAAAGGAAGAATGTTCTTTATTCTCATGAATTGCCTAGCTGGTTCAAGGATTAGTTATAAAAGTCATAAGATAAAAGATGTTGTAAGATTAGGATGTATTTGTCCCAATTGTGCCTGAATGGAAATTTTTCTCAGAGGATTTAGTGAGGGCATTACAGTAAATTTTGATACTCTAATATTAAAGTGTTGTATGTGTTTTGTTTTGTATAATTTACTTTATGTCTTATTTATATCTTAATTTCATAAAATATTTTGAAAAGGCTATACAGAACAGAGCAGTATAAAATAAAACTGGACAAAAACCACTTACGATAAATTAAGACTCATATTTAGGGAGGGCAGACAAAATCAGGAATGTCCAATGGCAGAAACATGGAAATCATATACAAGGTGTAATCAAAAGACTTGGTGAATGTTTAAATTAAAAAGAAAAAAAATTATTAAGTAAAACACACAGTGCCATTAATCCCCCTCGCTTTGAACACACTTATCCCATTGTTCTTACCACTTTCTGCAACAGTTCTGGAAGTCCTCTTTCGTGAGTGTCTTTACCTCATCCTCCATCATGACAATGCTGTCACACATTTCTTTTGGTACAGCAATTTCTGTCAAAAAATTACGGTGTGTCCTCATCCACCTTATTCACTGGATCTGGTACCACGCAACTTCTGGCTTTTCCCCAAAGTTAAAATGATTCAGGCCACCGAGGCCACTATGATAATGCAACTAAAGACAAAAAAGAGGACTTCCAGAACTGCCTCAGAAAGTGGCAAGACGATGGGGTAACTGTGCTCGAAGTGAGGTGAGAGTGTTTTGAAGGGGATTAATGGCAATGTGTCTCTTACTGTAATAAATATATTTTTTAATTTAAACATTCACTGTATTTTTTGATCACATCTCATATATCTAGTTTGTATTTGATTGTGTTTATATCTGAACATCTGGATATTTATTGATGTTTACTTTAATATATTTTCATTTGTTATTCTAATTAAGTTCTTATTGCAAAACGATTCATGTACATTTTGGAAAATTTAGAAAATAAGCTAAAACAAGAAAATGAATTTGACCTAAAAGTCATGAAGAGTTCCTGTAGTATAAATTGCATGAGGTCAGGAATTTTTGTCTATTTTTTCATTGCTTAGTCTCCAAGACCTAGATCTATGCCTGACACATTTAATAAACACTTGTTAACATTTTAGAGTCTTTAGGATTAGTTGCAAATAAGATATAGATGGATTTATTTTTTCTTTAAGAAGGGTCTTATTAGTTCTACCTAGCCCATCCTAATTTGTTTCCACTTTTCCGTCATCATCCAATTCACTCCAAGTTTTTGTTCACTCAGCAAATATTTATTGAAGACCATACAATATGCCAGTCACTCTTCTAGGTACTTTGGATATAGCCGTAAAATAAAAGCAGATCAAGTCCCAGATTTATGAAGTTAACATTCTAGAGGAGAAGACATAAACAATATAAACAAAGAAATGCGTTATTTGTCAACTAGTAATAAGTACTCTGAAGAAGAAATAATGCATGACAAGAAGACAGAGAATAATGGTTGAGGGAGGGGCACTATTTCTTGATAGGTGAGTCAGAGAAGGACTCTCTGAAAAGGAGCTATTTAAGTAGAGGTTCAAATAAAAGATAGGAATAAATCAGGTAGTTGGCAGGTAAAGGACCATTTTAGGTTGAGGAAACAGGTGCATGGTGTGTTTGAGCCTCAGCAGGTAGCTGATGTACCTGCAGGCCAGGGTTGGGCAGTAAGAATTGCACTTGCAGGCGCAACCAAAAGCCAGAACATGTAGAACCATGGACTCATAAAATCACTTGGAATTGTATTCTGTGGGGCTTGGAAAATAATTGGAGTGTTTGCACAAATAAATCACATGATTTGAATTATGTGCCAAAAGCATCACTGCGGCTACTATTTGGAGAACAGAATCTAGGAAATCAAGAGCAGAAATGAGGAACTGGTTGGAGGTTACAACTAATCCAAGAAAGAGATCATGGTAACTTGACGTAAGATAGCAATGATGAGGATTTAGAGAAGACGTGGGTTCATGATTTATTTTGAAAGTAAAGCTGACAGTATACTATATATGAGATAGGGGAAAATCAGAGGAGTCAAAGGTTTTTGATCAAGATAACTAAGAAATGGAGTTACCATTCACTGAGCTGGGGATCATCAGTAGAGAAACAGAGGAGAGGATAGGGCAAAATCCAGAGTTTGGTTTTGGGTATATTAAGTTTGAAATGTCTATCAGGCAGATATGCAGTGAATTTGGTAAGTGGGCTACTGCACATCCATGTATGGGATGCCTAGTAGAGGTTTATTTTGGAGTTATAATTTTGAAGACAGTCATCAAATAGATGGTATTTATATGGAATGGATAGGACTACCTAGGGATTAAGAGAGAAGAGAAGCGTACTGAGAAATGAGCCCCAGGTCACTGAAACATGTGCAGATATGGAAGAAAAGGAAGATCTTGCAATGGTATTTGAAAGGATTAAGCTTTCAGTGAGGTAGGAAGACAGCAGAGAGAGAGTGACACAGAGAAAACAATGTGAAAAGGGCTATTATACACAGAGAATAACCAAGTCTGAAATTAGTGGTGATAAATTAAGATTGAGAAGCAATGATTAGATTTGGCAATGTGGAGGTCTAGAGAAATTTTGGTGGTGACATGAAAATGAAAGACTGCTAATTCTTTGGAGGAATTTAGTTCTAAAAAGGAGTAGAGAAATGGAGTATTACAATAGCCTCCTGTTTCTGCTCTTACTACTTTTGTTAAGTGAAATAATGATAGCTTCTCTATCAGACTAATGCAGAATCTCAGTGGCTTAACAGCATGCTAATTTTTCTGTTGCTTATGTATTATCTAAATTAGTGAATCCTGATTGGTGAGCAACTCTTCTTCGATGAGGGATTTAAGGACTCATGTAGAATTATGATCTTTAAAATAAAGCTGCCAACATCACTTTGCTGTCTACCTCCACCCGAGAAGGCAAATATCATGGAGGATAACACATAGGAGGTTTTGGCGATCAGACTTGCAAGTGTGATAAATCACTTCTGCCCACATTTGATTGACCACAAATTAGTAACATGGCCACTCCTATATGTAAGGGAGGCTGAGACATGTAAGCTACTTGAGTGCCCAAGAAGAAGACAAAACAGATTTGGTGACTAGCTAGCCGTCTTTGTCATACTCAAAGACAGCCAGTCCTGCCATTCAGACTATGTCTATGTTGTTTGCTGATGAAAAGGATCTAGGAGAAAGAAAAAAATTGAGGACTTCAGAGTAACAGGCACCATAGTAAAATCCTTTGGGAAATTAGGAAGGCCTGGGACACAGGCTAGGAACAGAGAGACAGGTCCTGGTTAGGAGCATGGATAATTTACCTTTTGTGTTAGTGGAGACTGCACAACATAAGGTTGGCAAAATTGGAGGTGAGAGTATGGAAAAGTTAATGAGAAGAACTCAATGGTTTGCCTAAAAATACAATTGAACAGTCATTAAATGTTTCTGTCTTTCATCAAAATTTTTCTGGAGCAGGATGAGTAGCAGGAGATTGATTTTTATTTTATGTTTTGAAATTGTGTGTGCCAACAAGTCGAAAGAACATACATAAAATACATGAGGCTAAAACCTTCATGTATGTCAATTAACTAAAAACAAATTGGCACGCGTAAACCACAGCACAAACAGTCCTCATGAAGAAAGTGAAAAATAATTCTCTTTCAGACCATGATGGAATCTTTTAGCAAATGATTGCTGAAACCCGACACTACATAATGCCCTCATGGCATAAAATAATATATACTACTCTTATTAGTAGTACTAATACTAATTGTCATAATGTCATAATGTCATAATTGTCATAATTGTCATAATGCCAGACTCTATTAATACTTACTCTTTTAATACGTTAACTGAAAACTATTTTGATTTTTAAAGTGAATATAAAATAAGTCATCCTAAAAATCCTTTACCACGTAAGGTAAATCTTTTTCATGGAGATTTACAAATACCAAGCAAGAACTTGACAGTCTCTCCATGGATACCTCATATTCCAAAGACATAAAATGCTTTGAGAAAGGCTTAGCTGGGAGGAGGTGTGTGGAATCATTTTAACAGCATTTCCAGGATTTTTCAGTGACTCATAGTTCTAGGCATTCATATGAATTCCCAACTTGCATTTTAAACTTTACAATCATTTAAAAAGAGAATGCCTTCCAACTTTTCATGATAATGAGATCAAACTTCCTCATAGAAAGCTTTAAAATAGTGTTAGTCTTTGCATTCCTCCTCCCTCACCCTCATATTCCTCCCCCACCCTGATATACTCCATTGCATTGTTAGTGGAACTGCTTTGTAAATTCCAGAGAGGAAAAAGCATGTCTGATAGACTTGGGATGCAGAAAATCAACATCACTGAGTGAAACTGGAGTTTTTACCCCATCCTTAAGAGATATCACTGTTTCATGTATTACAACTTTTTCTTGGTTGTCTTGGTCTGATTTTTCTCCCTTAGTGTGTGTAGTGCTTTGCAAACAAGCATCCCCTTAATTTCAGTGGCTAAAACATCAAACATTTATTCTCACCCACATTACATGTATGTCACAGGTCAGATGGTTTGGGTTCTACATAGCTCCTCATTCTGGAAGCCAAGCTGAAGTAATAGCTCTTAAATGAAAACACACAATGCTCAAATATGACATTTGAGAGCTCTATTTATATTCTATTGCTCAAAATATGTCACAGAGCCAAGCCCAAAATTACAGAGGACAGGATTAATACTTTTCCCACAGGATGCACAAAAAGTTTTATGGAAAAGGAAAGAGTGAATAATAGCAAATTATAATCCAACATACCATAATATCATAAAAGCCATGAATCTTGACTTTTGAACTCAGATGTGCAAGAAGTAGAACTTCTCTAATCAAAGTTAATTGTGATCTTTGAGGCCCCCGCCACGAAGGTGATAAGATTTAATCAGTTTTTCTGGTTCTTCCCATTCCTACCCCACTCTAGATTATGTCACAGCCCCTCCTCTAACAATATGTCAATGACTTAGGTGCAGTAAGGATCTCATTCATTTGTGCATATAGGATGTTGCTGAGACATCAAGTTTATTAGACTCCTCCTCAGGTCTTGTGGCTCTCGGTCACTTTTGTGCCAAACTTTGGGAAGGGACATTTTGTGAATTTGCCGATGGCCCTGCTTGCCTAGACATACTGTAAAACGATTTCTTCCCTAGGATCTGGCCCTATCACTGTTGGTTTCTGACAAGAAACAGGGTGTAAGCCCCTTCTGCTCCTAAATCCTATGAAACTCTGAGTTCTTGCAGTATCCCTGGTATTTGTGGTCTAGAAGTAGATACAGGCGACCTCTCTGCCTTAGGATCCACAGGTGTCTTTGTGTCTTAGTCTGGATTCTTCCAGGATGAGACTCTGACACAAGAATTTGAATTCGAGGAACTTATTTGGTAAGTGCAGAAAACACCAGTAGGTGTGTGGGGGAAATAATACAGGAAAAGAAAGACTGTAAAGGGCGTGCTATGAAGCCAGTAGAAGATCAGAGCTTCATTTTACATGGAAATGCTGACAAAATTATTCCACCTGAGGAGAGAGGGAGCTGGGGTATTTATACACCAAATCTTGAGAAGTTCTGTGAGATGCTGAGAAGAGAAAGAAAACACACCAGTAAACCCACGACTCTCAAGGGTTCCTGCAATAGCTGATTCTTTTTTTTTTTTTAATTAAAGTTTATTGGAGTGGCAATGGTTAGCAAAGTTACATAGGTTTCAGGTGTACAATTCTGTCATACATCATCTATATCTCACTTTGTGTGTTCACCACACAGAGTCAGTTCTTTCCATCACCAGATATTGGATCCTCTTTGCCCTCATCTCCCACCCCCTCCCCACTTACCCTCTGGTAACCACTCAACTATTGTCTGTGTCTACGAGTTTTTGTTTATTTATGTGTTTGTCTTGATCCTTTGTTGCTTTCAGTTTTATACCCCACATATCAGTGAAATCATATGGCTCTTGGGTTTTTCTGATTTATTTCACTTGGCATAATAATCTCGAGATCCGTCCATGTTGTTGCAGTGTAATACTATTCTGCCATAAGAAAAAATGAAATAGTGCCATTTGCAACAACATGGGCAACTGATTCTGCCACACTTTCATCCTGTGTTTTTCATGGAGCATTGAGACTTTCTGCAGTTCTGGGGAAACAAGACTTCAGGTATGGCGATCCAGGTATTGGCAGTTCCTAGTCAAGTAAAGTTCATTGAAAGGTTAAGGGATTAGGGCAGGGAAAATACTTCTGGTACAGCTTGCATCACCTTCCTTACAGCCCAGAGCAATCCTTTTATAATCTTTGGGAAAGCATTTTTCCTTCCTGTTCTTGGTACAAAATAATTTACGTGCATTCACAAACTCTCTCCTTATTTTGACCTTAGGCATTTACAAGTAAAACTAGGCCGATTCATAAACGAATTTATTCTATTGTTCAGCGGCTTCCCCCAACCCTCAGCCCATGCCATCCTCAGATCTTGAGGTCATGTACTTTGTGGATAGGAAAGAAGAAAAAGGTAAGAAGGATAAAATGAAAAATAAAAGAAAAACAGAATAATATCTCAACATTGTATGTTGTTGCCATCTTATATCTCTACAGACGTATAATGTGGGAGGTTTACGTAACTAGTAGACTAATTGTTAAATAGCAACCTAATTTTTCAGTGGCTTAACACAGCACAAGTTTATTTCTTGCTCACAGCACAGTATGCTGTAGGTCTGGTGAGGGATGGAGGTGGTGAAGACGGAACACGAAGCAGCTATTCAGTCTCCCAGGCCCATTCCATCCTGTGGTTCTACCTCTTCCGGGTAGTCACATAAATCTCTGTTCATTTTTCAGGTGGGAAAGAGTCAGGAGGATTATGCATGGGAGGGTTTTATGGACAAGTAGGAATTGGAGTTCATTAATTCTACTTACATTCTATTAGCTAAAATTTAGTAATATGGCTGATGAGGAAATCCAGTTTCTCTATATGCTTAGGAGAAAAAGGGAAACACAACAGTATACAACTGGCCAATCTTTGTCATAATGTGTATAATGATTTAAGAGCAAAACACTGAACTAGGAATATGAAGACATTAGTTTTAATTGTATTTCTCCACTTACTATCTCTGTGACTCCTAACCTTGTTACTTAACCTCTAGGCCTCAGTTATTGATCTGTAAAACAGTGACAATAATATCTGTCCTACTTACTTAAACTCCTAGACTGTTGGAACGCAAAAGGGCATCAGAAATCTTTGAATTTAGCATCTTTCTCCATGTCTTATGTAAGACCACCTATATTAGATTACTTGGGTATCACCAGGACCTATTATGAATCTCCTAGATGGAAGAGCGCGAGAATCTGCATTTTATGATTATTCCAGGTATTTCTTCTGTATTTAAAAGATTGGGCTCCACTGACTTTGTTTAAATTTTTCATTTTACAGTTAAAGAAACAAAGAAAAAATACAAGAAGGTGATATAGTTAGTAGTAGACTAAGACTGCAACTCTTATCTCCTGAGTAACTAGCCAATGTTTTTTGTTGTCTTTTTTCCCAAACCATACTGTCCATTGGGGATATTCTTGAGGATCAAATAGCATAATGTATGTAAACACGTTTCTTTTGAACTATGGCTCATCATGTTAAAAAAAATATATGATTTAATTTTGTAGCCTCTGGTCAGGAAAAAGTCTCTTGAGGTTTTATCTTCCTTTGAAAATATTATTCAACATTTATGAAAAATTAGAGGCAAAGTGTGGCAACACTGGTTTAGTTCTTGAACTTTAAAATTTCCCTATTAGTTTTTTAACAATTCCCTCTTTCCTACAAAGTGCTCTAGGCCAAGGCAACTACATGTGAATGTGTTTCTGTATGTCTGACATCCACCTCTAGCTCGTCTCAGCCAAGCCTTCTTATCTAAACTTTGAAAGTGAGACTTGCTTAGAATTTCTGTACTTCCTGACTATAGAACTCCAACCCTGTCCTATATCTGTTGTTGGTCTTAGGCAGAGGACCTCTTCATGTTAGTGTGACATTTTGGGTTTAAGACGGTTTCCTGCCCCTCTCCCAGGGGTAGAGGTGTTTTGTTTTGTTTTTATTATTGACTATTATATTTATTATATTTATTCTTTAACATTTTGTTTAAATCCTTGCTAAGACTGTTGCCAAAAAATTAAGTAGTGAAAATTGCCTATTTTGAAGGAAGTGGAATGAGGGTTATTTCCTATTGAAAATATATACTATTTGTTTCATTTCAGTGGAAAATATTTTCTTTAAACAATATACTATAAATCCCTTAAATAATAAAATATCTTATAAGCTAATATCAAGATGTTAATTTAAAAGTTATTTCACTAAACAGTAAAGTTTGTTAAACAACATAGTATTAAAGTCAGATACTACTATAGCTTCCAGCTATATAGATCCCAACATTTTAGCTAAAAAAGAAAAGAAATATTTGTGTCAGGTAATAATAAATGAATGCTTAAGAAGAGGGATAGCAAAACATTTTCTGACATACAAAATAGACTTGCAAACATTTTTTTTTATTTCCCAAATTAACCCCCTTATCAAAAATTTTTGCTCATCTTTATTCTTGAATCTCTGAAATTTTCTAGGAATTTTTGGTGTTGTTAACACAGCAGAGTTCAAGGCAGTATAGCTGAGTTATTTCTGGAATGAATGAAATCACTCAGTAATATCAGACAACTCAGTGACAAAGTCATTTGTTCATTCATTCACTTATCAAACAAATCTTATGTGAAAGTTATGGGCATTGTGCTAACAGGATAAACAGAGGAGTAAGATGTACTACAGGTACAATGATGTTTCGCACACAAATAATATATACACCACCAAATAAATGTATCAATGGAAAATACAGAAAGTACTTCCGAAATTTGAATGATTCAGATACATAAGAGTTTCTACTGAGAGATGTGAGCACACTGAATTAACTTGATCATCAGAGCTGAATATTTTATTGCTTTCAGCTATTAAGCAAATTTACTTTTATAACTGCCCTCTAAACATATTGAATTAGACAATAAAACTGAAAAACAGTCTTCATATAATGGACAACTGAGAAAAGGAGACAGACTTGGTGAGAGACCAGTCTTCATTAATTCCCAGTTGCAAGTCACCAAGAAAAACCAAGGGACTCTTTAAAAATAGAGTCTCTGTTCAATATCCCTAGATGGTTTTGTGAAAAGGCTTGGCCTTGAGTTAGTGATAGAAAATTGAGATTATTTTGTAGGATCTGGAAATGCTATTTAAGATGACAGCAAATGAAATTTACTTTTTAAATATCCAGTGAAGGTTTTCCATGAATTTCATGTATAATATAAATATTTAAAAAGTATAGTTTAGTAAAACAAGAAATAACCTAGTTTAGGATTGTTTCAATAGCCAATGAGAATAACCTGTATTCAAAAGTCGTAGGAATTTCAGCTAATAGAATGCTGCTTGTCACACATTTAAAATGCACAAAACAGTAAAGGAAGTAGAAGGAAATTTAAGAGCTGAGGTTTGAAACAACGAAGGTTGTGTTTTATCACAACGAAGGCATAGAGTATGAACTGGACTTTTTCAGTCATTGAAACACTAGACAAGGAGAGGCCTGCTATCTTTAAATCTGTGAAAGTAGATTGTTTCAAGAAATGGGGTATTTCAAGACAAATTTAACCAGACATATATAATTGGTAGAAATATTTTTTACTTCTATTAATATATTTAGACATCTCAAAATTCAAATTTGAGTTGCATTCTTTCTTGCTTGGATATTTGCTCTTAATTAAAGTATTTTGTATCCTTTAATCCTTTCTATCCTTTAGTTTTTTGCTGTATATGAATTTCTAAATTATTAGAATTAGTGAGAATGTAAACTGTCTTTCATAATGGCTTTATTTTCATATCAAAATCTTATTAAAATGTAGAAATGTTAAAATATTGTCTGTAAAATGTGATGCTCATATTAATTTTGAAGGTATTAATTTTTGAAATGGATATTAATCGCACTAAAGATTAAAGTGTTATTCTTTGATGTTTCTGGAATGTATTCATCCCTTGAGATATGCCATTACACACCTTTCTTTCCCAGAAATTCTGCATTTAGGAGCATAAGAGTTTAATTTACATAATTGAATATATTTTTCATTTTTTCATTCTTAAATTTAAATCATTTTCTGCTACTCCAACTAAACGTCTATGGTTTCACAGAACTATGAAACATGGCTTATTTAGAGAACAAATTTAATTCAAAACACTTTTCTAATGTACTTGTGATATGCTCAACAATTATTTAGAGATAATAGAAAATAATTTTAGTTAAAAGTTCCTCATTCAGAGAATAGACAATATCAATAATAATACTCATGAAATGAATAATTACCAAAACGAGTGGTACTGATGAAAAAAAAAACATGAGTGTACAGTGAAGGGAAAAATTATTGCAGACTGGAAAGTTTGGCAAACTCTGAGGTAAAACTTGAAGAAAAGGTAGAATTTAGATTGGAGAAGATATTCCAAAACATAAGATTTAGTAAGAGTTTTATGAAGAGAGTTTATTTCTAGGCTAGTAAGAAGTGAGTCACCATGTTAGATGGTAATTTAGAGTCAGATTCTGGAGGGCCATAATGGAAGCCAACAGAGGAAAGAAGTTGATTAACAGGAAGAAAAAAAAATGCCGTATAAAGCGCAAGGAAAATTTGGATGGAGATGGGACCACTGAATTAGGTGAACTCCAGAGTGAAGTTTCAAGAGAGCGTTAAGAATTGAAGCCACATTATAGAAGAAGAAAAACAGTTATGATAAATGATGGCAGCAGGAATAGCCCACTCATCTGAGGAAAAGGAAAATTAGGGTCAAGGAAAGTTGTAGAGTGTCTGTGTGTGTGTTCAGGATAGATAACATTCTATAAAATGTGATCAAATGAAAATCAAATATCTGGCATGAATATATAAAATGTCCTGTTTCTCTAATATAGAGTAGAATTAGATTATTAAAAACAGCAGATACATTTACTATTCAGTGTATTGTGAATCCTTTTGACACATAAGCAGCCTCATGTTCCAGAGGTGTATTTGTGATAGATGGTGAAATTTAGATTCCTGTTTTCCTGCAACAGGTAATTGCCAGGAATGACTATGTGCCACTTACATTAGCAACACTGAGTACTGTTGGGACAACTTGGTGCAATTACTGCCATACTAAACAAACAGGTCTGTGTTAGCAACTTCCTGCTCAGGTTTTGCGGGATTGAGGTATGTGAAAACTCATTATTTCTATTCCTAGAATGTAGAGTACCTATTTTGCAGTGGACATTTGTTACTTTCTGCCTGTCTAGTAACTTTTCCTTTTAGGAAATGTTCCTTTCTGACATGGAGGTAGTTAATCAATAAACTTTAATATCCCCAGAACTCCCCTCTCCCACCCAACACAAAAGCCAGCATCTGCTTCAGGCTTGTCAATCAGATTCCCCAATCAGCCTAGGTCATAGTGATGGGTGATTGGACAGGCCCATGACCAAGCCAGGGCAATCAGAGTCTCCCCAGGGCTTTCACTAGAGACAGCTGCAGGAATGAGGTATACTTTTATTTTCTCTGAGATTGTGGACTAAAAAGACAAATAAACCTAGAGTCGCCAATTATTTTTACAATCATATCATAGAAACATTCCTGAGAATAAGGCCAGCTCAGAAAAAACTAGAGCTGAGAGATAGAGAACAGAACCCTGATGAGAGTGGTTTAAGCTCCTGGGTTCAGCTGTACTACTTCTCAGTTACATGAATCAGTACATTCCTTTACTTTTCCTCAGTGCTCTGTCATTTGCTACACAAAGGGTCTAATTGATCATGAGGTTAGAAAAAAAAAAAAGTATGAGCAAGGAGAGTTATAACTGTTCCCTTTTCTGAATACCTAAAATTTTCATCTTTATTTCTAATAAGAAATGCACACCTCACACCCTACCATGCGTTATAGTCACTTATGTACTTATTTTTATTTCTGGTACTAGAATGTAAGCTTCTTGAGAGCAGGAATAGTTTGTTTGTTTGTTTGTTTGTTTCCCTGATATTCTTCTGTGTGGCTGGCATTGTAACTGACTAGCGCTTTGTCTTCCCAAGCTCTTTCCCCTTGTTCTCTTACCACTTGCAGAAACTGGCAAAAGCCAGATTCTCACTACCCTGGTCTCTCTACAGCTAGAAGTGACCGTGTGATCCAGTTCTGCTCATTGAGATGTAAGGGGAAATCTGCTGATAGAAATGCCTTGTTTTCTGATAAAAGGAAAGAAAAGAGGCATTGCCTCTTCTTTTTTGTGTGTGCTGGGAACATGGATGTGCCAACATGATGCCTTGAGCTACAGGAGCCACATTGTGATAAGGAGGCACGAGCACGAGGGAAACAAACAGCCAACTTGCTGAAAATGGCAATACACCATGCAATAAACTACATCCAAACCTCTTTTTTTCTGAATTCAAATGACTAAACTTAGAATATATTTGTATATGCTATCTGAATGTTACCTTATCAAGTTAGTGATGATGTTCCAAACTTAGAGTTCCTTAAATGATGCATGTACTTAATCTAGATAATGTTATCTATGAATCAGTAATTTTGAGGCTGGCAAAATTTTATGTTGGAAAGTACATAAAATCAGAGGACTTGAATTCATTTCTATTCTCTGCTGATTACTAATTGTACGATATGACTTTATAAAAGTCAATTATGAATTGCTGTTTCCTTTTATGATATGTGGGGCTAAATTACATTCCCTGAGTACTTCACAGTTTTGGTATATGTATTACGTTGGAAAACATATGCAAATGTATTTTATAAAATGTAAGGTGCTAAAGAAATGTTAATTCGATATTTTGTTGTTATTTAATTGTCTTTTAATTTTCCCCACGCAGAACTGTAGCTATGGTTTGTCTCTGCAATAGTAAGCAGCAGAGACCTTCTAAGAGAATATTATTAATTATTTATTTTCCATAAATAAACTTGGTTAAAAGGTAACATTGTATTTATGCAAAATTACATTTCATTGTTTGAAAATAATATGCGATTATGATGACCTGTTTATGTTCATCATCTATAATGACAAAGGAAGAAAAGGAATGTCTGGACATATTTTATTTGTGATGTGATAAAACCCTAGATTCAGTGTGGTTATTCCAAGAGAGTACGAGTGCTGACATTTTAAAGTTAAGGGCTGAATGATTATAAACCTGACTCTATTTTGATACCATTAGTTGAA
This sequence comes from Rhinolophus ferrumequinum, assembly GCF_004115265.2. NCBI lineage: Eukaryota > Metazoa > Chordata > Mammalia > Chiroptera > Rhinolophidae > Rhinolophus > Rhinolophus ferrumequinum. The sequence continues at coordinate 58,968,954 of NC_046291.1, read as the reverse complement.
AAGTAATATGGAAGAATCCTTGAATATGTCTAGCATGATGTGAGAAAAATCCAATATTTGTGTAAAATTTTACAGGATCAGCTGTTTAAACAATAGCCTGATTAAATATCAATACATGTTTTGCAAGCATTGTAAATTTTTCCCTATTCGTATTTTATAACATAATTTTCAACTGGTAAACAGATTTTCCTGAAAGCAACCAAATTATAGTATACTATGTCTTCTTTCCAAAACATAAGGGTAAACTACCAAAACACTCCAGAGAAAACAATAGGCCTCCATCTGCCTTGTCCTAAGTACCAAAGATCAGAAAGTTCGCCAGACTGCTTGTACAATAGCTTTGTTCCAATCATGCAAGAGAATTTATGTTTTCAGTTTTATTTTGTACAAAACATAGGCTCTCTCTACTATTCATTATCTAAAACAAGTAACATATTACCATAACAAAATACAAACTCTAATGGAACATCTTATACATGGAAATATTTATTTCATTTTTTATATTTTTTTACATTCTAATTTTTATATTTCCTTTCTTTATGGTACTTTTTCTGATTCCTCCAAATGTTACTATAAATGAAAATTTTTTTTTTAACTTTGACCATTTGAACGGTAATTATCTATCGCCAGTTACTTAGAGGAGATTATATGATCAAATAGTAGCCATTTCGGGTTTAGGGCACAGTATATTTTAATTGCTTATTTAATTTAAGTAAGAATGAAATAGATAGCAGTTGGAATATAATAAGGTGGTAAATTCCTGCAAGGTAAGGAGTGTGTCTTATACCTATTTTGTAACTTCCCTATAATACTATAAAATAAAGTACTAGTCTGATAACTAGTAGTGAGTCAGTGCTTATTTGATTGACCCATATATAAATATTACTTAGAAACTGGTAGTACATCTCAAATGAAAATGACTATTTAGAAAGTAAAAATTTGCAACAGAAATATTTGTTATTTAAACATTTATTTCACTTTTATCCTAACTTGCATGCATAAAGATATCACTTCATAAATATCTATTAGTAACTAAACTCTGAAATTTTATTCACCGAATCCTGATTGATATAAACAGATAAGTAAATGAGTAAATAGACTTTTTACAGCAGTGATAAAGGGTTGAGGTTGAATTTTCTTCATTATTGATACTAAATTGAAAATCAATAGTGTTTTTGCTCAGAGAGAAACAAAATTAAATCAATTTCAGTTCTAAATTGGTGTTTACCTTTTTTCTCAGTTCTAAAGAACCAATTTGATTTTTATTCATAAGAATTTTTTAATTAATTTAATTTTATTATTAGTTTCAGGTGAAAACATTTTTTCATACATTAAATTGTTTTTTTAACACCTCTACTTCAATCATAGTAATAATACTAGAAGATTAAAAAAGTGTAAATTAAACATTTCTATACTAGTTAGCTTTGAGCTACACATACTGTTAGAATTCTAGGAGCTATTATGAGTGTGCAAATTTTAATGTGATATATAAATATATTTTGTAAAGTATATATTTTAAAGTTGACAGTGTTTCTATACCATTCAGATGCTGGTCTTCAACAAATAGAAAAAAAAATAGAAAAAACCTAAAGAAAAGAAAAATTAAAAAATTAGTGTACTCACCAGACTGCCAAGAATTTTCCTTATGGATTTATACAACGCCTTTAATTTCTAATGAGTTATTTTTATAGCTTTTGGAATATTACCATTAAATATTCCCTTAATTTATTGTCAGAATGTTTCTAGTGGATTTCTCTCAGAGGTTTTCTGAGCTCTCCCCAAACTACTCTAAAGTCACCTGAGACTTAGCCAGTAGAGAACTCTTATGACCCATGTCCATAGGCTGTTGAGCTCAGCTCATGGCATTGCTCCATCCTTACTGAGAGAGCTCTTCCAGGTAAGGCCAATCCACTTCCAAAGAGTAGCTGGACTTCTCCCAGCACATTGGCAAACTGACTGCTGGATGGGTCCCAGTGAGCTGGCAGAATATATTCAGTTGGCTGCTTCCAGAGGAAATGTAGCCTGCACTACTCAAAAGAGGACACTTTCTTTCATAAGGCAATTTGGTGATGCAGGAAAAAAAATGTAGTCGTGGTTCTAACAAACTAGTGATTAGTGTCAGGAAAGGAATTGTCCATCACAACCCCCCAGTACAACTACCAAACAAATTAACAATTTAGAGTTGTTACAGATTTCTCACTACGTATGTCTTCTTTTTTCCAGTTTTTCTTTCTCCAGAGCACTTGCCTTAAATTTTAGTCTACCATTCTGTCATCAAAATATATTTTAAACATTTTAGAGATTTTCTTTTTCAAATATAGTCATAACTGAAATGAAAACTTTTACCATTATCTTTTCTACAGCTCTATTAATTTGATATTGGAATCGCCATGATTTTATTTTAGTTTGATTAAAAATAATTTTTAAGAAGCTTTAAATTAGCATTTTCTTAAAATCATGGAGCCAAAACAATCCACTATTCCCTGAAGTTACTTTTAAGTTCTCTAAACAGAACCTATGACAATTTAAAGAGAATACTTGATAGGGCAAACACCAAAATCCTCTATATGTCTAATTTCAAGAGCAAGAACACAGATATTACCCAACAACTATATCTTCTTTAGATTACTCTGTGTTTTCACTTGAGAATTAGGGATAAATAAATAAATACTATGAAAAGTTTAAAAGGCATTTGAAACACATTACCATTAGCCATAATTTGAAAATTTATCTCTGAAGTCAATACATATTTTTTTTGTTTGTTTCAAACCCATAAATAGTCTCAAGAATCATAAATGGATGCGAAATTAGTGGGCAAAAACAATGAGAAACAGGATAATTGCACAGGAGACTACACAATCTCAAAGTATTTCCCAAAAAGATATTTATTAATTAAAAGAAAATTGAGTAATAAAGAAGTTTGCCTCGATCCAAAGAAAGGACTGGCCTTTGGCCTGGGTTCCTGGCAGGTAACCAACCTCTAAACTCTTGGAATTTCCTGAAAAATAGGAGTGTCCTTATTATTTGTGGTGGAATCCTAGGACCTCACCACATTTGATTGTTTATGCTAACAAGGTGAATCCTGTTGAGCCCCTGGGTAGTTTATGCTAATGAGATGACATTGGGCGGTGCTGACATCCAGAAAGACAAACCATGCGAACATTAGGAGAAGACAGGACTGGAGATTGAGTTCAATCTTGTGGGCAACGATCAAATCAACCATGCCTATTTAGTGAAACCTCTGTAAAAACTCTGGATCCTGACGCTCCATCCAGAAAGTTTGCCTGGTTAGCAATACCCTGAATATTGTTACACTTCCATGAAGGAAGGACAACATTTCCCTGCAGATGATGGAAGCTTTGTGTTCTGAAGCCTCCCAGACTTTGCCTTATGCTTCTCTACCTTTGCCTGGTTCCAATTTCTATCCTTTGCCTAAAATAAGCTATGATAGCTTTCAGTAAGTTCTGCAAGTCTTCCTAGCAAACTATTGAATCTAAAGGTGTTTTTGGGAGCCCCTGAGTTTGTAGCCAGATGATAATCTTGGGACTATTCCCTCAAACTTTGTAGTTTGATAAACACATTACAGTTGGTGTCAGAAGTCTTGAGCAGACTTGCAGTCTGGAGGGATGTACCCTTACCCTTGAGATTGGCTTAACTCCAGGTAGAAATAGTCTTTTCATTAGAGAAACCTGACCGACATCAGCTTAGCCAAGAGATCAGAGTTAGCACCTCCTACAATGACTAATATTGATATCATGTACTTTCTCATATGGTGCACCGAGAAGGACACAATATCTGTATTATTCTTACTAAAAATGCCTTAACTTTAATCTAATTATAAGAAAACATCTGACAAACCCAAAGTAAGTGATTGACTGCAAAATAACTGGTAGAGACTCTTCAACATCACGAGTTACTGGAAGAGACACAACTACTAAATGCGTGACATTTCAGATTATATTATGGACTAGAGAAAGTACTGAAATGGGGCAACTGATGAAATTTGATTAAGGTTTGTAGATTCATAATATTGTATCTATGTTAATTTTCTGATTTACAAAATGGTGCTATGTTTAGGTAAGATGTTTTCATTGGGGCAAGCTAAATGAAGGATTTATAGAAATTCTGTCTACCATTTTTGCAAATTTTTATGTCTAAGATTATTTCAAAGTAAAAAGTTAAAAGAATCAATAACATTTTGTTTTACCTACCCATAGTACAATTGTAAAAATCAGGAAGCTAAGAAAGATGAACACTGGAAATTCTGATGTTCAGTGATATTATATAGTTAGGCACAATAAATGAAATTTGAACCACAAATATATATGATGAAGCCCAACGATCTGTTTTTGTTAGTGATATCATAAGACTTTCTTTGCGGAAAGCTGTTTCCTACTTCTGCTTCAACTCATCTTAAACACTGAGTAATTTCACCTTGAACATAATTACATTTTTCATAATAATCTCTTAAGATTCAAGTAGTTAATTATCACAACTTACTCATTTGTTTTCTGACTTTCAATTTTCCTCATTCTATAATCTTGAATATGTTACTTAATAACTCTGAGTATTAGTTTCTTTATCTGAAAAATAGGAAATTTAATACCTATTTTGGAGGGTTTTATTATGATTAAATATGATAACATATTTAAAGCTCCTAGTAGGGATGGCCGGGTGGTTCAGGTGGTTGGAGCGCTGTGCTCCTAACACCGAGGTGGCAAATTCGATTCCCACATGGTCCAGTGAGCTGCGCCCTCCACAGCTAGACTGAGAACAACGGCTCCACTTGGAGCTGGGCTGCCATGAGCTGCTGGTGGCCAGCGTGAGAAGCGGCAGCCAGCAAGAGATGTCGTTAGCTGCCCTGAGCTGCCGGCGGCGGCCAGCGACCACTAGTTCAGCCGGGTGGAGTGCAAGGCTCATAATACCAACATGGGCCAGTGAGCAGCATCCTCCACAACTAGACTGAGAACAACGGATTCACTTGGAGTTGGGGGAGGGAGGGCCTGGGGGAGGGAGGGAATGGGGAAAAAAAATAAATAAAGCACCACCTATTAGAATCCTGAAACACATAAAGTGCTCAACAAATGTATTTCTCTTCCCCCTTCAATTCCCAAAGTGAAAACTTTAATATGTGATGGCCAGTCCCGCACATCAGCACAATAGATTATAACTTAAGGGGTATGGATTGCAATCTACTCAAAAGCGCAAGACTTCAAAATGCCTAAAATTCCTGTTTAAGACTCACCCTCATTATGCTTATGAATTCTATACCCAATATGGTTCTATTAAGATACACGTGTATTATCTGAGTGGAGAACTGACATTAGTTCATTGTCATCTTTTGGTTTATGTGATGATGCATTATGTCGGACTGGGTGATAGAGGAAAGTCCGAAGAGGGCAGGCCTGGAAGAGGCCTCTGATGGCCATCTGAGCAGACAGGAGATCCTCCCAGGCCCTGAAGACCTAGAACAGGGAAAGATCTCTAAAGCCAAGGTAGAGACGCACATGAGAAAGAATCAAGATTAGATACTCAGTTTTTACATTTGTCTAGACTAAGACTTGAACATAGCCCCAGTTACTTTTCTCGTTCCTAAAAGCAAACTTCACTGTGCTTCTCAGCGGACACTGATGCCTCTCCCTGAGTGTTCAGAGCTAGACGTGAGGGTGAGGCTTAAGGTGGAATGGGACTGGGGAAAAATCCTTTAAGGCTCTGTGAAAGGGAACTACCTACCTTTGTCCAAACATTAGGGTACAGGGTGTGTGACATGTTGACTCCTATAGCAGTTTACTACTGTTTTCTATATTTTGTCATTGATATTTGTTTTTCAATTAGATTTCAAAACTTTTAAATACAATTATTTGTCTCTGCAAGCATAGAATAATATCTGACCCTTAGGTGGTTGTGATGCTTAATTTTATGTGTCAACTTGACTGGGCTGTGGAGTGCCCAGATTTGACCAAGCATCATTCTGGGTTTTTCTGTAATGATGTTTTGGATGAAATTATTAATTAAATTGGTAGACTGAGTAAAGCAGATTGACCGCCCTAATGTGGGCAGGCCTCTTCCAATCAGTTGAAGGCCTGAATAGTTACAAAAAGGCTACCCTCCCCCAAGTAAGAGAGAATTCTTTGTGTCAGACTGCTTTCTAACTGGAACATCAGCTTTTTCCTGCCTTTGGGCTTGAACTACAATACTGGTTCTGCCTGTGTCTACAGCCTGCCAGCCTTTACATGGACAGCACATCATTTGCTGTCCTGGGTCTCCAGCTTGTAGACTCACCCTGCAAATATTGGGTCAGCCTCTATAATCACACGAGCCAAATCCTTATAATAAATCTCCATCATCTATCTACCTATACTATCTATTTATCTATCTATGTCATCTATTTATCAAATATCTATCTACATCCCATTTGTTCTATTTCTCTGGAGAAGCCTGACTAACACAGTGATTAATGCTATTTTGTTTTTATTTTTAAACAAATTAATTAGTGAAAAAGTAAACTATTGGGCAAAGTCAATTCACCTCATCTGTACAATGAGGGGTTTCAGCTAACTATCTCTAATTCCATTTAGAGATAACATTTGAAGATTCTAAAGCCTCTAGTGTTCTTATTGTATTTTGAAATGAACAGAGAAAAGAAACTAGGCAATTTCACACACTGGTTGAGGAAAAGAAAAAAACCGAAACACAAACAAAAATTTTATATCTATAGTAATGTCTGTTTGCCACACAAGTCTGAGCAGATAAATACCTCAGTTTCTTCTCAGAAGACTGTGAGCAGTTAGCTCCTCTCTTATCTGAAATACTTCCTTTTATTTCATGGCATATATCTCATCCCATCTTATTCTAGATGTAGAATTTCTTAAAAAGAATGATAGTACTACATTTTATACAACTGCTTGCACCAAAAACGAAATGGAAAAATAGTCCAAAGTAAAGTCCAAATATTAGTGGTTACCATGAGCATTTAGTAACTAATTTCAGATCCAAAGTATTGACCATCTATAGAATCAGTAGACAAGACTCAAGGATAATAAACTTTCTTCTCTAGGGTTCTTATTTGTCATTTAAGGAATAAGAAAGACGTAGACCAGGTAGAACCATAAGAAGTATATCCGATGGCTTAAAAAATAATAGCAAACATATAGTGGCCTCTATATTTAGTGCAGATACTGTTTCAAACACTTTAACTTGTATTAATTCATTTAATCCTTATAGCAACTCTATTATCATTAACATCATTTTAGAAGAGGAAAGAAGAGGAAAATGAGATGCAGACAGGTTAAATCAATATGCCCACAGCTATTAAGTGATAGAGCTGGGATTTAAACCCAGATAATCAGGACCAAGAGGCCAGTCACTTAACCTCCATGCTATGCTACTATTTGACAATGTGTGACTTGTTTAAAACAGGTTTGAATGCCTCCATTTTACAGATGAAGGAACCAAGTATCAGAGTTTTTGTATCTCATCAAAATACCTGCAGCAGAATGGAGCCAAGATATAAACATTCATTTTTCTGATTTAAAAGTCCTTGTTCTTCTAATGTGTTCTGTATATATTCTTCCTTCTTTATCATATGCTTTTTAGTTCATGTGTTTTGGTCAGGTAACCCACTTGGCAACTTTCCATAGGATTCTCTTCCTGGGGAATGCTCATGTTTTTGACAGAGATTTTCTAGAGTTTCAATGAACTGTCTGTCTCGGGAGCTACCAGCCTCATGTCACAGTGCTATGACTATGACCTCTTGAATTCATTCATTCACTCTCCATTAAAATTAAGAGTGTACCCAGTGTGCTTTACTCTGTGGAAATGCTCAAGATCTTACCAGTTTCCGGGCACAATGCTTATGTTCCAAAGATAACTTAGATTAAGTCCATGTTTGAAGAAGTTCATAGTAGAATACAGGGTCATCATAATTCAAAGAAACCTCTTGCTTAGCTTCTGTTTGGGTATAACAGCTGGAGGAGACTCTGATATACCTCTCTGTTCCTTCTCCTCAACTAACCCCAGAACATGGTCTATGAACAGCATTTTGTTATTCTCACAGCTACAAGAGAACCACAGTGGTGGGTGCCACTCGTGCCCCAAAGTGGCACAAGTTACTCACCAGTTATTATACTATACCCTCAGGAAGGCAAGAGAATAAATAATGCTAACAGAAATAATACCAGAAACAATTAATACTTATTGTCATGCGGGGTGCCAAGCGGGGTCTCAGCTCCTGCTCCCCACATAAGAATGCAGGACATGGTGAGACCAAAAAGGAACACCCACGGAGCCATAGATAGGGGAGTCATTCCACTATATTCTCGCTGGCGGCTGGGTTGGAGACATAGGAAGCGGGAGCCACACTATCCGCAACCTGCCGTCCACTTGTCTCTGCCCACCAACCTCATTTGCTAGCTGCAACCCACCGTGCTAACTACAATCCGCTCTTGCTAGCTCAGCCACCCTCTTCTTACTAGCCCCCATTTTCTGCTAGTATAGCCACAGCAGTTATATTAGTGGCCAATGGCTCACTGGTTACAGCTGATGGCCAACTAGCCACAGCTGATGGCCATCCATTCACAGTTGATGGCCATTTACTACCTGAGCCAGCACCTTTCCACGTGAGGCCAAGAGCCTGGACACTGCACTGCTGACTCTGTCCCCACACTTATTTTACACTTATCTTTTAAGCCTCATGATCATGTGAGATAGGCAAACATATTATTCTCGTTTGCTGAAAACAGAAAGAAAGGCACAAAGAGGTTCAGCAAGGTGCCCAAGGTCAAATGGCCAGTGGGTTGCACAGATGGGATTTTTAACTAGGAAGTCTGAGGCCAGAGCTTAACTTCTTTGCCACTAAGGTAAAAGATTTAATAACAAACATGAAACCTGAGGTCTCATATCACCAGGATCTAAAAATAAAGGCCATAAAAATATTAAAAATCTATTTGTGAAACATCATAAAAGGAAGTAAAAACACAATGCTAACTAATTAGGAGTATCCTCTGGACCAAGAAGAAACCTTTATTGATTACCTGTTAGGGTCCTGATACTTCACATCTCTCCCCTAATCCTACCTATACACCCGCTCGCCAATGAGAATCTGGTGCTGGAGCCTCACAGCGCTCAGATCCCCCTCCTAGCTCCTTTCACACTTTCTTACCACGCATCTAGTAGGTCAGATTCACAGTGTGCATCCAGTGGATTAAAACCCCTTGAGGGTAGGCACCATTCATGTTTGTAGCTCTAGTGCATAGTAGAGTGAGACTAATTTGTTGAATGAATAAATGAAAATTTATTACATACTATTTGTTTTTTTGTTTGTTTGTTTGTTTGTTACAATTGAGGAAATAGTGACAGCAAGCTTATGTGTCTTGTTCATGTTACATGGCAAGTACCTGAGAGAACGAACAACAATCTCAGGTCTGTGTATATCTGCACCTTGTGATCATTAAGTGACTTTAAGTAAGATGCAAACATTATAAATGAGGTGGAATGGCAGGGCAGGAAGGAGTGGGAGATTTAAAGTCATAAAAGTTCTTTTTCTAACTGAAAAAAAGTGTTTGGTGTTTTGTTTTGTTTTGTTTTTTCACCTCAAAGACATGAAAAATAAGAAATGAAAATGAGCAAGTTTCATGAGAATAGAGAACAGAGTTTGGGATTAACATGCCATTAGATAAGAGAGTCACCATTTGTTGTGTCATCACGCTTTACATTTAGGACTCTGCTGACTTTTCCTGTCATAGGCTTTGTTTTAAGGGAAGCAAATAGAAAAAAACAAAACAACAAAAAATCTGCCTCCCCCAACCCCCAACAAGGTTAAGTGAAATTTGTGCCCAAGCCAGGGTTCACAAATACAAAAAGAAATGTGGTTAGTTTAATATTTTAATTTATTGTTGGTGATTGGTTTGGAGTCTACTTTTCCATGTCAGATTAACCGGAGGCCTGCCAGGTCCCAATGGGTCTGTACACCTCTCCACAGGGCTTCCCGCAGAGCCTCAGGAACAGCAGGAACCTTTCCCCTCCAATCCAGCATCTCATCTTGGTGCACAATATCTTGTTCAGCCGACTCGATCTCACTTTCTTCCTCTGAGCAGCTCAGTGGCGATTCAGAGGTGAAGAAGCAGATAATTGGACAGTGGAATTGGATCGTGGGTGATACAAAGTTAAAAAATAAATCCCGTCAGTATGAACTTGGAAGTGAAAAGAAAACCCAACAAACAAAACCCTATGTGTACAGCAAATGAAGGCAAAGGAAGGTTTGTGAGCAGCCTGGGTCTGCATGGATGTGACAAGGTCACTGGCCAGAAAGCTCAGAGGCCATACATATGAGTGTGAAGCAATGTTTCTATCAAGTAGTGGTTAAATTTTAAAAATGCAACCTGCTTACCAAGTATAGTACCTTTACTATAAATCTGCATATTAAAAGTGAGTTGAATACAAAATTCTGTGTTAGTTTTTGTCAGTGTAAATTTTTACTAATTTTTTTTTTCATTTAGTTGACATACAATATTATATTAGTTTCAGGTGTACGACAGAGTGATTAGACATTTATATAACTTACGAAGTGATCACCCTAATAAATCTAGTACCCATCTGTCACCATACATAGTTATTACAATATTATTGACTATACTCCTTAGGCTATAGTTTATATCCCCATGACTACTTTGTAACTACCAATTTGTATTTCTGAATTTTCTCTCCTTTTACACCCAGCCTCCCAACCACACTTTCATTTAGCAACCCTCAAAATGTTCTCGGTATCTATGAATTTGTTTCTGTTTTATTTGTTCATTTATCTTGTTCTTTAGATTTCACATATAAGTGAAATCATATGGCAATCATCTTTCCCAGCCTGACTTACTCCACTCAGCAAAATACCCTCTAGGTCCATTAATGTTGTTGTAGATGACAAAATTTAATTCTTTTTCATGGCTGAGTAATATTTCTCTATATAGGTATTTATACATTCTTATTTATACATTCATCCATTGATAAACACCCATGTTTCCTGCATATCTTGGCTATTGTAAATAATATTGCAATGAACATATGAATGAATGTGTGTCTTCAAAGCAGTGTTTTGGGTTTCTTTGGATATATACACAGAAGTGAGATTACTTGGTCCTTCTTTGTCTCTTGTTATCCTTTATTTTAAAGTCTACTTTGTCTGGTATAAGTATTACTACCCAGCTTATTTTTTTCATTTCTATTTTCATGAAATATCTTTTTCCATCTCTTTACTTTTAGTCTGTGTGTGACCTGAAGTGAGTCCCTTATAGGCAGTATGTGTAAGGGTCTTGTTTTTGTATCCATTCTGCCACCCTTTCTTTTGATTGGAGCACTTAATTCATTTACATTGAAAGTAATTGTTGATAGACATGTAGTTATTGTCATTTTATTCATATTTTCTTCTTCTTTTTCATAAACAAGTCCCTTTAACATTTCTTATAATACTGGTTTGGTAGTGATAAATTCCTTTAGCTTTTTCTTGTCTGGGAAGATCTTTACCTGTTCTTTGATTCTAAATGATAGCTTTGCTGGGTAGAGTAATCTTGGTTGTAGGTCCTTGCTTTTCATCACTTTGAATGTTTTCTGCCAGTTCCTTCTTGCTTCCTAAATTTCTCCTGCGAAATCGGCTGACAATCTTATGGAAGTTCCCTTCTAGGTAAATAACTGCTTTTCTCTTGCTGCTTTTAAGAGTCTCTCTTTTTCTGATTCTCTCTTCATCGTTAAGCTTTGGCATTTTAATTATGATGTGTCTTGGTGTGGACCTCTTTAGGTTCATCTTGTTTGGGATTCTCTGCACTTCCTGGGCTTGTATGTCTATTTCCTTTACCAGTTTAGGAAAGTTTTCTGTCATTATTTCTTCAAATAGGTTTTCAATTCCTTGCTCTATCACGTCTTCTGATACATGATGTGAAAGTTGCAAAAACCACAATTACTTTTGCACCAACCTAATATTTGATGTTGTCTGATTTTCCTGGATTATTTTTCTTTTTGCTCTTCTGTTTGGGTGTTTACTGCATTGTGCTAGTTACTGTGGAATGTACAAGACAGGATAGACACAATTACACAATATCTAATTCACTAATTCTGCTGTTTTAGTTATCAAAATTTTTGGTTGCTTAAGAAATATAGTTAATTAAAAACAAAACACATCACAAAATTACAAAAGAATAATCAAACTGTATCCTGACCAAAGATAAGAACTACCAATACTTCAGCATTAATTTCATTACTGAGAGGTAAACACACAGTCATTTTAGTGTGTCGCTTAATTTAATCATAAATATGTTATATACATTCTAATAATGAATTCTTTTTTTTTCCCTAAAAATTATTACCAAATTTTAGATATAATTTTCAACATTGACATCCTGGGTGACAACACAATGCTTGAAAGTACCCTGATGGACCCATAAACTGTGGTATGCCCAAACAACACAAATTAGATGTATCTTCCTTAACACATTATCACAAACTTAATGGCTTAAAACAACACGCATTTATTATCTATAGGTCAGACGTCTGACATGGGTCACATTGGGCTAAAGTGAAAGTGTTGGCAGGACTGCATTCCTTTCTGGAGTTTCCAAGGGGAATCCACGTTTTTCTTGCTTTTTTCTACTTCTAGAGGGCTTGCATTCTTGGCTTGTGGTTCATTTTCTCCATCTTCAAAGCTAGCAATGTCATCTCTCTAAAATGCTTCCTCTAGTCACATCTCCCTCTGATGTGGAAAGGGAGTATGGAAATGTTCTCACTTTTAAGAACTCATGGGATTAGGTTGGGCCTACCTGGATAATTCAAAATAATCTCCCCTACCTTTGATCACATCTGCAAAGTCTCTTTCACCATGTACATACTCATAATTTGCAAGGATTAGGATTTAAGTGTCAGACATTTTTTTAAAGGAATAGTATTCTACCTAATATAATAGAGATCTTTGGTTATTTTTAAGTAATGGAATTATAAATTCTAATTCATACAAAAGGCCCTCGACAATTTCAACTCATTTTTACTTATTTATTTATTAACTCATTCATTTAGGAAACACTAACAAAGTGTTTAACACTTTTTTTAGTGTTTAAACACTAAAAATCTATTATAAGTAATATACAACTGCGGATACCGACAAATAAGTCTACTGTTGCTTCTTCTGACCTTTGAGTTTCTACCTTCAGGATTGTGTTGGAAAACTGTTTCCTCTGCCAGGGATACTACCTTTTGTTTAACACAAGTTAAGTTCCTAAATAAATTTGTCAAGACTCATTTCAAGCACTTCCTCCTCCATAAAACTTTTTTGATAATTTCAGCTGGAAGCAATCTCATCTCAAATTTTATAATACCTTGATTTTACAATTTAATGGCATTTTATCTTGTTTGCAGTTATTTGTATATATTCTTTTCTCCTCTTAGGGATCCTAAGTTCCTTTAGATCATGGCCCATTCCTATTTGAGTGCAGGAGAAAGCAACCACGGCAATCAGTACATATTGACTTGCTATATTTGAGGAGATTTCCTTTGTAAAAATATACTTGTTTATGACTTAAAATAGTAGAAGAAATCAAAAACATTAGTTTTGTTTCAAAGTTTTAACATATTTATACAGGAAGAAAAATTGTAAGAAAACAACAAAATTAATTAATTGAAGGTTAAGGCCCTGATAGCAAGAAAAACCAGGTAATTTGCCAATTTATGAAGCCAAAATGGAGAATTATGGAGAAATTTCCCTGCAGATCTTTTGCTGCTGCCAAAGCCGACAGCCAAAATGAGGTTTATAGTCACTCGTATTTTTCAACAATGTGCCTCACATTGCCAATATAGAAATGCCTCCTCTGTGACCTTGAAAATAGCCTCCATCTCTTTATCAGTTTTCCATCTAGTAAAATTAGATTATTTTCTTTTATAATAAGTTTTCAACCAAATCTGTAAAATATAATTTCCATTGATGAAAAAAAAATGCATTTTTTTTTCCATTTTCTAAATCAGGAAACTGAAGCAATAAAGAGCTGGTGGCCATATTTGAAACATGTACTTATACATAAATAGTTTTTTAAGGATCTCTACAAATGCATTTGTTCACATTCATATTCATTCTAAAAGTTGCTTCTGCTTTAATTACCCGTTGAAGACTGCTAATGCCACATACTTTATTTTCTCAAACATTATTTTGAGTAGATTATACACTTATATCCACTTAAGAACATGTGTGTGGGTGCTGATCACGAAATTTTTTGAAATGTGTCTCTATATATCAAATAGGTTTTTAAATTTAAATTCTACCTTTAGTTTAAAAAAGAAACCAGCTAATTGCCTGATTTTGACCCATGTTCTCATTCTTGCTTAATTTAAAATCTCTCTTGTTAAATTTCTGCAAAGGCAAAATGTTTCCAATTTTATAACAAGAGTAAGAATTCACAAAAAGTATCAGGATACTGGGCAGTCATGACTGTTGAGATCCACATTTGAAGATCATTTTTTAGAAGCCCAAATCACAAGGAAATTAATTTGTAGGCTTTGGTGTCAGACCTACTTTGGGCCCAAATCCTAGCTTTCCCGCTATCAGTAGATGTACATCCTTCAACTCTTTATTTTTCAGTTTTCTGATCTGGAAAATGGGAATAGTGTAAGGGTTCTACCTCATGGGGATGTGAAGAGCAAATGCAGTAAAATAGGGAAATTACTCAGACCCTTCCTGACATACAAGAGCAAATTAAATTCTAGGTACCATTTCATCCTGATGATAAAACAATTTCTTTCTTTGTAAAAACTTTTCAAATAGCTACAAATTAAAATGAAAATACGATATTTACCAAACTTGGACCCTCTTGCTATTGATTAGATTTACGAGTAACTTTATTGCAAAACTTTCTTTGGATCACTTTTTATCTCAGACAGGGAGATAATATCATTTAGCAGAAGAAGTAAAATAAATAACAACATTAACCTGGATTGAGAAAAAACAATATTCAAACATCTTGATTTTTCATTATAGAAACATATATGCATAATAAAACTCTCCAGATCTTCACTAACACTATGTTTATTTTATTTTTTCTTAACAAACATTTTAATATTATAATCTCAAATGGATCATAGTTTATCAAAACGTCATCAACAATAACAAATTTAAGAAGGAAAACCAACTTGCTTTATCCATCTGAAGTTGACAAAGTGTCTTTAATGTTTTGGATATCTATTACTTTAAAAAAAATTAGTTAATGTAATGTATTCCCTTTAAGAGGAAAAAAAAATCCCGTTTCTTGATTAAATAAAAAAAAAGGAAAGGAAAAAAACCCAACAACACCAGTTTTTATGTTGTGCCCTATCCAGCTGACACTGTCCTTTTGGAAAGCCAATGACTTGTTAGTACCCCTAGCAGCAGTGTGAACAGATGCGTCCCTGACAGGCGATGGATGGTCAGGGTCCATCTGGCCAGTGCAGCTCGGACAGAAATGATGTATACAGCTTCATCAGCGAATGACTGTCATCAATCGTGGGCCATGGGTAGCGTAAATGACAGCTACACTGCAGCTGAGACCCCAGGTGTGAGACTGAAGAGGACTGATTTAAGAACGCTGGGTAATCAGGAATGTATAGGCTCCTGGACTTTAATTTGTATCTTTAACCTCCTATAAATATCCTGCTATACTGTAGCAGGTATGTGTTTTTTAGTGTCTCATCATGAAATTAGCTTCACAATGACGGCTGTTCTTTGCTCCTTTTTAACTACTGATGACTTCAGTTCCCTGCCTCCATTACTAAATGCATGAAGAGTTCTGGCTGCTGTATGGTGTGCCCGACAATTTAATTATTACCTCATTGATTTTTCATGTATTTCAATTTTCTCTTCTTTAAGTCACAGTGTCTGTCCTGTTGGGGTGATGTTTGTTTTTCTTTCTAAGATTTCCTTATGGGATCATTTGGAGTCAAAGATGTTTTTGTTTGCCTGTCCTCCCCCATCCTGCTGCTATCCCTCCACTGGAATGTCTAACCGCAGCAGTCTGGAGGTGGGCCTGTGCATGCAGACAATCCAGAAAGAAACCTTCCAGTTTGTACAAGATCTTAAAAAGGAAACAATATTCCACCGCTTACTCACCAACAAAAGGTACCTGATTTTTAAATGGTGTCTCTTTAGTATGCATTAAAGATCATGCATAATTTGCATCTATTAGCATTTTATTATACTACTGGCACTGGGGAAAGGAAAATAAAAACAATTATTGTACTCTCAGAGGACATTTCTTTACTTATAACTATTTTACAATAAATCTTTTTTGTTTATCAGTTTACTGGATATGGCAAATGCAGAAACACTGGAGACTGCAAGGGTTCTAAAAGCCTAGGAATTTACAGAACAGCTCCACATGTTTTCACTGAAAGCTTTTCAAATACTTCCAACTCATTAAAATGAATTATGTCAATTACCACCAGTAGATCTGGAAAACATTTGAATCTGATGGAAGAGAAGTTCTTTTTTCCCCCTCCAATATCACAGAGATTCAGCTCTCTCTAATACATGCAAGTTAATGCTGCTTATACAATATCTGGATAAAAAGGAGGCCAACCTGAAAGAATCCCCTCCTCCAAATAGGAACAAAGTTGGCTTTCACATATTCTGACCATGAAATAGGGAGTCAGAAGTTTGAAGAACTCAAGAGACCATCTGGTCCATTCCACTGCCTTTAGGAAGTATTCCCAAAGCATCCCTGACCTGAGAGGTGATTTTGCATTTAACGTACTCTGAAGGAGAACAGCACAAGAAATAATGATGCAAACTCTTCAGGCATCCCCCACCCAAAACCCCACAGATTTTTGAAAAGCATGACATTTCTAACATTCACTAGTTGTCTTAACGATGTCCAAGGTCAGCACACCAGTCCAGAAAAAGAGGACTCCATCCATGTTTTTAATTTTATTTTTTTATAAAGATGACTTACGTATTATTTTTGTGGTCGGTGCAAAACTCACTACACCCTACGATAAGAATTGTAAACAAAAATATATAGTTCTGTAAAGGCAGAAACAGGAAAAAGGTCAGAATAAGGCTACAATATTTTGGAGACAAATTTTAAGAAAGTGAAGTGCCAAACTACGAATTATAGAATTATAGAAGAGCATTAGAATAATAGAATCACCACATAAATTAATACTAATAATTGTGTTGAGAGAGAAAGAGAGAGAGAGAGAGAGAGAAAAAGAGAGAGAGAGAGAGAGAGAGAGAGAGAGAGAGAGAGAGAGAGAGAGAGAGAGAGATAATGCTGAGATTAAAAACAAAAAAGTTGCTACAGATATTTTGTTTTCAGGTCTGAAAAACATCTTCAACATTGCTTCAAGGATAGACTAGTATATCTGTTACTACTAAAGTTAATATACTTACTAATCCCTGCAGTTTGGAAACAAAACTGAACACATTAGTAGAAGTCTGCTTATGCTACTGTACAGAAACCTAAAAATTGTATTTAGGATGGTAATGATAAACCTAAATGATTGAGGTCTTTTAAACATAATGTTGTTGTTCTCTGCAGTGAGCTGTGGTTCACAAATGTTTTTATGAACTTAGATATCTTATGAAAGTGAATTTCTTACAATAAAAAATGGTGATCTTGATAAGAAAAGGCCCTGATTCATGAATTTGCTGTTTGATTTGGCTTCAGCTATTACTTGTTATTTAACGCAGTCTATGTGATTTCAGAATGACAAATGTAGATTTTAGAGAACATAGTTTAATAGACATTTATGGACAATGAAACGCTTGTACAACTATTTGCAACCTAATACGTCCACAATTCCTATACTAAAGATTCTCTTTACATCTATCAATAAGAAGTAATGTTTTCACCTAAGACCCTAAAAGCCTTTCACTAGCTGTGGACCAGTTTTCTCTTTCTGTCCCATCACTAAATTGGAGAATGACTTTTCATATGTTGGTGATTCTCACACCTACAGGGGCAAAAGTAGCATACTTAAAGATATATTTCTGCTAAGAGGATTTGCTGCCCTTCCCATGCCCTGTTCTCACCTCTATTCTCTAAAAAAAAACAAGTTCTGATAAGGGTCAAGAACAATAGAAACTTCTAGAAATGCAATTGAAACATTTTGCTTCTTTAGTAAGTATTCTATTCTGAGATCTTTTCCTCTTTGAAAAATTTTTTTTCTTCTGGAATTTCATGAAACTGTTCCTGTTTCTCAGGTATGATTTTTTTCTGTTTTGAAATGTCTTTCCCAATATCTATACATAGACCTAGTAGGACTTAGTAGGGTCAGCAAAGGTTTAGGGAAAAGGTGCCATTCAGGTCATGTAAGTCTGCTTCCAGTTCAGGCAGATGGAGTCTTGGTAACACCCTGGTCCACTGTAGGTAAAAAGATAGGGACAATAGAAGGATTTGTGGCAAAAGTGTCTGCTAGTAATAATGTTTCTATTTGACTAGTGCCTCATTTGCAAACAAAAGGTAGCTGATGAGAATTCTGGGATTCCTGTCAGTAGCAAAGGTTTGTTCCTCTGTTTGAAAATGAAGGAAAAACTTCCATTTTTAGAGGGCCTGAGATATTTCAGGATCAAGGAAGAGACCCAGAGCCTCTGATGCAACACTATGAGGTATGTTCTTGGTGTGAGGTCCTGTAAGAACCACTGAGGACTTCTCTATCTATGCTTAGGTTTATATCTTTGGTTAATCAGCTGAAATAACTTATGGAAGCATATTGTTGCTCTTTCCTTAGGAAGGAGTTGGAAAAAGTCTGTAGTTCCATTTTAATCAGCATAGACTTGTATGTCGAATACTTAAAAGAAATTAGTGGAAGTTTAAAGGAAATACAAAAATATTGTGTGTTTGACCATTTCCTTTAAGGGAAAATTATAGATGTTGTGTGAGGACAGACACGTTTTCATTTAGGCAGACACATAGGAACCAGCAGAAGTCACACCCGAATTGATTATCGGGAATGCAATTTGAATCACTTTCCAACGAAAAGAGCCACAAAAATTTGAAATCCCTTTAATTCAGTTTTAATTAAAAAAAAATCATAGAGTAAAGCAGACATATGTAGATTCCATGTAGATCACAGACAGATGGCTTTTCTTTTCCTTTACCCTCAAATTCAGGGTGCTTATCACAGAGTCAGGAATAATGTAGGAGCCTAACCAATATTCATTAACTGCATGGTCAGGATTTTAAAAATCCAAGTCACTTAATTTGTTGCATTAAAAGCTATGTAAATTTTGTATCATTACTAAGAGATTTACATTATGTAATTTTGTTTCACTCTGTAAATAAAAAAAAAAAAACTAAGGCTGATACTAAAGGCTGATAGCAGAGTGAGCTGTCTTACTAGTTCAGAATGATTACCTTGAGTCCTATTGTAAATGGTGGGCAACCTAAGGAAATGAGCAGTCTTGGCAATTAGGGGGTACTGAGCACGTTTTCCCAGAAGATGGCAGCTACAATGCAAGAAAAATGAGGAATGAGATCTTCACATTGTTTGGGACTTAATGATGTTAAAATAACTTCAGAAAAAGTCTTAATATTATCCAATATCAGAGGAGATTCCTTTTAAATGTTGGGCTTGGTTTCTACCTATTGAACTATTGAATACATGTCATCTCCAGTTTCGGAAACTTAAGCAAATGGACCAAGAAAAATGGACACATTTAGCAGTTCTTTTTTATCAGCCCGACACCCTTTTGCCAAGCAACAGTGGAGCCCAACATCATGGCACATTTCCTCACAATATACTCACACTAAGCCAGCATCTAGAAGGGAAAAGAGTGCGAGGGCTATTGAGCACTGAGAATTTTTCCAATGAATCACAATTATGTGAACACCTGTGCTAACTAAGTTTGTGCTGATCCATTGTGAAAATTTGCAAAATGCTCAACAGCCCTAAGAATTTCTCATTTATTATCTCAGGTGGGGTGGTCTGCAACTGCACATTAGGTTGCAGTATGAAGCATGTAAGGACACGCATTCAAGACCTCGTCTAGGACCTTTTCATTCTACCTGCAGGGTACAGCTGTGCCTCTTCACAGGCCAGAGTTCTGCTTCTGAATTTCTGCCCAGAAAAGTTAAGGGCAAGTCCAGGAACCCTTCATCTGTAAGTGAAATGATTGTAGAACATGCAACACACTTACTTACATTTCAAGATGAACTTACCATAGACTTGATCTTTCGAAGAACCTGATGATCAATGATATCTTTATGAATCTAGAGGCTCATCATATAATATCAAACTGAAAAAGAGTCAAAAGTCTAAAATTAAGATAGGACTTTACACATAAATATAAATGTTGAACTACCATTATTTCCCTTCTTATGAGAAAAAGATATTGTGAAATTGGTCCAGAAATTGGTTCTAAAGTATCTATAGTCTACTTTATTTTTAGAGTCAATGATTGATGAGAACTGGAAAATAATTTGTGAATGAAGTCATCGAAATAACTTGTTAAGGGCTGGATGTAAGCAGTCAAACTGAGATTAGTGAATATGCTGGATACAAGGTCAATTGTAGATTTCACAATAAAGGTTCTGCATATGCCTGGGACAGTGCCTTCCTTTGAAAGTAGTCTTTATCTCAAGAACTATAAACTACAGTGTGGTCTCTGAATATTAATACAATATCAAGAATAGAATTTTCTGTGTAGCTCTGTAGACATAATTGATATATTTACTAAAGATTCATTTGTGATATACATATACATATATATATACATACATATATATATATAAACACACATATACAGAGGGTGCCAAAAAGGTATACATATTTTAAGAAAATAAAACTATTAAAATTATGATATTCAATATATACCAATAACAAAAGATGAATACAAGTCACATTTGACTTCTGCAATTACAAGAGGTGCTCAAAGTGATTACCATCACCGTCCAGACACTTCTGATTACAGTGAACTACTGCTTGAGCAACGTTGACCAGTGTCCAGTTGTATACATTTTTTGGCACCCTTGGTACACACACACACACACACACACACACACACACACACACGAAGTAAGACAATTATGTCCGTGAACTTGTTGCAACGATGTTGCTAACCTTTAGACATCAGAGGTATTATTCATTATGAATTTGTACCAACTGGATAAACAGTTAACCAAGTTTACTATTTGGAAATGCTGAAAAGGCTGCATGAAAAAGTTAGACGACCTGAACTTTTCACCAACAATTCATGGCTCTTGTATCACGACAATGCTCCAGCTTACACAGCATTGTCTGTGAGGGAGTTCTTAGCCAGTAAACAAATAATTGTATTGGAACACCCTCCCTACTTACTTGATCGGGCCCCAATGTCTTCTTTCTTTACCCAAAGATAAACGAAGTATTGAAAGGAAGACATTTTGATGACATTCAGGACATCAAGGGTAATACGACAGCTCTGGTGGCTATTTCAGAAAAAGAGTTCCAAAATTGCTTTGAAAGGTGGACTAGGCACTGGCATTGGTGCATAGCTTCCCAAGGGGAGTACTTCGAAGGTGACTGTAGTAATATTCAGCAATGAGGTATGTAACACTTTTTCTAAGATGAGTTTGTAAACCTACTTGTCAGACGTTGTGTGTGTGTGTGTGTGTGTGTGTGTGTGTGTGTGTGTGTATAACTTTGAATGATCAAGTTTAATAAGAGGAATAAATTTGAGGATATGGATATAAAGACTGGGGACGACCAAGGCAGTATGAAGTTTTGTTTTTTAAGTGATAAAGTAGATTCTGGAACTCAATTATATCTAACAGCATCATGTTCTTACCAATAGGATAAAAGGCCATAATATTCAGCAGTTAGTATAGTTGTCATGAAGACAACATTGTAGTATGGGACAATGAAGGGAATTATGAAATGGAAAATGCTAAAAGTATTGAACAATGCTAAGATAAGAATGTCAGTGGGAAACCTTGGGAGAAGCACTATTGTCAATGCCAAAGATTCTCCTCATAAAAATTCAACTTTTTTCCTGCATCTGGGTCCATGACACTCATTTCTAAGAGAGGAATATGTGAGGTTAGGTGAATGACTGAGGAGGGAAGAAAATCATCAGCAGGTTGGAATATATCCATATATCACGTGCTTTCCCATAGAGATTCGATTGATTGGGTTTTATGAGCACCGGGCATATGCTAAGCACTTGACACACATATCTCATTTAATGTTCACAACAGTGTAAAATAGAAATGAGTCTTATCCCATTTTTTCAAGATTAAAAAAATGAAGCTTAGAGGTTAACTGAAGCTTAGAGTTAGACTTGAACCCTTCACTAGCTGATGCCAGAACTCAAGACTTTAACTACTACACAATACTGCCTCCCAGTGGCTGGAATTGCGTAAGCATTCAGCCAAGATTTGTTCTTGAAGTGGTGTTTTCCTTAGGGGAAAATTGGCCTTCATCCCTAAGGTTTAGCTCAGTATCTCAAAGGCATACAGAAAGTGGCCACGCTGATCAGAATTATTAGGATGTTGATTGTTACATAAAACTGGATGGTTCGAGCTAAGCTTCCAGCGTGATCGTGAGCAAACAAATAGATAACTGCATTGTTTATTGTTTATGAAGCAAACACTTTGAGTTAATGCCTACTAAAATATAAAAGTTCTTGGTGTTCACCTGAAGCATAATCTGTGTAAACACAATTCCACCAAGCAAAGAGATTTTGCAGTATCAGCATGGTAAACTTGTATGAATATTTCCTTCATTGCCCTAAAGTGTAAAACAAAATAAAATTTTAAAAAAAGGAACAAAAAACTCAAAGAAGAAAAAACCAAAGTACATATTTGTACAAGGCTAAGAGAACTAGCTCATAGTGTAAGTCTTGAAATGTTAAGGACTTTTTTTTTCTTTAGTTTTAAATTAAAGACCTAAAATAGTAGGAGTATAAGGAGGGACAAGATTTAGTTGTGCACAGAAAGGCTTAGCCATGAGCAAAATCCTGAAGTAGGTTTTTTCTCTTGTGTTCAACACACACACACACACACACACACACACACACATACACACACTATTGTTCTTCAGTGCCTTTTTCTTAACTCTCAATATTTTCTTTCCTCAGCCTCCAAACATTCACTATTTAGTGCTTCTTCTGGTCCCCTAGTCTCACTCTTTACTCCAAAATCCTACCAGACAGCATCTTACAATATAGGCTATTCTTCACCCATCATAACATGACAGTGAAATATTCCATTATTTTCAGAACACTGTTAGGTTACTGGTTAACATCTCATATGAACATATCCTTACTAAGGTCTGAATATGTTATTTTACTTGGTCATATTTATCTCATGAACACTCTAGATAAAATGCCTCAAGTCAGAGGAATTGATTCAAATAATGGGAATTTCAAACCCTGTGGCACGTTGGTGGGAAAGAGATTTCTGCAAGGCAGTGTTTGCTCCATGTTTTTTGAAATATACTCCAAAGTTGCATGTTTATTTTACCTGTGTATAAATGGGCTGACCATAGTGAACAGGTGAATTGAAAGATTATAATCCCTGAGAAGAGAGGTCACTGATAATGGCATCACTGTTGCCCGTTCTTATTTCCTATTAAATGATGTCTCAATATGCAACATTCCACACTTAATGTCTGGTATGTGGATATTAGTGACCTTGAGTCAACAATCTTTGCCTTCTTTAGACATCTGATAGCATTGTAACATTTTAAATTTATAATTGTGTTTACTTTATAAATGGATTTTAAAAGTTTCTAAACTGGATAGAGAGATTGAAGTGAAGACCCAGAGACCCTGTAAATGCTTAGATTGACACCACATATCACAACAATTATAACTCAGCAGTTAACACACTGAGATGTCAGAACCATTAGATTATATCACATTAGTACATAATTTGGGGTCCTTAAGTATCTGTGAACCATTGACACAATACATTGCCATGTCCTTTGCCATCGACCATGTCAATGAACTGTCTTTATTATATTAATTGAATGTGGGCTATAAGTTTTAAAATATCTGGACCAGCTTCTTCACTCATTATGGAGAAGATACAGTTGCTGGAAGCTTGAGCCCCCATTTTGTGGGACACGGCAGAAACACCCTACCCAACTGTGGCCACACCATCATGGTCTCTCCACATTTACACTTATCACAATTGTCAAAGAGTGAATTCTTCCATAGAGGGCTGTGAATTACTAGAAAGGGCAGTAATTGTGCTGTTATTGCCATACCTTATGCATTTTAAAATGTGGTTTTAAAAACAACAAAAATTTTTAGTATTGAAATTCAAATATCACAAACCAGAAGGGAAAGAATTCTTTTCTTTCATCTGTTAGATTACATGACATAGGCAGCCTTGTTCTCCGTTGAACAACGCATCTGTGAATTGTGTTATGCTAGCATTCACAACCAAAGCCAATATAACAATTAAAATAAATGAATCAATTCTACATGTATTAACATGGATCAATCTTGAAAATATAATGGTGAGTGAAAAAGCAAGTAACAGTAATATTCATGTAAAGTTAAAAACATAGAAAAAATGTTATTTATGCGTACATACATATATGGTAAACACATACAAACATGGATGTGAAAGTTACAAAGCAATTTTAAGAGAGTGGCTATTATACCCTTAGAGAGGAAGGGTGAATGATAATGAAAGAACTTCATGACATCAGGTGAGGGTACAAGAGGGATTGTCAACTCTCTCTGTAACATTTTTACTAGGAATAAACACATGAAACAAATATGTAAAACTTCTTATGATACATTAACATTTGTTAACATTAGTGAATATATGAGTGTTTATGATTTTCTATACTTTCATGTGTTTGAAACATTTCGTAATAATAATGAACATGATAAAGGAAATTTGCAGTTCAAAATAGGAATTGGCTAGTAATTCTCAATACTGTCTTTTTCCAGCTTTTCACTTAAATTCCTAAGGAAACATGAGAAAAGATGAAAAGCTATGATTGAAACTAGGGCAAACCAACTCTAGAATCTGGGAGGAATTGATTCATAGTAAAAGTCTAATGGGGTTGGATGAAAAATAACTTGCCCAGGTTTTAGGAAATAGCTAGCCTATGCCTCATGTGTCTGCTTTGCCTCCCGGGGAACAAAAAGTGTGTGTGTGTGTGCTAGTAGGAGGTGTGGGTGGAGACTCCCAAAACAAAACTTTTTTCAAAATAAAATTAACCATGCTCATTGGAATAGTTTGGAAAATATAGAAAAGAATAAAGTAGGAAAGAGGAAGCCATGATTCGACTGTGTAAAACCAACCAGTCCTGTTTTCAACCTCAGAGCTACTATGGCTTCTGACAGTAGAGAAGGAAATAAAACATTCAATAAAACTTCTTTAATTGATTGTACAATGAGGAGATGTCCAGCCACTGTGGGGCCCTCATTTCATGTGTCTCTTTGACCTTACAGCTCAAAAGCCACTATATATATATATATATATATATATATATATATATATATATATATATATATATATATTTATATATATATATAAATATTCTTGAGACAGGACATTTTCTTTTTCCACATAAAATGTTCTTCCTAAATCTCTTTACTGCCTACTTCCTTCTTAACTTTAGTACCCTATAGAAACATTCACTGTCTGGAGAATAAAAGGAGAGGAAAAAAAGAAACTTTTTGAAATTAAAAAAGAAAAAAACAGAAAAAAACCTAAAGCATGCCATAGCATTGTTGGAAAAACTAAAAGTACATGTTGGTGCTTCAATTATAAATCAAGTGACTTGATTTGCATAAAGAGACATTTGTGGAGATAAATAGAATATAAAAATAAATTTTTGAATTTAGAACTTATTCCCCTACTTTTATATCAAGGATTTTATTTATTTATTTTTTTTATTTTTATGATCAGGTCATATATTCCTCAAACACAGGGAAAAAAAAAAGATGATTTTAAAGGAAACTGTGGTCCACCTTTATCTCTAATGGCCAGGTTGGGAGTTGCTATAATAATCCTTTGGCTTTTATGTGGCCATCTGGAGGCCTATCAAAAGGAGTATCTAAAACAGACTTCCCAAGGTGTGCTGAGTTTGTACGTTTTCACCAAGTCACCAAAACATTTTTCCTACTGCAGGAAAGAAGTGACCCTTTACGGAGAGGGGTAGTGTTGAGGGATGGATAGAGAGAGGAGACACAGAACCAGCAAGAGGCACAACTTGACCTTTCATCCTTGCCATTGTACACAAGTATTAAGAGTAGTGGTTGATTCTCGTGCGTGAGTTTTAAGGATACAAAGACATACAGCAAAATGTCTTAAACCTCTGGGGATCTGTGATGAGATGGAAGAGGTTAGGGAATATGGGAATGAGAAACGCTGAGAATTTAATGAAGCATCATGTTTCAACTGGATAATATTCCGTTTTGATTTGTGTGTAAAGCAAATATGAAATATTGAAATAATATTTCAAGTTCACAGTTTTGTGGCTCAGACAGATATACAGAATATTCTTGCCTTTCTGAAAAACTACACCTTTCATCAAAAGTACAATCCAACAGAGTTTAAGACATAAGAATAGGTTGTGAAATGGAATTAGATAAAAGTTGACATTTGTCTTCAGTAGATTATTAAAATCGCTGCCATAAGAAATCTGCTCATAAAGACAGAAGAAGTTAGCAGGGGCTTGGTATCATTTGTCCAAAATAGAGTCTTTTCTCTATACTCATTAACCATCTCGCCCAGTCGTGTGGTTGTATCCTATTAAACCTGATACATCAAAAATTTGGGAAAAAAAAATTAGTTGCTGTCTCAAACTGCACAGCAACTCAGATCTAGGACCAAATAAGATGCATTAATTGCTTTACTGCTTCACCACAAAGCCACTCTTAAAACATAATTCCTTAATGAAGTCCGTTAATTTGTTCATGGCAGTACACAAGCTGTTCAAAATGACACAGAATTGCACTCTGTTTTCTAACCCCTGCAGTTTCTTCTGTTAGTCACTCTGTCTTGTGTTGTTATCCCATGGATAGTAATTATTTTATAGTGGCTGTAATTAGGAGAGAATTAGGCTTGGTAAACAAAACCTGCCTTCTCCTGTTAATAGCTAAGGATAATAAATTTGGCTCTGACATTCTCTATATTTGGACAAGGCTTGGCCTACTTCCAGTTTTTCCAATAAGAACTTTATTATATAATTATGCCTTGGAGGGGCTCATATTACAAGGTAATTTTTTTTTTTTGTAAAGACACATATTGCATGGCTTCCAGCCAGTAAATGATATACTGTAATATATGCCTCCAATAAATGTTTTAAACAAAATCTCTCTAAGCAATATCCTGCTAGAGCTACACACTGCTCTTCAGCATGTATTATTTACAGGATTTGTTTGTCAAGTGTTTCATAATGTAAATTATTTCCTTTTGCTCACATTGTCCAATATTATGACAAGTTTTTTTTTTAAAGACCTAAATTATTTCATTAGCAAATGATATACTTGAATCTTCAACTTCCATATCTTATTCTTGAATGTGGTATCCATAAGAGGGTACAAAAAAATGAGTATTTAATGTTCTATTCTTTTGTAAAGATTGGTCATTTGGCACAAGTTATGTTATTTTTGCCTGAAATGATTGATTTTCTTTTCCATTTTTGACATAAGTGAAATAAAATTATTGTGTTCCACTACAAGCCAAATCTCTGATGATTCATTTGCCTTTTAGTTGAACTCTTACTGAAAGGGTCGCTCAAACTTGTATAGATCAACAATAATACATGACATCACGAAATGCTAAAGAGGACAATATTGAAAACAGGTTCAAAAACAAAATCATAAAAATACAACGTCACTTAGAAAAATTGTGAGAAAAGAGGCATAAGTGAGATTAACTTTAGAGCAAGAAAAAAATATTAGATTTTAAGTAAATGTAAAGGAAAAGACATATGGTACTGTTTTCTTAGAATTTAAATTCAAAATTAGAGCAGTTCTTAATTCTTTAATGTTAGGCATAAAGAGATTACAAAGGAGGACGATAATATTTTTAAAGATACTTTGGAATTTTTTCCCCAGATATTAAGCTGATGTTTAAAACCCAATATAAAGTAAATGACAACAGCTCACACATGTAAAATCACACACACACACACACACACACACACACACACACACACATAAAATACGTCTTAATCTTCTGCAAACTAAAGGCAAGAATTTTTCAGTGGGATTAACTGGATATCTATCTCAGACACCCCAATTCACCTGGCATGTGTATCACAGTTTACAAGTGACTCTTCAAAAGGAGACAACTAGTTTCTAAGATGGTTACTAACACTGATTAGGGACTCCCAATTTATTTAGTCATATTTTCAAAGGGGTTTGTTGTAGAAGCTTACAGGAATTATGCATTTGAAAAATGTCTTCCTTTAAGATGAGATTCAATTCTGGCCTCTCTGTTCTCACTTCTGGAGAAGTGTCTGAATTTATTCTTCTGCATTTATTTTTCTATTCACTTTCAGCAAAGGATGACTTGAATTTCATTATATATTATCTGGAATTCAGAAGTTCCATTGCCCTCAATTCTCCCTATTTCTGTCCTTGTATTGACCAGAGTATGAAGCCCAGAGATCTCTTTAATTGTTTTTTTAGTTATTGTCACAAAGCATTGCACCCCTAAAAATGAATTGATATTTATTATATTGCTATTTGCTAAATAACACAGAGGTTTGGCATTCAAATTTTATGCTTTCTTTAGGAAAAATATTTCTAATTATTGATCTGTTCTGAGAACACCATTCTGTCAGTAAGGTTAAACTATCAAAAATGACAGGATTGCTGGGGAAAGTACTGATAAGTAATTCAGTTCAAGTTAACATTTATTGAGTGTCTACTACATGCAATAAACTGTCATGAAAACCAAGAAAATTTTAAAGTAGGCAAGAATTTTTTTTTTTTTTCTACTAGTTTATGTAACTCAAGGTACTTAATGCAAAGATCTTATTTATCTTCAGGAAATCCCACAAAGATGCAGAGGAAAACTATGTTTTCTGCATTAGCAGTGGATGCTATTGCTACTATTGCTGCTTTTCTTCTTTGCTCTACAGAAGAAACAAAAGCACAGTGAGATTAAGTCCCATGTTTAAAACAATGCAGTAAATCAATGGTGAAGGACTGTCCAAGACCAGTGTGATTCAGAAGCCAATCCTCTATGTCTATCTCCTGTCGTGTTATGCTCTTGCCCTTTCATATTCGAATTATTCTGACATATACTTTAATTAGAAAAAAATATTAATTGTAACTACTGACAATCAGTAAGTTCCAAGGGTTCATCCCTCAAAGTAAGAGTAATCACCAAAATAGGGCAAGAGGATGAAGTATTTCAGGTTTGTGTGTGCTCAAAATACTTTTTCGCTGTGAGAAAACGGCGTGCATGGAACTCACATCATTAAATGACAGGTTTCACATTTCAGCCAGAAAGGAAATTATGTTTCTTTTCTTTCCTTTCCTTTCCTTTTCTTTTCTTTTCTTATTATTTATGTATTTATTTAATAATGGGAAGTGCTTTATTACGATGCAAAAATTACCATTACTGTATTTGCTAAGTAGCTGAAATAATCATTTTGGTAAGTCTGGAAATAGGCTCTCAGAGAGAGATGCTTTGGATCTTGAAAGCACATGTTGGCACTAAAATTAAAGACCTTTTGTCTCCATAATGAATTTAAAAAAATAATGACAAAAAATAACAAAATCATAGAAACTAGACATAGAGGCCAATTAAGTAATCTCATTTACCCCCTGTTCACATAGTTCTCTAGAGGACATTTGTCCATTGAGGTTTAACATCATCCTAAAATTCTATTTTTCCCTTCTGAGAAGACACTTCCATTGTATCACGTTGAGGAGAACAGTGTTAAACCTTGACCTGTAACCCACCCTGGTATTAGCCCTGTACACAACATACCAGCTAGGTGAAGATCTGTTCTTTTCTTCCTTCTGTGACCCATTATGTCCTTAAAATTTCAGCTTAATCCATCCTCATAAAGCAATTCCATTAGCATCCTCACCAGGGTGGTGGCTGTTTTGTGACATCCTCCCATTTTTTGACATGATTTGTGTACTGGAATCTCTCAGCCCCAAGTAGAATTCCAGGTGTGAACTGTGACTTGATGAGCACAAAGTAATCATAATTGTCCATAATTCTGCAGGTATTAGTACACCAAGGAGTAGAAGGCGGAAGTTCCTGGGTTGAAAGAGGTAAAGAAAACCTCAAACATAATATTTTGCTGATACTTTATCCTACATGGTACATTCACTACATAAAACATCTCTAACCTACACTATGTACAATTATTTATGGTCTGGCTGAAAAAGACAAAAATGTCAGTTTGTACCAGAGCAGTTAACTTGGCTTCCACAATTTCTCCCCTGCTGCTCTCCTAGTCCCACTTCAGCCGTATTTCACTTCATTAACTGCAGCAATGGGTATTTGCTCTCAATAAATGTGTGTGGGTGTGCCTGTGTGTTTGTATTTGAAAATAGAAAATAGTTTATGCAGACAACTCCAAACAGCTCCAAAAGTGATTGTACAATTAAAGAAACTATTTCCCTGTTGTTGATAGCTATTTCTTAAAACATCATCTGTCAGCCTGGACTACTGAGACTGATGTTCTGAATATATTTTTCTTTTTAAACCCTAAGAAAATACCTTCTTCAACGTCTCTGCCGTAACTTCATCACTCTTATCCTTGATCTTTCTTGTAGTCTGATTATGAGATTGATTCCCAGAGGGCTATCAACATCCACTGTGGATGCTAAAGAAACGGGCGCAGGCTCAGATCTTCTAAGGTTCTGATCTCTCCACAGACTGTTCCGAGCACTTTGAACTGAAGTTTGGAATTTTTCTATTAGCTAGTAGAAATGGCAAAATAAACTCAAACGCAGTGACTTCCAACTGCAGTGAGTTTAGCACCAATCTGATCTGCTTCGATGGGGCAAAGGACAACTTGGGGTTTACCTGGGAAGGTTATTATAGCCACAGCATGTTTTAGTTTTTGCTAGGAAAAAATATTTTGGACACTGTCTTAATGCTAATAACCTGACATGTCAGTTGGATTGGGTTTCTTTTATACTGACAGACATATGACACATGATGGAGGTTTAAAAATTTGCTTAAAAATATCTATTGTCATTATTTGGTTGCTAATTAAATAGAGAAAGATCAGTATCTTTGCGAATTGAAATTTTGGGATATTGAAATTTTGAAATATTGAGAAAAACAGCATAATTTCTTAAGCTGCATAGAAGGCCAGGCATAGGCTTTGTAAGATGTGCCTGAAATGTGTACCCTAAAGTGCTCAATAGGAAATATGAGCAGTGTATTCACACCCAAGCGTAAGAATTGGGGGAGACAACTCTTTGATCAGAAAGTCTCTCTGTTTAGCAGCCCCTAGGGTGTCTTTTATAGGGAATAGGGCCTTATGTACCTTAAAATACGGCTTATGATATACATGCATATGCTACAAATGTGTCCAGCAACATTTTAGTTTGCATTAAGCTCTAAATGGCTGATCATTTATAATGTATAAGTTTTAATGAGGAAGTGTAAAGACAACATTAAGTGGAGATAAAAGGTGTCAATTAGGTAGAAAGGAGAGGCTTAACATTCGGAGAATAAACTTGATAGTTTTCTTAATTGCAATGTCCTCAGATCAAGGATTAGATAAACTTGGGGAGGGGGGGAGTGTGGAAATCACTTCCACTCCTTGAACCTCAGTTTCTTTACCTGTAAAATGCGAAGTTTAGAGATGATCTGTGCAGTAGCTTTTTATTTTTCCCTCAACAAGAAAACCACACCTGCTTTATCAGATAGCTGACTCTAACCTTTGGAGTACGATGATGAGAACTTCTCAGTCACTAGCCCAAACTGAGAAGTTCAATTTAAACAGAAGTGGTAGAGAATCAGATGATCAGGCTTTCCCTTTCACATTCTACCTTACTTCCTTCATTGCACCTATCTCTATGTGAAATCATCTTTGATTTTACACACACACACACACACACACACACACACACACACACACACTCTTACAGCCTGTGCCTCTCCACCAAATTATAACGTCCATGAGAACAACGGTTATATTTTCTTTGCCTTAAACAGGTCCTAGTGTATAACAGTTGCTCATATATTTTTTAAATAAATGAATGAAGGAAACATGAATGTAATTTTTGAGACTACTTAGTACTTGGCAACTTATCAATAGTTTGGAGCTATAAGATACAGGTCTTAAAATTGTAAGTCTTTAAATCTCTCTCAGAGAAGAAAGGGTGTGGATGACTTTCCTTACTTGATGGCATCTGAGCAGAACCCAACAGAAGGCACAGGGAGCAGACCATCACTTGAAGAACACAAATGTATGAGTGTGCTAATTAGTTACACGTGCCCTGGTGCTGGTAGGCACAGCAGAAGGTGAGTCTGCTGATGGTTAGAGGAGAAAACGTGGGGTCCCTGACTTGATAAAAAACAATCCTAGTCCTCTCTACAATTCCTGCAGGGTCCATTCACTTGGAAGAGTGACATCAATACATTCAATTGAAACGACTGGATTCAGTGAGACGAGCACTAGACACAAGTGGCAACCACATGTTTCTCCTTAGTGATGGTCCTGGCTGGTGACCAATTCCAGAAAAGTGTTAGGCAGGCTGGGAACTTGAAAGAGTAGAGCAGCAGCTATCTTTTTTTTTTTGTTAATGTTTTTCATAACAAATAATAGAACATTGTGAAGAAGCACAAGGGAGAAGGATGCCAAGCAATGTCCCTGCAAATAAAACCAAGAATTCCCAGAGATACTGAGGTTAACAAAGCAAAAATGCAGCCGTTGTGAATGCGGCATGTATCCAAATCTTCCACCCCGTACTTAAGGGGATGCCTACACTTAGCTATTGCTGTCCCTGAACAGAGGTGAGAGGGATGCTGGTAATAATAAAGACAGTCCCCGATGATGGCAAGTCTAATTACAGGAGGAAAGAAAAACGTGCAGGGAAAGAAAGAGTTTGGTTTTCCCAAGACGTCGTTTTATTACCAGCCTGACACGGCAACTTTAAGGGTCATTTCTTTACGGTCACTAAAATACCAAAACAGTCAGAAAAACAGAACAGAGGCCATAGCCAAAGCCCCTGATGTTTCATTTCTGAAAACATTTTCTCACAACGGCAGCTTTTAAAAATTGTTTTTTCCCCTTTTAATTAAAGAAACAATTTTGTTCCTCCGGATGTGTGTAAATAGTCAACAGAAAGAAGAGCTGGGGTGGGAGGAGGTAGGTGAAGAAATAAAAACAGACAGGAAAAAAACCAGAGAGAGAGAGAGAGAGAGAGAGTAATCTAGAGGTGTACAGTATTAAGAAAAGGGACATTTAATACAATTTGGGGGGGAAATTTTCTGGATATTAGAAAAATGTCATGCACATTAAGTTAGATTTTTCTTAAATAAGCAATAATAGTTTTAATTGTCTAACCTTAACCATTAAATATGCTAAAAAGGAAAAGAAAATGAATGTTATAAATCTAGGGAAGGTTCTTTTGAAATATTACTATTTTTCCCACAGTATATTCTAGTAAAGGGTATTGATTATAGTTACCATACAGTTATAAATGAATACAATGTCATTTATTCTGAGCCATAATTCTCACTTTTTATTAATTCAGACAGGACAACTTCAATTAGTCTGAATGCATGAGGATTTACCATGCACAAAGTGAAATATTTAGAAAGGAGAGGGACACTATAGGTTAAGTACATATATTGGAACTACGAATATCCTCAGATAATAAGTATCTACTACAGTTCCTTGTAAAGAAAATTTCTGCATAAAAATCCTAAAATCCCACTGCTTCCCTTACAAAATTTGACATGCTTCTATTGAGAAAACTTGAAATCACAGAGCTTCAAAATCACATTTAGTGATACTGCAAACATTTATTAGTTGCAAATAAAATAGCAAAATGATTTTTTTCTTATATAATAACAATTATCAGCATTCAAATTACAATGCATATTTTAACTAAATTCCTGAAGCCATATTTTTGTTTGTTTGTTTGTTATTGGTTTTCCTCCATGCCTAAACGGTACCACAAAATGTCGGCATAAAAGTGAAAATCTTTAGATCCTTTGCTGTAATAGGCATATCATTTTACTGCCTTAGGCAGTTGTCAATGGAGAATGCAGCCACTAGCAGGAGGGGCAGATTTTTACTTTTTCCAAGTTATCTCGATAAAATGAGTTCTTAGATTTGCTTCCTTCTCTCTCTGATGCGATTTCACTTTCCTTCTATAAAATTAGACAATTCATGGTTGCTCTCAAGGTCCTGCTTGTAAAAAGAATTTATTTCAGTTTGCAGATCTTCAGGATATTTTTACATTACAATGCTGATTCCTAACTCACCTCCCTACTTTCACTCCTTCCTCCTCTTTCCATTATTCTTCACAGTGGGGTTGGAGTAATCTTTTACAAAGAGAAATGAGATCATGTTATTACGAATTAAAAAAAAATATATATATATATAAATATATATATATATATATATATATATATATATATAT
This sequence comes from Rhinolophus ferrumequinum, assembly GCF_004115265.2. NCBI lineage: Eukaryota > Metazoa > Chordata > Mammalia > Chiroptera > Rhinolophidae > Rhinolophus > Rhinolophus ferrumequinum. The sequence continues at coordinate 58,934,429 of NC_046291.1, read as the reverse complement.
ATATATATTTCAATGAGTTCACATAATAAATCTAAGAATAAATAATTCTTAATAAATCTAAGAATAATTCACAGAATAAAATCTAAGTCTATTGCTATGACCAACAAGGCCCTAATTGATCTACCATAGCATATTGCCCCAGCTGCTTTCCCCACCCCTCACCATTTCTTTCTGAGATTCAGGCAAGCCCCTTTCCGATTCCAGGTTGGAGTTCTTATTTCTGCCTGGAATGACTGTTTCCTTCTTTTTCCTTTGAGTCTCACTTCAAATGTCACCTTCTCAGAGAGACTTTGTCTGTCTACACTTCTGAAGTACTTTCTGTAGTTACTGTGCCCTTCCCTAGTTATTTCCTCCACCTGCACTCTTCACAGTCTGTACATTTTTGTTTAGTAATGTGTTTACTTTATATTGTCTGCCTCTCCCATCCTACATTAGGATAGTGCTTCATGAGAGGAAATATTTTGTCTGTTCTGTTCACTTCTGTGTCCTCAGAACTTAGCATAGTGCTTGGTATACAGTAGATGCTCAATGAATAAATGAATGAATTCACTGATGATGAGAGAGCTCTGTCATTTCTTTATGAAATCATTGAACTTCCAAAGAAATAGACTGTTACAAGGTAAGACTTCCTGAATACTGATCAGAGCCTATAGATAGAGACGTCTGAAGGAGAATTTTTATTTTAACTCAAATGATATAACATAAATTCTTTGCCTAACTTATGGAAGCTTTTTGTTGCATTTTAGTTCTTTTGTGACAGAGCTGTGTGTTTATGTTTTTTAAAATCGCCCTATTCTTGACTGTGTGAGCTCAAGGGACTTAGAGAACTTGGGATAGAGCTATATCCATCATTAATTATCAATGGTATCGCACAATTTTGGTTACCACTTATCAGATTGGGAACCCAACCCGTATCACCAATGATGTTAATAAATAAAAATTTCAACATTACCCAGTCATTTCTGGCCATATCTTTTTATTGAGTGAGAGTTTAGGGATGGAAGGGATAGAACCAACAATAAATAAATTAAAATTTAAAGAAAAAAATAAATGTTTTCATTGGATATATTGAGGTTTTCATGAATCTATTTATATCTTATGAGAATGTTTAACTGATAAGAATGTCTGTTACCCTAATGAGATGACTCATGCTGAATCCCCAGATAACTTATAAGAAAGAACAATGACCTCATTTGAGGTTTGGAACTTTTGGGCAGTCTGATATCTTGGGGGTGTGGGCTCCTAGGGAATGAATTGAAACCTCAGTAAAAACTCTGGGTACCATTCCCTCCCCAGAGCTTGTTATATGTGATTCTTCTTTTGCCTGGTCTACCTGATCTGTATCCTTTACAATAAAACTATAATCTTAACTAAGGCACTTTCTTGAATTTGTGAGCTGTTTTAGTGAATTATTAAACATGAGGTGGTTGTGAAAACCTCCAATTTTTTAGCCAGTCAATCAGAAGTGCCGGTGGCCTGGGGACCTCCAAAGCATAGCTGGTGTCTGAAATTAGAGCAGTTCTGTGAAGAACTGAGCCTTTAACTTGTGAAGTCTGATGCTAACTTCATTAATATGCTAAAACTAATTTAAAGTTCCTAATTCCTTCATTTTAAAAGATTTTTATTAAAATATAGCTAATATGCAATATATTAGTTTCAGAAGTACACCATAGTCATTCAACATTTATATACGTAAAGGAGTGATCACCATGATAAGTCCAACAACCATCTGAAACTGTACCACACTATCACAATATTTTTTACTATATTTCCTCTGCTTTACTTTACATCCCCATGAATATTTTGTAACTACCATTTTGTACTTTTTAATCACTTCCCCTTTTTCACCCATCCTCCAACCCGCCTTCTATCTGGCAACCATCAAAATGTTCTCTGTGTCTACAAGTTTGTTTCTGTTTTGTTTGTTTATTTTGTTCTTTGGATTCCACATGTAAGTAAAATCACATTGCATCTGTCTTTTCTGTGTGACATACTCCACTCAGCACAATACACTCCAGGTCCATCCATACCTCCACAGATGGCAAGAACACATTCCCTTCCATGGCTGATCAACATTTCATTGTGTATATGTACCATCTACTCTTTATCCATTTAGCTATCAACAGACACCCAGGATCTCTCCACATCTTGGCCATTGTAAACAATGTTGCAATGAACATATGGATGCACATGTCCCCTTGATGTAGCTTTTCGGATTTTGGATAAATACTCAGAAATGGGATTACTGGGTCCTTCTTTGCCTCTTGTTCTAACCTATATTTTAAAGTTTATTTATGTCTGGTATAAGTACTCCTATGCCAGGTTTTTTTTTTTTTTTTTCATTTCCTTTTTTAAGAAATATCGTTTCCCATCCCATTACTTTCAGTCTTTTGAGTCTCTTGTAGGCTCAAGAGTCTTGTTTTCTTATCCATTCAGCCACCCTATTTTTTGATTGGAACATTTAATCCACTTATATTTAAAGTAATTATTGATAGATATGTAGTTATTGCCATTTTATTTTATATACATATATGTATATATATATTTTTTTATCTTAAAGAAGTCCCTCTAAGATTCCTTGTAATTCTAGTTTTGTGGTGATGAACTTCTTTAGCTTTTGCTCATCTGAGAAACTCTTTACTTGTCCTTTAATTCCAAAAGATAACTGCTGGGTAGGGTAATCTTGGCTGTAAGTCCTTGCTTTTCATGACTTTTCATGACAATCTTTGCTGGTCTGCAATGTTTCTGTTGAGAAATCAGCTGACAGTTTTATGGGAGCTCCCTTGCAGGTAACTGCTATGTTGGTGCAAAAGTAATTGCGGTTAAAACGTTTAAAAATAATTGCAAAAACCGCAATTACTTTTGCACCAACCTAATAACTGCTTTTCTCTTGCTGCTTTTAAGATTCTGTCTTTGTCTTTAAACTTTGGCGTTTTAATTATGATGTGTCCTGGTATGGGCCTCTTTGGTTTCAACTTGTTTGGGACTCTTCACTTCCTGAGCTTGTATATATATTTCCTTTACCAGGTTAGGGAAGTTTTCCATCGTTATTTCTCTAAATAGGTTTTCAATTCCTTGTTCTCTCTCTTCTCCTTCTGGTACCCCTATGATGTGAATATTGGTACACTTGATATTGTCGCAAAGGCCCCCTAAATTATCCTCATTTTCTTGGATTATTTTTTCTTCTTGCTGTTTTGTTTGGATGTTTACTCCTACCTTATCTTCTAAATTGCTGATTCAGTTCTCTGCTTCATCCAACCTACTGTTGATTCCCTCTAATGTAGTCTTTATTTCAGTCATTGCTTTCTTCATTTCTGACTGGTTCTTTTTTATGTTTTCCATCTCTACTTTTATGTTTCCTATCTCTTTTTTGAAGTTCTCCCTGAGATCAATGATCATCCTTATAACCAGTGTTTGGAACTCTGCATCTGCAAGTTGTTTGTCTCCATTTTGTTTAGTTCTTTTTCTGGAGCTTTGTTCTCTTCTCTTATTTGGGACATGTTTCTTTGTCTCCACATTTTGGCTGCCTCCCTCTCTTTGTGTCTATGTATTACGGAGGGCTGCTATGTCTCTCGGTCTTAGTAGAGTGTCCTTATGTAGTAGGTGGGTGCCAGTGGCTCAGTATTCTTGGTCACCTGAGCCGGATCCTCCAGGTATGTCCCTTGTATGGGTTGTGTGTGCCTGTTGTAGTTGAGTCTTGCTTCCTGTTTGCACATCAATGAGAGAGATTGACCCTTGGGTGATTGATAGTGAAGAACAGCCATGACCACAGTGGAGAAGCTGTGGTGCAGGGCTGACCCCACAGAGCAGGATTCACTTTAGCAGGGCTCTGATGCCTGCTCAGTCTGCCATTTTGGTGTATCATCCTTGGAGACAGCTGGGTGAAGCTCCAACTTGGTCTGAAGCTGGCCACCAGGCATGCCAGCCCTGTGGCTTCCTAGGAGGAGATCTGCTGCAGGCCAGTTTCAGCTACAGTCTGTACTCTGCCTGGGGCAACCTGGCATGAGCCACAAAAGAATCTGCCTATGCTGTGCTTGCAGTTGCCTTGAGAGGCCAAGCAATGAACCAAAGCCAGCTGTTGTGAGTGCCGAGCTTAGGGCTGCTTGGCCAAGGTACTGGATATGCTAAAGCAAGATACTGCTTATTTGGGTTTTGTGAACCCTGAAGAGATTTTAGGAAAGTCCACACCATGAGCCAAGGCAGGCTGTTTATACAGAAAAGCCGCTGGAAGGGGCTTGAGTGTGCGTGAAAGTTGAGTGGAGTGGGTTCTCAGGGAATCACAGGGTATGGTTAACAAATAGTGTTATACAGGTTGATGGAGACTCAGATATGGCAGTTGCCTATGTCTGCACATGGGGGCATGGTTGGAGGGTGCTCAATAAAGAAACAATTCCTTCTGCCAGCACTTCTGTCTGCCCCTCCAGCCCTCACCCTGAAGCCAGAAAATTCAGGTTTTCCCTTTATATCCCTGGCATCTTTTGAGCTGCTACCCCAGTGCTGGAGCTCAGAGTGAGTGAGCCCATCAGTGACTAAATCTGCACAGGCTCATTAAGAGGAGTGCCTGGGACTGCAGCTGCCCTTGTCTCCTTCAGCTACAATCTCCACTGGTTTTCACAGCCAGAAGTTATGGGGACTTATCTTCCAGGCACTGGAACCCTGGCTGGGTAACCTGGTGTGGGCCTGGGACTCTTAGCTACTCTGGGGGTTGGGGGACCTCCACAGCCGAGATATCCTTCCTGATTTTTAATGGCCAGATGTGGGTGTGAGACAAGTCTGTTCCATGTCTCTGCCTCTCCTACCAGTCTCTTGGTGGCTTCTTCTGTATGTCTTTACTTGTAGGGCTTTTTTCAGCTAGACTTCAGGTTATTCTGTAGTTTAGTTGTAATTTTGATATGGTCCTGAGAGGGAGTAATCACAGTGTTTACCACTCTGCCATCTTGACTGGAAATCCCCTTCTTTCTTTATAACTGTAAAAAGCTCAGTGCCCTCACCAGTATGTCTGACGCACTTGCAGAGGTACTTACCATTACTTGTCTTCTATCAGTTTGAACTCTTATTCCCTGATCAATTTTTATTCCTTTGTCCATTCAACAAATTTCATTGAACAGTAAGTAAGGAGTAGGCACTGGACTGGGTCCTGAGTATTAGGGTATAGCCGTACATAAACAGAAATTATTTCTGTTTTAATGGAGTTCACAGCCTATTGGCATACACCAAGATATCCCAATAAACAGACAAACATATGAATGTTTATAAATTGAGTCCCTTTATCCCTCCTTATGTGTTTTCCTTTTTCTCAACAATTCACTCCAAACATGGTTACAGCTCTTTCTCCTTTATTTTCCAAGTTGCCACTAACCGACTATGTCCATATCCAATAGACTTTTAATGTTGGCTTGGGGATACTACACAGAGTTAGAAACAACTTAATCTATTAGACATCAATCTTTCTAAAATTCCTAATCTATCTTCACTGCAAGAAGTCCATTTGGAGCCATCTTCCTCAAGTCCTTAACATGCCACCATGTTGCTGTGGCCTGTTTCTCCTTTCAGAGAGCCTTCTTCTCTTTCCTCATTTAACTTAAGAAATCCCTGCTAGTTTATTTTGAAGAGCTCTCTTGTGGCTCAATCTGTTTCTTTCAGACAATGCTTAAAACAATGTGGCTACCTGTGCACGACCAACAGATTCATTAAAGTATGTCCCTATGTAAAATATCAACCTTCTTTGTTTTACATCCTCATCCTACCACTCCTAAATACAAAAATATGTTCAGCGTAAAAAATAGCAATACAGTACCAGAAATGTACTACAAAAATTAATGCTAAAGGCTTTATTCATATTTAACACTTTAATTTTCTATTATGCTATTCACTTTTCTTTTGTCCAGTTTGAGTATCTAAGATTGCTCAGCATATGTTTATATTAATATTTAATTTATATATTTATTAATAAAAATGTAATTAATAAATTAATCCTGTGGGCAAAGATTGTGGATTTTATTTATTCTTTTTTTCCTTTGTTAACATAGGTTATTCAAACATTTATATTCATTTATATCTCTATCTGTCTATATCTATCTTTGTATTGTAAGAATATGTGTGTGTGTTTATGTGCATGTATATATACAGAGGGTGCCAAAAAAGTGTATATACATTTCAAGAAAGGAAAAAAAAAAACTGTATTAATTGTAATACTCAATATATACCAATAGCAAAAGATGAATACAAGTCATGTTTGACTTCTGCAATTACAAGAGGTGCTCAAAATGGTTACCATCAGCGTCCAGACACTTCTGATTATAGTGAACTACTGCTTGAACATAGATAACATCTCTTAAAATGTGTATACATTTTTTGGGCACCCCCAGGATATATAAAATGCAAATATATATAATTATATTAGGCTATGAAAAGCTTGATATTAAAAAAATAACTATACTAGGAAAACTTGATATTGAAAAAGCAAAAAGAATGTCTTTAGCAAAGCTTCATTCCATTTTTTTTTTAATTCAGTTAGGCATTGGTAAATGCAAAATCACTTAATTAGTTTTTTTTCTTAAAATAATCAATCGAATAATTTGAATTTTTTGCAAATATAAACTGCTATTTGCCTTACTTGACTAATTAATTTGCATAATATATACATAGGTATCACTTTAATATTCCTTTCACAAAGTACATTTCCTATTGAGATGACGTCAAAGGACTTAACAGTGTGGATAGACCCATAAATCTATCTAGTTTCATACTGAGATGAAGATCTCTAAACTCAAATTTGGTATAGGTCATAAGCAGTGCAATGAATCAAATTCTCCAAAGGCATTTGATCTGACTGCAAATTATTTCCATGTTTTGTAGATGCAACAGACTGTATAAGGAAATGTCCCTTTTGCCTGTAATCCCTGGGAAACAATATATGGGCATCCTGAGTACATAGCATGTATACTGGATACTGACTTGGGTATCATCTCCCCATCTACAATGAATCCACTTTTACCTGACTGCATTCAGCTTTCAAGAAGTATTTTTCAAATGCCTACTATGTGCCAAGCACTTCAGTAGGAGAGCTGAGAGGAGAAACCATCGTTGGCTGTTCAGTAGCCAGGTTGCCAGTTGAGAACAACAACAAAAACAGAGACAAAACTCACATTTAGAAATGTTCTTCCCTTCTGTTGGAAATGGCTCATTGCAGTTCCTCCTCAGTGTAATACACTAACACACTTAGTTGTCAGGCACTGCTTAGCTATTATCATACGAAGCAAATAATTTTTAAAGTTATCAGTTTCTTGTTTTTAAAGAAAACACAGCATATAGGAGGAGAGGGGCAGATTTGGCATTGGTTAAAGCCTTAATGCCCCAAAATGAAATACTAATGTAGACCAAAATAAACCGCTATAAAATCTGCCTGTCAAAATAGAAGTTAAGTCTGTGCTCTGTAGATGTAGAATTAGCCTTTGAATATCTCCTCCTACATAGACCTCCACAAAAGCTGCTAACAGCTGTGGAGACGATGTTGAATGAATTTGATATTGGAGTCAGACCATCAAATCTTTCCAAAAGAGTTTTGATTTAGTAAGGTTAAATTATAGCTATATCTGATTTTCTTGTTAATGTACAAATGGGGACAAGATGTCATTTTCCCACCACTCTCTTTCCATTTATGTACTTTAAATGCACTTTAAGGCAGATAATCTTTAAGTGAGAGACCAAGCTTTACTGACTTTGGTATGTAATTATTTATAATCAGTTTTTTAAAAAGTACAAAATGGATAGTGAAAAGAAAAAGTACTCCACCCTTCCATTTTTATAAAACCAATTCTTCTTATTTCCAAATAAATCAACTAACGCAAGATAGGATATTTAGAAAAGGAAATTGTTGATTTGGGCAGCTTTTCTGAAGGAACCTAAAGATTAAGAAAAGATCCGATCCTACTTTGGTTCCGTATTCTGAGGTGAGTGCCCCCTGACATGTTTGCAACTTCAATGCAATGTGCACCTATGTAAGAATAATTGGGTTCTAATTCTGTATGAGCCATTACCCAGCTGGGTCACCTTCAGTAAGTCCTCATGTCTGGGCTTCAGATTTTATTTGACAATAAAGAGGTTCAATAAACAGTTTTCGGTTGTACACCAGAGGATCCAAGGAGCATTTTCATGAAGGTTATAGAACATGGGTTGACAGGCAGAGTTCCCCCAATTCTATTTTGACCAAAGCAGCCCTGATTCTCTCAGAATCATCTATCTTGCCTTCTGAGTATGGTTTTGTTTGGCAAGGATTTTGGCACTAAAAACAGAATAGCACTGGGCTGAGATGATATCTTTCTTCTCTTAAAGTTTATGGCCTTCCCTCTATGATCTCTAAATTCTTTATCTAGTTTGAGCTACCAGTCCCCAACCAGTTCATCTTCTTCCATTTCTGGTAAAGGACTAGATGTGGGTAAGATTAAATTGAGTAGGTGGGTTTCCCTTAAGACGTGATCCAGATTTCACTTGTGCAGGAAGTCATGAAAGCTGTCCAACTCGTGGAAAAAAATCATTAAATGCAGTAAAATAGTTTTAGAGATTTTATAGTGGTTTATTTTAGTCCATTAGTAATTCATTTTTGGCATATCAGCCCCCACTAATGTCAAGTTGTGCTCTGGGACTTTTGCAAAATAGATCACACTTAAGCATATTTTCCAGCTCTCAAAGCGATACAGAACATGTGTGCAGGCTGTTTTCAAGTCCTGTACACAGCTGAAAAGACATTTTTTGCTGCCTTCAGTACTATTATCTCTCTATTGCCAGATACAAGTCTCATTTTTTAGCTCTACTTTCTTCCAACTTTCTAAGACCTATGTCAATGACGGCTCTCTAACATTGATATAACTCATCTCACCTCATTGTTGGTTCCTGATTTCGTTCCTTTGTCATAACCGTTTCTTTTGTTTTTAGTAAAAATATTAGTGATTTAAACATTTCATTTATTTCCACTTGCTATGCTCTGATCACAGATCGATGCTTCACCTGTGTTCCCAAACCTCTTTATGAATTCCTTGCAGGATTTCATGTGCAATAAGATGATGCCCACATCCACACCCCAGCCCTGTTTACTTCTTTCTTTTTGGCTCCATGATATCTTCAACAGATGTCACCCAACACCCCAAGTGTATCTTCTTCTAGCTAAATTCAACTTTCTCCACTTCTTTGCCCCATACTGGTTCTTTTTTTATCATCTAGTCTATTAAAATCTATCAGTGGCACCACAGGTTTTCTATGTCTTCTGTTTCTAGAAAAGAAGCTTTTAGACTTTTCTCCCAAGGCTGTTACATATCTTTTTCAAATCTAACAGAGTCAACTAATAAAGATGCTAGAAGAACAGTTCCAATGGAAGCAATGGTTGGACGCTCCTTATCTGCTAACATTTCCCTCCCTTACTTTCCTCTTCCACATCCTTGGTATTGGAGGAAAGTATGGAATCTACTTCCTTAAAACTCATAATTGACTGTTTTCCTTCAGCTTATTTTTCTACTTTGCAACCAAGCTTCATTTTGTGCTCATTATAATCTCTAAAATTTTTCTTTTTAAATCACATTCTCCATCCTCATCCCATTAGAGCTCATTGGGAGCTCTATTCTCAAGATTCCCGTCACACTTCATTTACACCATGAGGCTTATCGTCTACTTGTTTTCAAGTCAGATATCAAATGTGTAGTTTTGTCTCCAAGACAGTAAGTATTTTAAAGGATTATTTATCCATCCATCCGTCCATCCATTCATCCATCTATCCATCCCTTTATCTAAAGTATTTATTGAGTCCACCATATGCCAGACACTGTTTTAGGTACTGGAAGTCTAACTGTAGTAAAAACAAATAAGGTTTCTGTCTCCATGGTGATATTCTGGGTTCCCAACTATAACAAACCTGGCATTTGGAATATAGAAAATGTGCATTTAACACTTGCTGATGAATTGAATAGAAACTGATTAAATTTCTGTTTTTCTAAAATGGGGCGTTTTGTTTTCTTTCTGTGCATCTCTCTATTAGGGTGAGTTGAGTCTAAGGCAGTGGTTACTGACAACTGTTGATTTTGCTCCCCTTTCCCTGGGACATTTGGCAATGTCTGGAGACATTCTTGTTGCAACCGGAGGATGCTTTTGTCATCTAGTGAGTAGAGGCCAAGGATGTTGATTAACATCCTACAATGCACAGGACAGCCCCCACAAAAACGAATTATTCAGCTGAAAATGTCAACAGTGCCAAGCTTGGGAAAATGTAGTCTCTGTGAGTTCACATAAATTCAGTTTTTAAACAAACAATGTGCTATTTATTTCATTTATGAGGTGTTCTTAATTTTATTTTGTTTTTTACTTAAAATCATAAAATAGTTTCCATTTTAATGACACACGTTGAGCTTTTTTGCTCTTCTGTCTAGACACTGCTCAAATAATTGTTTATCAAACATAGATGCTTTGGGATATAGGGTGTTTGGGCTCAAAGTAATATAAAAGTCTGACAAAACTAAATAATAAAAAGATGTTTGTTTATTTGTTTGTTTGTTTGTTCTTCTTACTTTAGGCAGCCCAAGGAGTAAAGTGACTCATCTTTTGGACAATTTAGTACCATGACATTGAAATCAAAATTTCAGGACCTTTCTATTGTTCTACTCTTCTATATTTATCACGTTGGCTTTGTCCTCAGATGGCTCCCCTCTTGACTGAAAAATATCTGTTGTGGTTCCGACATCCCATGTAGATCCAAAAAATATTCAATGGAAGAAGTGAAACTTTTTCTTCCTGTGCATATCTATTAAAGAGTAAGAAAACTTCTCCCAAAAGATCTCTTGTCATCAGATTGTGTAGAAATGAGTCACATACCCATCCTTAACTAATCTTGGGCAAAGGAAATGAAATACCAATACAATTGGCTCAGGCTAATCAGAATTTATCCATGAATCCCATAGGAGATAGGTGGCCACTTGGATGAAGTCGGAGTTCTGCCAGCAAAGAAGTGGGGGCAAGGCTGTTGGGAAGGACACTACAATGAGCATCCATTTTAACTATGAGATCTATGGTTGAGAATTCATTGCCTTGACAATTCATTCGTATTAGAAGTCTCATTGTGCTTTTCAGAAGAACAAACATATTAACCTGCTGTTAAAGTAGAGAAACTATTCCATTTTCTTCTTAAAATAGGTGGGAACACATTTGTACTTTAGAAAGACAATCAGGTTTGGGACAAGGGGTCAGGTGAGTAATTCACCTCGGGTGCAAAGTTTAAGAAGGTAATCAATTATATTTTAAGAGTGTCCCCTTAAATTTTGTGCCCTAGACACATCACTTGCCTCGCCCTAGTGCAGGCCTTGGTTACTATATTATAACGTGGGCTTTAGATTGCAATAGAGAAAGGTTTTAAATATTTGAGCATAGACTCGAGACAGTTGTCATTCAGCCAGCAATATAACATTTATCTCCTCTGTGGGATAGCTTGAAAATAATTTTCTGCTCATGGAAAAATAATTCTGGCCATTGGATATATAACAAAACATTGCAAATTTTTTGAGCCAGTAAAACTTGGTTCTAAAATGATTTTAAAAATAATCTTTTCTTGAAGTCTTGACATGATCAGCACTGGGCGTGACCCAAGGATGGAATGAAGAACATGAACGGATGACTGTTTCCTTAGCAACAAGAGCCATATGTTTCCTTTGAAACAAGAAACCAAAAGAAACTCTTCCCCTATATTTTTCTTTCCTCAGTTTAGCGGTTTAAATAGTAGTGGTATAAAATTTTAATATTTATCCAACTAATATTTATTGAAGACCTACCATGTGCAAAGCAATAATTATATTTGGAAAGAATTTAAATAGGACTTCTTTACATATTAGTCATTCAGCTACATTTTTAGATGCATAGGCAACTCTTTAATGCAAGTAATATTTTAAAATCTGAGCTCTGGCTGCCTATAAGAATCACCTATGCAGCTTTTAGAAAACAAAGATGCTTGGGCTCCAGTAGGACATGATTCAGTTTTGCTCATATAGCATCAGCATTTTAAAAAATGCCTTCCCTCCCGCCGCCAGGTGATTCAAATGTGCAGCTGGAATTGAGAAGCAGAGCCCTGAGAAAATTCATAGTGTTGATAAATCAGCTAAACAATTTAAATTATATCAACTGAAGATTAGAGTTTATAGAAAATTTCAGAGGGTGTAGTTAAAATTTCTCCCTGATTTATTGCTTTTCAGAACCAGTTTTCAACAAACTAATAAATCAGTTCCCTGCTCCCACATGGTCAATCTCAAAGTCTACCATGGGTTTTTGAGCAGGGATTGAAGGGCTATCTCTACCACCAAAACCACTGAAAATCTGCTTCCCCACAGCATCCAGCAACTAGATCTAGGAGAAGAACAAACGGAAGTTTCTGCTTTAGTGCATCTTGACTGGCCCTACATCCCCAGAGGCCTCTGAGAAGAGCTGGCCTCTATCACCTGTCTAGCCCCTTCCCGTCAGAGCCGAGGCTTGTGGAGATTGCCTCACTTGCCCCAGGTCACTCCAGGAGGTGTGAGAGTTTGGAGACGACTTGGTCTTCCAGTCTTAATCCTGATTTATGGGCCACATCTTCGATGACGACAGACAGGACTCTAATTCTCAAACCTGTTTTTTTTTTTTTTTTTTTTTTTTAATATATGTGTCAGGTAATAGAAGACAAAAAACCATTATCTCTTTCAGTTCACATACCCAAATATTAGAAAGTTGTCTTTTTCATGGAACCAGTTTACAATCATTCATTCATCTGTTGTCCTATCCTACAGGGTTTCATAGAATGCCTCCTATGTACTGGGGTGTGATAGGTGATGAGGCTACAAATATGAATAGTGCATAGTTTTTACTTGGAAGCACAACACAATCCAATAGGGATGCAGGCAGGCACATATTTGGATACTTGTGTGGTAGAGGCAAGTCCAGGGAGCTATGAGAATTCCAAGAATAACGTATCGACCAAAACTGGAGGCCAGAATTAGAAAGGACAGAATTAGACAATTAACTCAGCTAAAGCTACAAAACAAAACAAAATGTAGCAGGGGAGATAACATGCTAGTTTAACCTACTATGAGTAGGTAAGCTACTTAAAAAATAATAGGTGGAAAAAATAAGTGTTGTAAGCCAATGGAGAGAACTTTGCATTTGATCAGTTTAGCCAACATTTATTAAGCATACAATATTGAGAACAGTGTGGGCAAGGGGATAAAATAGTTGATGTGGGGGCTTAGTCCCTGTTAGGCTTTTATTTTTGTTTTTGTTTTTGTTTGTTTAGCTTAGATTGTGTTTGGTAAGAAAGGCAGATATAAATAATACTAATGACAATAATAGTAAAATAATATTGATAAAAATAACTTTTACGTGCTCTAGAAACTTCCTACTAAATTATGGTTCATGAACTAGTAATATTGGTCTCACCAAGAAACGTGTTAGAAATGCAAGTCCCATCCCAGACCTACTAAATCAGAATCTGCATTTCAACAAGACCCCCAGGAGAAGTGTGTGCACCCTGAAGTTTGAGAGGCAATGATCTATAATATGATGAATGCTTTACATTGATTACCTTCTTAAAATTTCATGACAACTTTATGAAGGAGGTACTAATTTGCACCTCCATTCAGGAAATTGAAGAACTTGAAGCTTAGGTATGGTTAGTGATTTGCCCCAGGTAGTATAGATAGTGAAATGGCAGAGCTGTTTGAATCACAGTAGGTTGACTTTCAACCCCATGTTTTATGTATCGACAAATAAAATAATACTTGAGAAGTAACGAGAACTAACCTGGCAAGTAGCTCAACATCTTGGAAACTGGTTTGGATTCATTCTGCAAATATCAAAAATAAGAGGCAACTTACATTTTTATTCAACAACTACAGCAATTTACCTTCATGGTTTCACTAGGAGCTACACAGGACATAAAACGTGGTGGAGACATATCAAAGTCACCATGAGCCTTCTTAGAGTGAATGGTTCAGCTCCTTCTGCAACAGAGCTTCACCAGGGGTTTTGAGAAGTTGAGACTCTGCTATATTATCCCCAGTGATAAAAACCTTATGCTAAATTTTAAGGGCTATAGGAGTCCTTGGGCACTGGTGGGCCTGCCCAGACTAATGCATGAAATACAGTTTATCTTCTTTCCACAATTTGTTGAGTTAGACCCACTCAGATAGTATGCAACATCTGAAACGGCAGTTCAAAATTCTATCATCTGCCAGGATGGAGGTGGAGAAAGGAAGAAACAACCATGTAGCAAAGGAAAATATCTAAACACTTCCTCTGATACTTTCAATCAGCTAAGAAATGAATTTTCCGAGTTAAAATCAGAACCGAATAATTTTCAAAAATGTCTTTCAACACATAATGTGAGATATAGATGATGTATTACAGAATTATACACCTGAAATCTATGTAATTTTACTAGCAATTATCACCCCAATAAACTTTAATGTTTTTTTTAAAAAAATCTTTCAGTTAGTGATATGATCTTTCAAAACAGTTTTCTTAAAATCTTTTCAAATTCAAGAGGTGGCCTGCAGAAAAATTGTTCAGTTGTTTGGAAAAAAAAAAATCATTCAGTTGTTTTCTTTTGAAAAGACAAGGCAGCCCTCACTCAGTTTGGATTACTGTTTTCAAATTTGTTTCTAAAAACAACTTAAAAGAAAGATGACTGCAATAAAAGAGACGACATGATTAAATTCCATAATGAAAGAACATGGTATAGCCTTTTCAGTCTTTGAAAAAGTTAGATTGGATAATCCAAACAACTGTTTTTGAGACTGTACTTTCCAGTTCTACACATGAAATGTATAGAGGATCTTTTTCCATTACAACCACAATCCCCTATAGTTAATGTCTCTTCCATCTGGGTTCGTTGGTAACATTGATAAGGTTATAGCTAAATATTTATTTTAACAGAGAGTTTCAAAAATTTTAATTCACAAGATATCTTGGTGGTGCCAGATCACATTAATTGTTTTACTTTTTCTTGGGTAAAATATACCACTTACATCTTTTTACATTTTTTTTAATATGGCTGCAGTGGGGTATCTTGCAAGTGGCTGATGGAATTTTTTTGTGCTTTTAAAGATGCAACTAACATGAGAGTGGTAGTGGAGAGATATCAAGTTCACAGCAAGTGGTCTGCTGAAAAATTATTAAAAAAATAGGAAGCATTAAGATTTGAACAGTAAAATAGAATGATAGCCTTCAAATAGGGTATATAGCAAGTCTGGTAAAGTTGTGCCAACTTATATAGATTGTAGTGGGTGTGCTGTGTTATGCTGATGATTTCAAGTTATTTCAGGATGCTGGAGATAAAGTGTATAAGAGCTCAGGGATCATTTAGTGATCTTCGCCATAGACAAGATATGATGGCGGTTGAGGGTGAGGGTGGTTACCCACATGTCAGTTTATTTACCACATCTGGCCTCATATATTATCTCTCATAGGACTACTGACTACTATATATACGTTCCATTTTCCACAAGAATTTTTTTTACTGTTATCCGTATTATGCTCTTACCACTCCCTCCATAAATACTCGTAAGTCAGGAAGCCATAGATGGCTTAGCAAGAAACAAGTTGATGCAATCTGAGTAATGAAGGATGATTTGATTCTCTCCCTGGGCTTATGCCTGGGAGAGTTTGAAAAGCCTTTTATGTACCTATCATTATACAGAAGTCCTAGATCTCTGTTATTTTTCATGGCGAGAAATTTAAATGAGTCATTTGGATTATTGATTGGAACGAAGTACATCTCCCTCCTCCCCAGCATCCCAGCTAGTTTGAGTATTAATTGACCGGGGGTAAGAATTCTCAGCTGCAGTGGGAGAAGCATCTAGGTGGCAATGGAAAGGTATTTTAGCTGTTGCATCTAAAGAGTCAAGTCTATATGAATGGCATGAAGGAGAACAATCAGGAGAAGCAGTGAGTACTGGAGGACTGACGCAGGTGGTGTGGTAGGGTGGGGAGGGGAGGGTGTTCACGAATGGGTCAGAATTCAGGAGCAGGGACAGTTTTTCCAAATCCTACAGTTCTTCAAAAGTTAGGTTTCTACCTTTCCATCCTCAAACTAGTGTCCTTGCTATTTGCTGCCCAACCACTAAGGTAATATTAAATGTTTTAGGTTTTTGTTAGAGTTGCATCTATTTCCAGGTGTACATATCTACAATAAAGTACTGCTAACTGATGTAACAAATTAATATAAAGTCTCAGTGAATTCATTCAAGTTTTTTTTTCTCATTTGCATAAAGTTCACCTTTCAGTGGAGAAAAGTTACTAGTCTCTCCTGCCCACATTCCTTTGTCTGACTTCAAACACATGACCACATCTCATCATAAACGAGGCTGGGAAATGCAGTCTAGCTGTGTGTCTATAAGAAAAGGGAACAGGATGAGCATCCAGCCAGGCTGTGCCTCACAGGTGTAGCTAGTTTGCTGTCACCTGCTGACAAAGTATCAGTGTGTATATATTATATAAATACAGAGGGTGCCAAAAAATGCATACACATTTTAAGAAAGGAAAATACTATTAAAATTGTAATACTCAATATATACCAATAACAGAAGATGAATACAAGTCACCTTTGACTTCTGCACTTACGAAGGGTGCTCAAAGTGGTTACCATCGGTGTCCAGACACTTCTGATTACGGTGAACTACTGCTTGAGCAACATTGACTAAAATATACACTTGTATACATTTTTTGGCACCCCCAGTGTATTGTGTTTTCTAAAGATCATTTTATTAATTTAGTTTCTCAGTTCTGTCAGTTTCTTGCATCACTCTGCACCTTCAGGTCTTTGACTTATGAAAAGTTGGAATATTCTTTTGTATTTTGCTTTCTGAAACACCTAATATGGCTTCATGACAGAAAAGCTGATAATAATGTGTCTTTTATGATGATGATAACAGACACATTCAATGAGTAGCACCTGTACAATTCTGCAAATTCCTCCCAGTATTTCTTTTGCCACACTCTCTAAACTGAAGAGACTCTTATTTTTATTACCTCAGTGTCATGCCAAAAAAATTGGCAGACAATATCCAAGTATCCAAAAACAGCCTTAACAACAGTATGCCTGAAAAATGTCAGATCTAGTCAGGAGCAATAGAAATGTAGCAAAAAAAGTAGATTCCGATTGAAATCTATTTTTGACCTAATTCTTCTTTCCCTCCCATTTATTTCTTTTTCTCCTCCATTTCTCCTCCTACCCCATTATTATATACCAGAAACAGATGCTGGAGGAAAGCTCCAGTTGTTGCCTGAGGGTGTAACTTTGTAGTAGCCTGAGAATTAAATGCAGAAAATCTGACACTATGACCAAGATTAATCTTAATTTGATGGAGGCATGTACATGATGTGATTTGAATAGTTCAGCACATACCAAGCCAAATAGTTTCATAATTCTCCATTTGAATCCGCTTAGTTTCTCCAGCATATTATATATGTACCATGTCCTGATAGAAGCACATAGATGGCTTGGCTCATCCCAGGACTGGATTTTTCACATTTTGCAGGATTTGGAAGACTAAGATAGGCTTAAATAATGTAGTAAGTAAAGAACTCGTTGATTATCCTTCTGACACTTTATCAATTATAGGACAAACCAGTTTTGAATTGGTATTGCACTGTCAATATGAATGAGTTCATAAAAATATGTATATATAGCATTTAATAGTTTTTTATGAACATATCATTACTTTAGAACATTCAAAACATTTTTCTTCAATTGATTTTGTCATTCCTTGGAATATTTATTCATTGAAAGATAAAGTGTGAATTCTCTTTCAGTTGACGTTTGGCCTATATTCAGCCCCTAGTGTTATTAGAAAATGACCCTGAACTTTCCAATACCTGAGCAAAATCTCAGTGAATGAACACCAGAGACTTACAAGATATACTCAGTCTTGTTTTACTTAAAAATCACTTTCAGTGGTCTGATTCTGGAAAGTAAAACTTAAAACATCTTGTCAAGTACTTCTATGATGGTTATTAAACATGCATTTATATTTCAGAGTAGAGTTAAACCATATGTTCATATTTACTTCCATTTAGCACATTCAACTATTTTGCAAGAGGCGGTCAATATTCAAAAAGCCACAAAAGCACCCTTATAAAAATAGTTTCTTCTTTTAGCATAAAGTGACATGTTTTTTTCTCCCACCTGCTAGCACTGAAGGGTTAATGTGTGGCCAAAACTCGGGCTTCATAAAACCGGAATCATATCTAGACTTGGTAAATTCTTTTGTTTGAATAAGGACTGAGTTAGAAGTTAGAGAGCTGTCTTAAATTTCTTTGACCATTTTTCTTCCTTTTTTTTTCCCTCTATTTAAACAACTGGAAAATTAGATATCAGGCAGCATTTATCTAAGTATTTTAAAACTGTGCCAAAATAAAAGCTAATCATTTTGTAATCAGTATGCATGGAAGAGAAGAAGCAGTAGTAACGCAGTTGCTGCATGTTTGCTGACAAAATATTTAATCCAAACATTTAATTTCAATCTGCCGCTGTTCTCAGTCAGTATAATTACTTCAAGCAAATACCATGTTGGAAAAAATGGTCCCTGCTACTGAAATGTAAATAATACAATATAATCATCACCATACTCAAATTCATATACTATAATTTATTTGGATCAGTTTCATAAATATGGGTATAATAAATGTTTACATTATTATAAACATGTGGATCTAGGCTACACTTAAAAGAGTTGATTTACTCTTTCTTGTTGGCTATATATACCTGAAGTGTTATTATACCTGAAGTAAAGAATTACTGAACAAGAAAAATCACATGGAGTTTTTATAATATTAATAGACGGACAGATTTAGTTTTATAACTTTTTGTCATTAAGTCAAGATTAGACAAAGCATATAATTTATAAGAATCAACAGAATCATTTATCTAATATGCATTTGTAGAATGTTACATATATACGTACATTAAATATGACAAATATATTTAAAATAAAAGTTTCTAGAAATATTATAGAAACAACAGATATAATCTCTACCTTAAAAATAGGTCACCATCAAGAAAAGTGTTAATTTTTAAAAACACGGGTCAAGACAAATGTGACAGTCTGAAAATAAATAAATGGTCCTAAAGCAGAGCCTTCATCTTGTCTTTGTGTCCTTAGCATCTATAAGATGCTTGACACATAGAAGGTGGAAGTACAGGATGTGTCCGATAGAGCATCCAATCTGCACTCAGCCATTCTTGCTGAATCTACTTTGTTCACCTTTCCCCTGCAGGGAAGCAGTATTCAAATAGTCTCTGTGAAGGAGAGGTCCATTGTGAGTGGCTGCCTCACTCAGCCTAGTCAGAAACCCAATACAGGGTCTGATACATAGGGTTGTTGCATAAAGCTCTGAACCAATCAGATGAGGTTCCTCCAAACTGAAATTATGATCAATAAGCATTCATTTGATTAACATAGGATAGTTTTAAAAGTCTGCTTAAAACCTACACTGTTAAAATATTCCTATTTTGATATCTGCATGTTCTAGATGAAATAAAGTTAGTCCTGTGTCGACAATTCTTAAAGCTGGTGATGGGTTTATAAAGTTTATTTTATTATTCTCTCGACTTTGTAATTTTCCATATTAGAAAAATTAAAAACTCTGTTCTTCTACTTAGAGTCAGCTCTAGGCCCCGAGAGTGAGCCACAGATTCTTCTCCATAATCTATTGAATATCTGTTTGTATAACATTCCAATAGCTCCTAACGATACTTTTGTACCTTCTTTATCAGATAGTAGAATTAAGAGAACTGTATTAGTGTTGTCATCTGTCCATAACAAAACACCTATCTCAAAGTGAAATATACAAGAAAGAACTTTTTTTCTCAAAGTAAGTCATTTGTAGATAGGTATTTAACAGGGAACAATTAAAAATATCATCAAAAACATCTTACCATCTTTGCATTTTGTCATCTGTAGTGATATTTTGTCAAAATTTCGGCCTTATAAATTGGGCTTGTGGTATCAGTCTCTTAAGGTGGCAGCTGAAATTCCTGCCATTATGGTAGAAAATGTCAGATTAAAGAAGACAGTATTTTTTTTCCATGTATGTCTTTTTACTAAATTCTTTCATGTAAGACCATAGCAAAAAATTCCTTACTGTCTTATTGCCCACTGACTAGACATAAGGGAGACTGGAAAATCAGTATTTGAAAATTTCAGCTTTTACAATTTAGGGAGAAATTATGCAGCCAATAACATGTTGAAGAGGTGTATAAAGAGCTCTTGTATAGAATGGTTCCCAGTAGATCTCAGTAAATGGCACTAAGATGACATCTGTATCAATTGCATTTGCCACAATAATACTGGGTAACCAAGAGCCATACAACTTCAGTGGCATAAAATATACCTTTTTATAATAGCACAGTTCTGTACAGTTTAATGGAACTGAACTAGGCTTGACTGATATCATCTAGTCTCATTCATGAATCTATGGTTATGGGCAGGTTGGCAAGTTGTCTTTGCTCATCTTGGCTGATCTTGGCCGGGCTGCTCACCTGGCTGGTTAGTTGTCTTATAAATGAACTAGGATGGTCTTGGTTGGAATGACTGGGGAAATGGCTCTAATCTCATATCCCCTACTCCAGCAGGCTAGCCTGGCATATTCTCATGGCCATGGCAGAGAGAAAAAAGTAGAATCAGGGGCAACAAGAACTTTTTTCAAGCTTATGCAGGCATCATATCTGTTAACTTCTCAGTGGCTGAAGCATTAACTAAGTAGTATCAAGATGTCAGGAAACAGACTATCTTTTTTCTAAGAGAAACTATAAAAAAATATGGCAATGGCTTTCTACAGCAAAGAGCAAAGAATTGTGGCTGTTAATTCAACTAATCAAGACATTAGTCTCCAATTTTGATACTTCCTTCATTCTCAACTCCCATTTCCAAAATCATCAAGTTCTTTCGATGTTTCTTTCTAAATGTCTCTCAAGTCTTTCCTCTATTTTCCATTTTATGACCCGCATTCTTGTGAAAGCTCTCAATGATGATTCTCTAATAATGTCTTAACTGGTGCCCTTATACAGTGCCACACAATAGCTAGAATGATCTTTAAAAACGTATATCTGAATGTGTAATACATAAACATGTCAATGACTCAATACTGCTCTCCAAAGAAAAGTAGAACTCCCTAATGTGGTCTACAAATTCCTGAAGATTTTGGACCCTACTTAGCTCTTCCATTTCATCTTGGACCACTTTTCAATTCCAGTGTCTTTATAGTCCCTGGTACTTATTCTCTTCTCTTCTGTTATAATTTCTTTGCACATATTGTTTCTTCTTCCAGGAATACTCTTCCATCTGCTCTTTGCTTAAATAACTCTGACTCATTCCTCAGATCTCTGCATAAGTGTCACTTTTCAAAAAGTCTTGCCTGACCTTCTTTATTAGAACCAATCACTTTAATATAGATTCTCATCATAATATAAACAGTCCTCTCGTTGAATTGTCCTAATTAAATTTTTATATTAGTTTGCATGACCTTTTTAATAAACTTTGTATTTTGTAATAATTTTAGAGATATAGAGGAGTTATAAAGATGGCACAGAGAATTTCCATATATCCTTTACTCGGCTTCCTCTAATGTTAATGTCTTATATAACCATAGTGCATTCAAGAAAACAGAGAAATTAATGTTGGTACAATATCATTAACTAAACTGCAGACTTTATTTAGCTTTCACCAGTTTTTCCATTTATGTCCTTTTTTGTTAAGATCCCATTCAGGATACCGTGCTTTGTATAATTATCACATCTCTTTAGTCCTTTATAATTTATGACATGACATGTTCTTAGTCTTTCCTTGTTTTTCACAGCCTTGTCAATTTTCAAGATTTCTAGCGAGGCATATTTTAGAATGTTCTTCAATTTGAATTTCCCTTATGTTTTCTCATGATAAGATTAGAATTTATGAATTTTTGGGACAAACATCACAGAGATGAAGTACAGTACTTATTTCATGATATCAGAGGGTATATGCTATCAACATGACTTATCACTGGTGATAACTTTGGTCACTTGGATACAGTGGCATCTGCCAGGTTTTTGTCATTGTAAAGTTATCGTTTTTCCTTTCTATGCTCTACTAATAAGAAGTGAGTCACTAAGTCCAGGGCACATGCAAGTAGAGGGAGTTAAGCTTCATCTCTTGGAGGGAGGAGTATCCATAATTTTTTAAACATATGTTAAAAACACAATAGTAATTAGCAAATATTTGAGGGAAATGCTTTGTAGTTATGTAAAAATTCTCCTTGAAGCTTTACCTACTAATCTTAGCATCTATCCATGTATCTTGCTTGCAGAAATTATTACTGTGATGTGCTAATGGTGGTTACTTTTATTTTCGGTATTTCATTTCATTATATGTATTATTTAGTATTATAACACAGGTTATTTAATATATATTATTCACACTTTTCTACATTGCATAGTTAGGGGATGAAGAAAAGAGAATCTTCTCAACAAATTTTGACTTTTTTTCAATGATTAAGTTATAAAGAACTCTTTTTTGTCAACATCTTCTGTGGGAGCCACTATTGAAACTTAAACCACTGGTGTGACTATTTATTTATCGTTCATTCATTCAATTGAAATAGGTAGGTTGGGAAACTCAGAAAATCAGTTGTTGTTTTTTCACTTAAAATGCTAGATAACCATGGAATGATACCTAACTGACAGAACTCAAAACTTGCTTATAAATGATGAAATGCCTAAGAAACTGCAAGTTTTAACTTAATCATGACAAAGTCATTGAAGGGTTCATAGACAAGTAAAAAACCGAGATGTCTTATCAAGAAATAGCAATTTCTAGATGAAAGGAAAATGTTGCTTTGATTAAGGAAGAATTGAGTAGAAATGGTATGTACTGTAAAAATATAGAAACAAAACTATGAGATATATAAGCTAAAAATTATGGTCAGTATAAAAAAAAAAAATTCTGTGGTAACAATGCTAACATTGCAAGCTCCTTGAGGGGAGGAACTGTGTTTAGGACCCCTTGTGTCTTTGATGAGAGACACACAGGCTTGCATTGAATAAATATTAGTAGAAAGAATTAATGAATACCCAATTGAATTGTTATAGATTTCCAGGACGACATTTTCAAAGAAAAAAACAAATTGTAAATGCAACATCATTTTGAAGTTCTTTTATACAAGTAATCCACTTTCAGAAAAATTAGAGATTACAGAAAGTGAAACAGAAGTTACCCATATCTTGCCATCTACGTATAACCACTATTAACATTCAGAAGTAGATTCTTGTAGCTATTTTTCTTGCTGTAGCAGGATCTATACATGTTTCAAAAGAGATGGAAGAGTTAGAGGAAAGATAGGCTACCTTGAGCACCTACTGTCATTCATTAGCTTTGAGAAAGCTGTTAGGTGAGGCTGCTAGGTGAAAGCTTGAGAAAGCTGTTAGGTGAAGGTTTACTCTGAAGGGAAAGCAAAAGTTAAAGAACCCAGCAATTTCTCTCCTGGGTATATATCCCCAAAATCCGAAAACATTTATCCATAAAGATATGTGTGCTCTGATGTTCATTGCAGCTTTATTTACAGTGGCCAAAACATGGAAACAACTAAAGTTTCCTTAAATAGTTTATTTGATAAAGAAGATGTTACATATATGCAGTGGAATACTACTTGACCATAAGAAAAGATGAAATAGTGCTATTTGAGACAACATGGATGGATCTTGAGATTATTATGCTAAGTGACATAAGTCAGAAAAAGTTGGGAATCATATGACTTCAACTGATATGCGGGATATAAAACTGAAAGCAACAAAGGAACAAGACAAACAAATAAAAAAACAAAAACTCATAGACACAGATAACAGTTTAGTGGTTACCAGATACTAAGGTGGGGAAGGAGGAGGTAGAAGATGGAAAAGGGGGTCAAATATATGGTGATGGAAGGAGAACTGACTCTGGGTGGTGAGCACACAATGTGATATACAGATGATTTATTACAGAATTTTACACTTGAAACCTATGCAATTTTACTAACCATTGTCACCGTAATAAATTTTAATTAAAAAAAAATTAAAGGAAAAATCATGCACTATGCCCCCTCCTTGGTAGACTTCCTCCGTGCCCACCTTCATGATGATTTTCTCCTGTTAAGGATAAATTAGCCTTATTTGGAACAAATACAACAAAAGAGAGATGGCAATAGAGACAGATAGAGATAGATAAAGGACACAACTTTTCTAAAACAATAAGGACCACTGAAATTTAAACTTCTGTTTAAACATAATAATATTTTGCTGGGAAATAAAAAGAGTATTCACTAGCTCTAAGTAAATCAAATGGAAACATCTCTTAAAACTTACTGACTTTGTTAGTAATTAAAATTAAACAGATTTTACCCAGTGTCTTTGTTTTCTCCTTTCAGCAAGACAGTATCTGAAGAATGCTTGGGATTCACATCTCACAGTGCCAGATATTGTAGATTCAAAAATATGTGAACAAGCACAACTAGAAAATATCAGGCATATGGCATGAAACACATTCTCATTCATTCTCCAGAGGGGGAGAAAACATTTTAACAGAATGCAAAATATTGTGCTCTAGTTTACTTGCCAGATAGAGAAAAGCATGAATTTTAGCAAGGAAATCAATGGCTAGTTTGCATTGGGAGAATTTAGAGCAATTGCTCTATAAACAAATAATGTGGACATGTTACGTGTTTGGATGTGGCAACTTAAGAAAGAGCTTCTTAAAGTTTTCCTAATTTTTCTTTTTACTTGCTAATGAAAACTTTAGCCCTGATGAATTTTACTTCTATGGGAATCCCAGTTTCTGCAGACCAGAAAGCAAGGCAGCCAGTGCTACATTCGTGTACCCTGATATTCCTCTGTCATCAGATTTTCAGATTTCTGGACTATTGTGTGTTCATTGTTTTATGAAGCACCATAGGTAGAAGAAACATTCATTGCTTTTTTTTATTAGCATCTGTTTCCTTTTGGGTAGAATTATGAACATCCCCAATGTAACTGGACAAGACTGGCAGACACGGAGTGTTAAATAACTCAGGCTGCACAAATCCTCAGGAATAACTAGTTTTAATTAGTTAACTGGAAACCCATCATCAAACAGTAACAGACCAACTGAATCAAACCTATTTCAAAAGGCTGCCTCAGAGTGATATTATTATACTTCCATAATAATTATAACCATAATTCTTAGAAGTGAAGGGTGTGACTCTGTTTACTTTTCAACTGGACTTGTGTTTATTATAGGTCAAGCATGTGTGTCAAAAATAACTGTCTGCACAGCAATGATTTACCTTACTTCTCAGATTTGTTTACCTGGGTAAACAGAACTCATCTCTCCAGAACCCCAGCAGGAAGAAAAGACTGCCACGCCAGTAGTGAGAAGGATAGGAACAAACCAAGGAGGGCAGGCATAGTTCTTTATTTATTGCTCCCAGCAGGTGTCAGATGCCATAGTTTCTCTGCCATCAACACCCTGGGGCTTTTTAGTTTCATATCCTACACAAGGAAGAAGGAGGATGGTGACTAACCCCAAGGGATTAGGTACCTGAATTCTATCCCAACTACTAGCAGACTCCAGCTGGGTTTAAATTTTTATTTTTATTTTTATTTTTTTTTAAGAATTTCTGATGCTCAGTGGTTGCTGATTACTTCCAGATTTTAGTTCTACCCCAGTGGAGAAGTGCTACAAAGAGTTTATCTGTCGTTAAAATTGCAGTTGCTATAGGAAATGTCTTCTCTTAAACCAGTTCTCCAAACATAAACTGTTATAACAGTTAAACAAACCAACTAACTAAACCAAAATAAAGCCTACCTACTCTTTAAAAATGCATTCATTGCATTGATGGGGGAGTGAACAGGAATGTGTGAGTAAGATTGGTGCATTTGTTTGGGATTCTCATCAAGCATTCTCAGAAGCCAAGATGTAATTGGTGAAGTTACTATATTAATGCCTTGTAAAGGCTTCAGTATGTGTTCACTATTCATTTATATCTAAACTGAAAGACAAGATTAACTTTTGAATCCAGGATTATAGACCAACTATTAAAGGAGCATAACTATTCAGATGCCCCCCGACCACCCACCTGAGTTTATTTAGAATCATTTCCCTCAATAGCAAAAAAAAAAAAAAAAACGAAAAAAACACTCAGCAGTTTATAATATTTCCAATCATTTAGGGACCAAAACAATGTTTTAAGATGGTGTGTGTGTGAGTATGAGTGAGTGTGTGTGTGTATCTAAGGTACTTAATTGACATTATTAAATGTGAGAGAGATTTTAAAACACCCAAATGCACTAAGTACACTCTTCCAAGTACAAACTTGTGCTGAATATTTTTCAGTTTACAAATACTGCTTCTGTTGTTGCCACTGCTGCTATTTCTAGAATCCTGGGTTGTTAGAGATACTGCTTCTTGGAGACCTGTTCTACCTGAAGGTCTTCCTCTTGAAAAATGTCCCTATCTTGTCTGTCAGCCAGGCCTATCAACTACCCTGCTGCTGTGCATTCTCCTCCCAATTGCACTGCATATACAGAGCTAACCATGTCTTCCTTTTGGAAATTGGTGAGAAATTCTTTTCAAGTGGGTATAGACTAATTAAGCACCACATGGCGACAGTCAATATTTTTCCAGTATAAAACACCTCATTCCAGAAACAGACATTTTATATTCTTCAAAAGAAAAAGAAATCCAGTCAACTTATCTATGGATATTAAATCTTAAATCACCCTGTTGTAGGCTTTAATCACTCTTTTTGTTGGCCATTAGGGGACAAACATTTGACGAGATCTTATTTTATCAAGCTAGCAACATAATTATACAGTCTGAATTACAAAAATAAATGGAGGTCATGTTTGCACATACAATGTGAAGATAGAAATCGAGGTAATTAAGTTAATTATGATCATGCTCAGTTTCACCATTGTTCTGAGATGATCCAGATAACTGAGGGAAAAGTGGCCTCCTTTTCTCAATCATTGCCTCAATTAATTGCTTCAGTTTTTCACCTGCAGACAGGAATGGAGTCAGCTAACAACATATCTTTTCAGGACCTCACCCTTTCATTCCATAATAGTAAAGTATATCACAATGTCCACATCTAGAATAGGCATGCTAGATATTGTCTCCTCTCAGATATCTTTGCAGCAAACCTGTCCAAATCACAGAACCTAGAAGGGACAATGTTCTGTAAAAGCCCGCTGTCCCTGAATAAATTCTTATGAAGTGCAACCCATGGTTTTCAGTGTCACAGTGTTGAATTTCCAGAAAAAGATTGCATTTCAGAAAATCTTATCACAAGTTTCTATACCAAGAAGCCCAAATACAGCGCTGCCGTTGCAGTTTGTCACACTCTTCTTTGGTTTATAGCCCATTGAAGTCAATTCTTCTCAGAACATAAGCCTTGCACTAAAGAAAAGACGCATGCTTTTTAAAAATCAAGAGCAGAAATGGAGATACAATACTACTAATTTCTTCAGGATAATCATCACATTAATTTCAAAATAATTATGCCCATTATGTTATATCTATAGCTCACACTGTATTTTATATCATCTCTAAACATTAAAAGGCAAGACAACTGAAAACTTAAGTACACAGATGTTTATTTAATGCTAACTATGCTGAAATTTGGTACTTAAATATAGCATTAATTATTAGGAAATGGACCCTGATTTATAAGGCTCACAGACTGGTGAAGATGGCAGATATACGTGCAGCCAATGATTGCATGAGGCAAATTGTAAGGTTTACTAAACTCAAACTAGTGCAAGACTCCTTTGGGTATAGATGTGTGAATTCTATATACGTGTGAGTTTTAATCTTTGTTTTCTAGCGACAGAAATACAAATCAAATTCTTTGGTAAGAAAATACAAATTTATCACCTTCCAAATTGAGAAATTAAGGGTGAATCTAGAGATTAATACTAAAATGGGAACTAAAAGCCATGATACATCTCTATCCATTTCTCATTTTGCTTTTCATTTTCTCAAAACAACTTTCCTCTTCAGTAGCAACCATGGCCAAAAACTGTTTGAGGTCACAGTTTTCACTTTATTACCAGAGAAGAAAGTGGCTTCTCTATCCTTATTCCATTTTGAAAAATTCAAGGTAAAGCTCTTTCTGGTCCAGCTTGCATCCCATGCCTAATGTTTAGATCAATTACCAGGGCAGGGGAGGAAGGGTTTTTAGGAAAATACAAAGATAATAGTTTTCCACCACAATGAGTTGAAGAGAACGGAAAGATTAATTAAAAATACTTGTGGTATATGTCTGTATATAAAAAGGAAGAAAAACTGAAGGAAGTAATACAAATAACACTGCACAGATACTTGGGGAGCAGATTATCTGGATGATTTATAGTACTTATGTATTTTTTTCTGTAGACCGCAGAAAAACATAAAATGTCTGAGGACGTGATTAGCTCTTTGATAGACTGTAGATTTGGGGTGGGAGTGTCTCATGAAGAGGGGAGGAAAGAGTGTAGAGAAGAAAGTCAGGGAGAATATCAGACAAGAATCAAGAAAAATAGCTTCTAGTCCTGATCTGCCATCATTTAGCTACCTGACTTTTGGCAAATAATCTCTTGGCACCGGGCTCCAAATTTACAAGAATGGAAATTAGAATATCTCTTCTATCGATCCTATAATGTTGCCAAAAAACAATGAGCATGATTGCTTTTGAATAAGTTAGAAATACTAAATACATGCAAGGTATTATTTGTAATATCACTGTTATTCAAATTTTCATTTCATTATGGAATTCAAGACCTGGTTCTAAATTTGTCACCATGGATCATGACTACTCGTCTAAACCGCAAACTCGTCCAGGAGGTACACGAACTGGGAGAAAATAAAGTTTCATTACAAATTAATAAAAACAGTTGAATAATATCAGATATCAACATCTCATTGTAATTGCTCAAGGAAACAAGCCATGAACAAGAAAAACAAAGTCACTAGGATGTAATGGAAAGACGTTGGGCTTTGGCAATAGATTTGCCTGGCATTTAGTACATGCTCTACACAACATTTGTGATTCCTTGGGAATTAACTTAATCTCTCTGAGCCACAAACAAATGGAAAATAAATTTATTTCCTTGGGTTATAAATTAAGCTCTCTAACCATCAACCGAAAAACAGCAATATCTTGCAAGGATTAAAAATAACAAAAAATTCTAAGAAAATATCTATCATTCAATAAGTGGTAGTTGTGCGTTACCTACCCATAGTTCATTACATTGACCTCAGCTTTCCTGTTCTAGTCCTTCATCACAAATATTAACCAAACATGGTAAATAAAATCAGTATAAAAGCTATCCATCAAAATGAGAACTCTCCAGAGATCTCTCCACACCCTCTCAAGCAAATATTTATATGAAGAAAATTGTACTTGATCTGGATATGCTTATCAATAGAAAGCTAACAAATAATTAATAGCTTTTTCAGGGTATAAGATAAAATAAATTTAACAAATCAAAGAAAATAATTTAAGGGGGAATCATCCTTTTTTACTTTTCTCTGGAAATAAAGTATTTCCTTCTTTATTTTTGTGGAATGTGTATAATTTTGAAATTATAAGTAAAGGTTGGAGTTTGACTTAAACGTATATTTTTCTTTCAAAAGGAAAATTGTTATTACAAGTCATTAAATATGATAATTTTCTTTTTAGGCATACATGAAATCTAAGGCACATGCTATTTATTAGATGGTCTTATATTGCAATGACAGGAAAGCTAAAAGCTGAGTATGAAAGTTTGACCTTTTCCTTTCCCCATTTTAACTTTTTCATTCTGGTTTAACATAATATAGAAAATGACTGTAAATTATAATATTTCCCATTGTGTAGTACACGCTAAAATGCGTATATATATAGTACTAAGGCAAACTCTGCTAAAGTTTTGAACTGTTTTTGTTGTCTGATCAAAATTTGGTGATATTACAGTTTTATACTTTGAAGATACTTTTATAGTCTTAATTGTAACTTGAAAGTTCAATGATGCTAAACTCTGGAGGATAAATAATATTTGAGGTCTCATCATTTTTTGAACAAATAGATATAGGTGGTTTTTATAAACCTCTAATAAAGGGCTGTCCATTTTCAAAATACAATTTCCCTGGAATAGCTATATTGACTTCTTTTATGGTATACCACAAAATATCTATATTTAATTCTGTGATGCCGCAATTTCTACTGGATATATAACAAAATAAGGAAGAGGGAGAAAACTATGAGAAAAATTACTCCAGATTAACTTTTAGTGTACTTATCATTGACAATGTTCTTTAATTATTCCATCTGATGCTGGGAAGATAGTATTCTGAGCAAGGAAAAGAAAGCAAACAAAAGTAGAAAATTAAAAAGGAGCAGAAAGACTAGAAATAGGTAGGCTTCCAGAACCTTATCATCTGATCTTCAGAAATTCATTTGAAACTACTGAAAGAAGAGAAGAGACTCGGCTTTTTTCTCTCTAACCTCTTATTCTTAATTTTGGCCACCCTTTAAAAAATGAAAAGTCTTAGAAAAGGTTAATTTGGGAGGAGGGCAAAGACTCTACTACCTGCATTTCATCATAGGAATCAATAAGGGAAAAAAAGTAACTTCACATAATTCGCAGTATGTCAGATTACTGCGAAGCTCTTTGAACTCATTGTCATGTGTAAAACGGGGTTCACAAGGAGTATGAATGAGTATAGTGTCTAGATGAGCTATAAGGCAGTTGTGATGACATGGTCCATGAGCAAATGCTGTCCTCCAGGGTCTAAGATTTGAATATTCTCACTTGAAACAAACCTCTTTGAAGCTTGTCAGTTAGTAGCATAATATAGCAAGATGGAAAAAGCAAAAGCCAGATAGAAGTGAGTCCAGTCTGTCACCACCAATTATTACTTATTTAATTTTCCCACAAGTTATTAAAATTATTTGGACTGATATATATATATATATAATATTTAATTTAATATAATTATATATAAACTTAAGGCATTAATTCATGTGATTGTGAGGGTTGGCAAGTCCAAAGTCTGAAGCCTGGAAATTTGAGCAGAAGTCAATGCTGCATGGAGTCTTTAGGCAGAATTTCTTCTTCCCCAGGAAACCTCAGTATTTGCTCTTAATGCCTTCAACTGAATGGATGAAGCCACCCACATTTTCAAAGGTAATCTCCTTTACTTAAACTGATTGTAAATGGTAATTACAGCTACAAACTACCTTCCCAGGAACACATAGATTACTGTTTGCCTGTATAATTGGGTACTATAGCCTAGCCAGGTGAAATATAAAACTAACCATCACAGTACTCTTAATGGACTCTTGTGCTAGAAAAATCTAATTTTTCCATGAGAACCATGATTCATTTGTTCAGCTAATGTTCATTGTTACCTATGTGAGGCATCCTTATGTGGTGATTAAGGCATAGGCTCTGGGGAGGCACTGACTTTGTCCAAATCCTGGCTTTCCCACTCACTTGTGGTGTGATATTTGGACAAGTTACTTAAATTCTCTGTGTCTCCGTTTACCCATTTGAGAGGGTAATAATAGTATCTACCTCATGATATTGTGAGTGTTAAATCAGCTAAGGTAAAAAGTGCTTTGATTAACGCCTCCCATGTAATAAATGTGCATATAAAACATTGTTAGATGGTGCTGCCAGACTTTGAGGGCTCAAGGTCTATAGGAGCAAAGTAAAGTAAGAATGATCCATTGTGTTACAAATGCTATAATATAGATATCAATTCTATGGGATTAGAGGGAAAACAAAACAAAACACTAATTCTGCCTGTGTGCCTGTGAAGAAGATGGTCTCTATGAAAGTCTGAGTGTGTATGTAAGCAGATGGAAGTACAGCCATAACAACCATATGGGCAAAATTTGTAGTTTGAGGTTCTTATGGAATTTTTAAAATTTAATAAGCTTTCAAAATTTCAAAAGTTTTGAAAGGTAAATATATAGAGATAGTTAAAATCTTCTACTTATTGGGTTTAAAACCTTTTACCTATTACAAGCAAAATTTGAGAGTTACTACTCTCAGATTGCATATTGATTCAAAATAATGATGGTCATTTATGTTAACATAAAACGTAACTTTATTCATTTGTACCAGAAAACAAACAATATAGCAGTCCTGTCACCAATCAAAGAGGTGGAATATTAGTGGGCTACGTGTGCACCAAAGACTCAGTATTAGAATTCTTAGATGGACCAAGTTGTTTAAGCCCGAGCTTCAAATCATGCGAAGCAAATGCCTGCCCTCAGGCACACATTCTAGTCATCCACTAAGTGTACCCAAGGGGTGCTGAGTTTGGGCTTAAAGCTGCCTGTCATTTGGACATTGTCTTTGTCTACATGCACCATCAGTTCAAACAGCCTATCTATTGGTTTATTTGTTTATTGTCAGTTTTCCTTACTCTATTGAAAGCTCCATGATAAGTGTCAATCACAGTGCCAGGTCCACGGTCAGTGATACATTCTTATTTTATTGAAGAAAAAAATTGATGTGTTTTCCAAATGAGTCATTTCAGTCAAGTTTGTCCACTGAGGTTATAGACTAGTGTTTCTCAAATTTGAGAAATACAATAACCACTTCTAAAGGGGCAAGCTTTCTTGAACTTGTAAGATTGTCTCTGTTAGACCCAAGAGGCCCAGAAATATCAGTTTAAATCCAAAGCCTATTCTAAGCAAATATCTTTCAGTTTATTAATTATCTTGGCAAAATATATGCTTTTAGTTTATAACTACTTCAAAGTGTGTGTGTGTGTGTGTGTGTGTGTGTGTGTGTATGTTTAAATTATCACAAGAATGAAAATACAGTATTTAGAAAATTTCATGGGTTGCCTAAGAATATGTCCTCAGACTTCTGATGATTCACAGATATCAATATGGGAAACACCAGTACAGACATTTCTAAGTTTATATTGGTAATGGTGCAAGGGGAGAAATATTTTATTCATATTCTGAAGCAGCAATGACAGGAACCAGAGTTGATCCAACCTCTAATATTTTTGGTAGTGACAGAAAAAATTGAGGAAAGTGAGCCTAATTTACCTAAGGTGAAATGGATTGTATGATTTAAATAATTTGAGAAAAATGTCTTCAGTGAGCAAGCAGTCATCATCTCAACTTTATTATTATTTCGTAAACATTATGTGAAAGAATATTTGACCAAATCATCACTGCTCTTCAAAAACTTTTTTTCTCATCTCACTGATATGGAAGTTAATCTAATACTTGCAATTTTATTCAGCAGAAAAACAACAAAAATTAGCCAATGCAGCAAAACAATATAGAGCAGGAAACATCTTAAATAAAACTGAAACATAATCTCAGTTGTTTCTGAAACATCTAAGGAAACACTTCAATAATGACAACAAAATGTACACAGAACTAAAATTGTATATCTTAATTTTAAAGAATTTGACTAAAGTTGCCTAATATCTTTTTTACATTTGTAGATGTATAAAAGATCTTGCAATAAATTTATATTTATATAAATCCAAACTTCTTTCAGTCTATAGACCAGAAAAACAACTTATGAATGATGAGGCAGAGGGGAAAATAATCTGGATGCTTTTTAAGAAATAATCTCTATTATGATTAATAAATACTGAAAAGATAATTTTTCTTTAAAAATTTAATAGACCAAGTAAACTTTGCATTGTTCCTACTGCTATTATGTATTTTAAAAAGCTTAAAATATCCTGTTTTACAGAATATAAAAATTTTACAGGAAAAGGAAATGCATAAAAATAAAGCAAAAATACAATAGCAGTAATAATTAAGAGAATTAAAACTTTGTATTTATTTAAGTGTTCAATGAACAGCCTAACTACTCCCTACAATAATACCAAGAACATAGAGAGGGAGCTTGGGATCCAGAGTAGTTACTTAGCCTCTCATTATATTTATTTATTCAAATATTTATTGATTGCTTAGTTTTATCTACAACTACAAGGTGATTTGAGTGTTGCAAAGATAGATAAGATGGCATCTCTTTGCCTTTTGGAGGGGGTGATAACATTACTCATATTAAAAACAAATACAAGGGAAAAGTTGTATGTGGCATTATATAGGTAAACAAAATTCTAGGAAGTTTTGAGGAGCAGGTTGAGGAAATCAGGGAAGCCTTCATGGAGGTAGAGTATGTGACCTAGGCTTTGGAGGAAGAGTCCAATTTGGATCTTTGGGAAAGACATTTCAGGCACAACGCTAAAGTAGAACAATATATGAAGATTATAGAATTCATTATGGCTAGAATATCGACTTTACATCAGAAGCTTAATGTTATTAAAACTAAAATTTTAGCCTTTTGTTTCTTAATCTAGAACCTCTTTAATCTACTATGCTGAAATACTTATCTAATGCTGCATAAAAATACCACCCTCAAACATAGTGGGTTATAGTAATAACCATTTCTTTAGCTCACCATTCTGGAGATTGGCAATTTAGGATTGACTCAGAGTAGAGGTTCTTCTGGTTTGAGTCAAGCTCCAGTGATTTTTGTCTCAGCTTTTTTAGGAATTTTCAATCAATAAGCAGGCCAACTAGAGGATGGCTCTTCTAGGAAGACCTCAGCTGGGAGAATTCATCTCTGCTCCTGTGTCTCTCATCCACCAGTGACTAACCCAGGCTGCTCACACGGCAGATCGGTGGGTTTCAAAAGAGTGTGTAGAAGCCTCAGCTCCAAACTGGCAGACTGTCATTTCCATCACATTCTATTATCCAAAGGAAGTCCCAAGGCCAGATAATATTTAAGAGGTAGGAAAATAGAATTAACCACTTGATGGGAGGAGCTGCAAAGTCATATCACAAAGGCTGTAGATACAGGAAAGGATGGAGAGTCGGGGCCATTTGGTAATCAATCTACCACACATGCAGTGAAAAAGAAGTTACTCTGAAATACTTAGCGATAGTCCATTGTTCTAAGCCAGATACTGGATTTTAATTATCAGTAAGTATATGCACTCATAAACATATAAATACAAACACAATCATCCACACTCTTAGAAAACTGGGCACTGTTTCTGCCTGCTTTATTTTAGAGCTATTTTTTTTCCAGTCAGTGGCAGAAGTTGTAAAGGACTGGTCAAAGCATTTTATTTTCAGTCTTCAATTCAGTGTCTTTTAACTTATCAAGTGCCATTACGATAAAGAAACATCAATTAATGCTAAATTACAAAGGTATTCTTGTGGGATTGCCTGTTACAACTGCTCTGATGCTAAAACCATTCAAAGTGATAAATGTTTTACACTGAATACCAAATACACTCATAATTATTTTGCCATTCACTGAAAGTGTTGCCAATCTACCTTTGATTCTAAAGAAAGTGCACATCTTTATCCACTCAAAAATAAAATCTTGTGCTCATGAGGTCTACACAAAGGCCCTTTTATGTGGGTCAAAAGGATGTTTCCCTCATGCCCATTTAATATGTTTTCTCTGAAGTTCACTATGCTGCCCTTAGGGCCATCCACATACTGGTGATAAGCATGTAACTTGCATAGCAAACTGCCTCCCTCCCAAACTCACATCACAATATCCCGAGTTCACTGTGTCCCATAATAATATGACACATTTTGGTATGCTCTACACATACTGCTAAGGTATTGCTTTGTGAATAGAGCCCTACAATATAGATACAGTTTACCAGGAACTTAGCATTTAAACGACTTTCATCTTGACAATGACTGACATGTCTTGCTGAGAATATTATATATTTAGAAGATTTTTTTGAAGACTCCGTACTTAAGAATCATGTCTCATCATATTCAGTGAACTTCTGAACTAAGTCTTAAATGTTTAAAGAAGGGTCGCAAAGCCACTCTGCTACAAAAGTCTGCAACTTGCACCCAACTCACATCACAGAAGAAATTCATGCATAGAATAATTTTTCCTAAGTTTTCTTTCCATTTAAAGAAGAAAAAAAAAGAAGCTCTCCTACTTTTAGTTTTGAATATTTATCATTGAGATGAGAGAACCTGTGCTGGAGTCAAAGTAAAAGACAAACTCTAGTAGGGGAAAGTACAACACATTCTTCATAAACTTTGTAGGAATTTCTTCAACACATGCTTCTCCATTTATACAACAGATCAAGGAAGGCTAGAATCCAATTTCAAATCAAATAACCCCATATCGATGTGCAGGATAGTTGACAGTGCACTCTCATCAACTCTGTGCTTTCTGGTGGGTAATGTGCGCCGTGTAACTTAGAGTAGCCATTTGGCAGAAAACCGCTCTAGTCAAATTGAAATAGCCTTTAGAGCCTTGGTTAGAATGGAGACCATAATGTATGCTTGTCATCTGATGAAAAATAGTGCGTTTAAATTAAGGGGGAAAAAAATCCTGTCATCCAGATCCGAGCCTGCACAATGACACTAGTGTCAAGATCTTATTTAAAAGTGTTAAGGTACAGTACTTCTCGGCGGCACAATTTGTAAGGAAACACAGGATCATGTGTGGGAACTGAAGATTTGCTGCCTGATACCAACTAGAGGGAGTGATAAAATATGTTTCTTCCAGATAATTACTTGCTGCTCGAGGAAAGTGGCATTTCTAAATTGAGATTCCAATGCAGCATAAACAGATTATGCTGCACAGGTAGACATGGGCCAGTTTTTGTCACACGATTGGACTTGGAATCACTCAATGCCACATAAAATTAATTTTATTTTATGCTTACGAAGCAATACAACTTTCTCCAGAGTTAAGAACATGTCCACTTATGTAGATATAATGAAAGATTTAAACTTCAGAAAAAAATTTTTTATTTGACTGTTTAAAAAGATTCTAAGAACATTTATGCGGGGAATAGCTCTACAAACTTTTAGAAAGGAAGCAATTCTAAATGGTATTTCGAATGTCTCAGTTTGATGAAAGAATGATTTATCTTCCAGGTCCCATGCTAATATATGTACATGCATCTCATTTAATTCATGAAGCAACCTTGTGAATTAGATAATGTTATTATTCTTGTTTTATAAGGGAAATAACTAAGGTGAAAGAGGTTAAGTGACTTGCCTAAGGTCTCATAGCTGTGAGGCCAGACACCAGCCAGGTGTCTGACTTGAAAGCCTGTGTTATGTAATATTAAACAGTGTGAAGGCTCACAAAAAGATGATTAAGAAATAAATTATAAGCTTGTTGTCTGTGTATACAAGCAAAGAATACTAGAAAAGATAATACCTTTTCCCATTCTCATCCTAACACCTTACTTAAGTAAAACCTCACTACAGCACTGTGCTAAGTACTGTCAAATCCTTGTTTAAAAGACATACTGGACCTTCAGATGCCTGGGCAACTAATTTTGTCTTTTAATAAATAAGTCAACATTTAAAAGGGGAGTAAAACATGTAAGTCCAGTTTTATGAGCATAAAGTATAAAATATGGTGTCATCTCATTTATTATTCAAAGGAATACAATTCTGAGCCCTCTTCCATTCCTCTTTGATGAATGTCTATTCTGAATTTTGCATTAATGTTAAGTTCCTCAGGGTGCATTGCAAAAAGGGATTCTAGTAGCTGCCATAGACCAGGCCCAGAATCAGCTTCACCCTTCCAGTTTACTCCTAATCTTTACACCGCCCCCAACCAAAAGGAAACATATATAAAAGCACACTCCATTACCCACCCAGCAGAGCCATAAGAGTCCACAGTATTTAATTACACAGGGCAACCTAAACTCCATTCTCAGTGTCTTCCTCTTGAAGTCTGCGTTAGTTTGCTTGGCCTGCCATCACAAAATACAAGAAACTAGGTGCATTAAACAACAAAAATTTATTTCTCACAGTCCTAGGGCTAGAAGTTCAAGATCAAGGTCTGGTTTCTTCTAAGGTCTCTCTCCATGGCTTGCAGATGGCTCCCTTCTTGCTATAACCTCACGTGGTCTTTCCTCTGGATGTTTGCAACCCTGCCATTTCTGTGCGTGTCCAAATTTCCTCTTCTTATCAGGATACCAGTCAGATTGTATTAGGGCCCACTCTATCTCTAATGACCTCATTTTAACATGACTATCTCTTTAGAGGCCCCATCTCCAAATACAATCATCTTCTAAGGTACTGGGGGCTTCAGCATATGAATTTTGTGAGTGGAAACAATTCAGCCCATAACAATGTCCAGTTCTTACGTTCCTTAAAGAGCATAGTTTGAGAAAACATAAACTCATTTTAACTACCACACATACCATCTGTAACATCTGCAAGTTGATTTAAAGTGATCTCACTTTAAATGGGTGACTATTTTACTTGTATGTGTGCAAATAAAGAATCTGTCTTGATGTGTTTCCTGAAACAAAGAGAGTGTGTTCAAATATAAGCACTTATTATCTGTAGGTGGCCCAGCAACCAACAACTTTTAAATGTCATTGTCTTTGGAGGAAATAAGGTCCTATTTCAGGCAGGACCTTACTGAAAAAAAAAACAAAATTTAGTTCTGTGATTTGCCAGCAGCTGAAAGGCTTTTAAAAAATTGTATGCTGATATAAACATGTGGTCTTAGACATATCACTTTATGACTGGAGGTCTCAGTTTCCTCACCAATAATCAAACGTTTTGGATGAGGATGACTTCCACGAGAGTTGTTGACTATAGAATTTTGTGATTTGACATGAGGCAAGTGATTTCCAGCTCATTGTATGTATTTTCTAGGGTCAAATCCAGTTGGCCTTTTGAATTGCTGCTCTAACTAACCTAGAAACAAAAAGACCTATGAAGATACAGAATTCTACAAAATTTAAGTGACATTTTGATAAATTTTTAAATTATTTTGTTGGATAAAAGTAGGTTGCTCTCTAAAAAAATACACAATTATGCTCAAATCAGTTAATTTGTTTTGAAAAACCAACAAGTATTTATCTGAAGTTGTGTAGATATATCTTAGTGGAATCGATGCTTTTTTCCTTATATGAATCAAAATATAGTGATGAACATTCACAAAAAGAATATTTTTATGCTAATGCCCTACTCTTCATTTCCTACCAATCATTTCTGCTTTTCAGAGGAAAACATCTTCAGCAATCTCTGCTATTTCTTTCCCAATTTACCTCAATATTTCATTGAAGAATCTTTAATACTCCTAGTAAGATTTTTATTAGATACATATTCAAATGAAAAGTAGAGAGAAGAGTATAATGAAGATACACATACTTGCCTACATATTTAATTACTGTAACATTTTACAATTATGCTTCATATTTTTTGCTGAAGTTTTTAAAAACATATTTTGTTATTTCTTGACTTTTCAAAATAGCATATATTGACTTCCTACTATAGAAGAGTTTAGCTCTAGTATATTCTCCATTGTGCCTACAATTAATAATCTGCCTTATTTTTACATTTGTTAGTTTTGTATATCTCAGTAACTCCTGTTTAAATTCTGTAATAAAACACTAAATACCCTTTCCATATATTCAAACATACCAGATAGTACATTAATTTAATTATGGCTTCAATCTGAGCTGGTTCTCTAGGACTCTAACATGGCTATTGATCTAGCTCCTTTCAGTATTATTATTCTGGGGAATATTGCTCACCTTTGAAATGTTTAATTCATGCTTTTCTTTCTTCTCTTTTTTCCTGTTATTTATATGTATTTATTTATTTATTTATTTTTGGTTGTGCACGTCACTTGGAAACTTTCTAGAAAAACGGTAGATAGGAGGTAAACATTCTGAAAATTTTCATGACTAATTAATGATAAAATGACTTCATACCATAGTTGATTGATAATTTGGGTAGGTAGCTATAGAATCCTAGAATGGAAATAGTATTCCCTTGGAATTTTTAAGGATCTGGTCTATTGGTTTCAGCTTCTAGCAAGGCTGTTGAGAAGTTTCATGCTATTCTCATTTTTCGTCATTTGCATAGGTCTGTTTTATATTCTGTTCACTTTTAGGATCTTTTCTTACTTGCCAGTATAGTGAAATATCATAGTAATATGCTTTGATGTGATTCTTTTATCATTCATTGTACTGAGTCTGTTAAAAATGTCCACTGTTGTCCTTCTAGTCTGGAAATTTGTTTCTAACTTTATTGATGATTTCCTCCTGGCTGTTTCCTTTGTTCTCTCCTTTCAAAGTTTCCATTATTCATATGTTAGATTCCACAGTCTGTTTCTCTTTTTGTTCTGCCCTCCCTCTCTCTGAGTTTTCCTTGACTTCAGCTTCTAAACATACATTGAAATATCTGCTAATACATTTTGAATTTCTCATTTTTTTTACGCCTTCCTGCTCATCAGTATTTGCACATTTATTCTCGATTGCAAATTTTCCAATACCTAACATTGAGTGAAGTGGGTGATGGGTGGGTGTACAACATCTGACAATTGAGTTCGCAAACTTGCCACCGTGTGCTTACATAAGCA
Source organism: Rhinolophus ferrumequinum (assembly GCF_004115265.2). Classification (NCBI taxonomy): domain Eukaryota; kingdom Metazoa; phylum Chordata; class Mammalia; order Chiroptera; family Rhinolophidae; genus Rhinolophus; species Rhinolophus ferrumequinum. Next base: position 58,894,045 of record NC_046291.1, on the reverse strand, counting down.
GCACTGTACAAACAGCTCGGTAAGGTTTTATAACCTTGGTATATTAGGGTCTCACAGTTGTGTTCATGTCAACATGTGGTGGTGTCTTGGTGAGGACATTCATTATTGTTTTTGTATGCTATCACAAGAATGTCTAAGCATGAATTAGAGCAACCAACAAACATTAAATTTCTAGTTAAACTTGGCAAGAGTGGAAATGAATCAGGGACATGTGAGTCCAAGTTTATGGGGACAATGCCATGAAGAAAACAGCAGTGTACAAATGAACTAAACATTTTTCTGAGGGGAGAGAACGCGTCACTGATGAAGAGAAGTCAGTGCATCCAGTAACGAGCAGAACTCATGAAAACATTGCAAAAATTCATCGAATTGTACATCAAAAGCATCGGCTGACTGTGAGAAGCATAGCAGACCAAATAAACATTGATAAAGAAATAGTTGGGGAAATCTTAACTGAAAATCTTGGCCTGAGAAAGGTGTGTGCAAAGTCGTCCCAAAGGAGCTCACCAATGAACAAAAGCAAAGGAGAATCGAAGTTTGCCAAGACCTTTTGGAGAAGCGAGATGATGTTTTGGGTGATGTTATCACTGGTGATGAAACAAGGATGTACCAACACGATCCTGAAACAAAGCGTCAAAGTGCGCAATGGAAGTCAACCAATTCTCCACGACCAAAATATTCCGTCAGTTCCAAATCAAGAATCAAAACGATGTTGCTAAACTTTTTTGATATCAGAGGGATTATTCATTATGAATTTGTACCAACTAGACAGTTAACCAAGTTTACTATTTGGAAGTGCAGAAAAGTCTGCGTGAAAAATACAAAAACGACCTGAACTTTTCACCAACAATTCATGCCTCTTGCATCACAACAATGCACCAGCTCACATGGCACTGCTTGAGAGGGAGTTTTTAACCAGTAAACAAATAACTGTATTGGAATACCCTCCCTACTCACCTGATCGGGCCCCCAATGACTTTTTTCTTTACTTAAAGATAAAGGAAATATTGAAAGGAAGACATTTTGAGGACATTCAGGACATCAAGGGTAATATGATGACAGCTCTGATGGCCATTCCCAAAAAAGAATTCCAAAATTGCTTTGAAGGGTGAACTAGGCACTGACGCTGGTGCACAGCTTCCCAAGGGGAGTACTTCAAAGGTGACCACAGTGATATTCAGCAATGAGGTATGTAGCACTTTTTCTAGGATGTTTGTGAATGTAATTATCCAATCTTGTATGCTTAGAATCGCCAATGTTCTTAGAGCAAAGTAGGGTTAGGAGGTTATTGGTCTCAACATTCCATATGTAGACTATCAATACCCCTTTTTAGGTAAGCCTTCTTCAACTCAGTAGTGTTTAGTCTTGCAAATCCAATTTTAGGATGATCTGGGAGTAGTGCTCACCTCGCTGAAGAAGAGAGTTGAGAGCTTAACTGTTTCTTACTGACTTCACAAAATTCTCCTATTCTCTTTAATTCCTATCTTCGGACGTTCCTAGTATCATCAATTCCTAATTGTATCCAGGATTCTGCTTTCCAAATTTGTTTGTATTTTAGCTTCTTGATCAGCAAACAGTTAATTTTCAGTTTTTCTAAACTGCCAAGGCAATTATGACTCATTGTGTTACCAAAGTTGTGTTGACATGCATCATAGACATGGAATATGCTTATGTCTTCTTTACCATTTCTTTATCCTCACCTTAATTTTTAAAAAGTTGACCAAATAATCAGTTTCCTGGCATTTTAGTGAGATTTTGCAGGGAGCAGAAGTAAACTTAAATATTAGGTATCCATTTGTCTAAGAATTTCCTGGAAATGATTTCAAAGATAATCAATCATAGATGACGATATCAAAATCAGAAACAAAATTATGCCTTGACTAGAATCCATCCCTTTGGCTATTAATGTCTCATCATTTAATGAGACATCAAATGGTTAATAAAACATTGACCTTTTCAAAATATATAGAAATATCTCTTCTTATCTTACTTTTATTCCACATTTTTCAAAAGGTAGTTGATACTTAGTGTCTCTCTCGTCTTTCAATCATTAAAACCTGAAATCAATTTTATATCATTTTTCTAGCAATTTAAACTGCTCAAACCACAGGTCTGTCTTGAGCTATTATTTTATGCCTTCTCTGAACCGTTGATACCTTTCTGCTATGACTCACAAGAAATCTTTCTTGTGTTCTGTGACATTCTGGTCCTAGTTTTCCTGACGGCCTTTCTGTTCCTCAAGGCTCTGCTATTTGCTCTTTACCTTTTACAGGAAAAATTAAATGAAGGTCTTTGTTAAAGTTCTGCTCTAGGTCCTCTAGTATCGATTTTATACTCTTACTATACTTTATAGTCTAAATCACAGTCTCTCAGTAGGTACTTTCCAACCCCTTTCCCTTAAGCCTTTGCTAATCATTCACTTACACTTTAGATCATCTTATCCGCTATGGAGTTCTGATCAATGTTTTACCAGAAGCTCAAATTCCACATGTTTAGAGCTAAATCTGATCTTGCAAGTTTAGCCTGTGTCATTATCTATCGTATTTGGCATAAAATGGTTGCAATATCATGTCTGGTCATTGTGCCAGCTCTCAGGTGAGTCCACTGAGGTGATTGGCCAGGTGTGATTGGCAAAGTTGCCCAGGCTTGTTCACATAGTGATGGTCACAGGATTCCTAGGAGCTGCAAGAGGGGTTATACTTCAACACACAAACACTTTTTAATTCTCGACTTGCGTCATATTTGCTATTATCCAACTATCCGAGCAAGCCATATGGCCAAACTTAGAGTTGATATCAGAGGAGACTATTCAAGGGCATGGATACAGGAAGACGCAAGCAAATCAGGAGCCACTAATGGCAGCAGTCTGTACCAGTCCACAATGTGTTTTCTTATGCTTAATAGTCTCGCTATTCTCCAATTCATCCAAATGTGAAACTTCCATATTTGACCCTCTCCTAAACACACCCCGAACTTTCTTACCCCAGTCTTAATTTTTGGCATTAGACTCACAGTGGTTCTTTTTCAGATGCAGCTTCATGAGCTCATTTACTTCTATCAGTTCATAATCTCTGCAGGAATACGCAATTTTGACTAGGCCCATAGACTATTCTCATGCACAATAAAGTTTGAGTATCACTATCCCAGTCTACCCAGGAAAACTTTTTTAAATATAACCCAAGTGTGGGTTTTTTTAACTAACTTGAGAGTCATGGACTTTCAGGGGGCCTGTTGACGTTCTTCAGGAAATATATAAATCCCTTAAGATTGTCAACAACGTAAATGTGGGTTTGTGTTTATTTTTCAGTGTCCATAACTTACATTTGTGCTAACCTAATTCATCTGTGCTCTCATTTCTTAATCGACTTCTCATACTTAATGGTCCACCAGATCTGATTGGTATACAAATTGAGAACAATGCTGTGAGGAACTAACAGTTTCCTTTCACTTAATTTTCCAACTTGATGTTTTTTCCACAGCCCTTCCCCTCCAATGCTCAATAACAAAACTGTTTCACATTTGTAAAGGAACTGAAGTTGCAAAGTGATGTCACATTCATTAACTCATGTGCTCTTTACAAACCTCTCTGTAATAAATTAAATCAGTTATAAGTATTCCATTTTATAGGGCAAGAAACTGGATTAATCAAGTTATTGTTACTAGTTGGTAAAAGATTCAAATGGACTTCAGGCCTCCTGATTTTGTTAGCACATGACTGATGAACCAAGGGTTTCACTTGAGTCTTCGCACATTTGTACGTATTACAAAAATTTTTGTTTTTTAAATATCAGAAAACATTTGGGAGGGGGGGTGGCTAGAATTATAACACTACGCACTTAGCTTCTTGCCCTAAATATGAAATAGTCTACCTTGAGGAATATATACTTCAGTTTATCATCTACCATGAAGGATAGCTGTTAAAAGTTTTAAAACAAAGCAATTTAATAAAAGAAAAATGCATTAAAATTTTTGGCATTAGTCCATAAAGTATGGAAAGGGCTGAATATTTCTGAGTCTGAAAGTGTCTCTGTTCTTACATTTATAGTGTTCTGTTTACAAAAAGAAGAAAAAGATAACTTCTTACAGGTGGAACTTAAAGCATTGTATCCCAAAGTATATAAAACATGCTTTGCATTTAAATCAAATATGCAAACGATTAAAAAAGGATGATGTTATACCCAAAAGGCTGTAAGTTGAGCTATCAGTAATGCTTGTAGCAACAATTGGGCTTGTTGGTCCCTGTTAGCAAAAGAACACTCTTCTTATTGCTTTGAACGTAGATATAAAATTCATTGGAAATTACATTTCTACGTCTTCTTTTTTTCTAACTAGACAGATCAGCATTTCTTGGGCTCTGACAGCTGGACATTACATATTTAATAATCCAAGGATGTACAATAAGTTGTGTAGGAGGATAGGCACCTGGTGGCTTTCCTCAAATGCTCCAGTATCACCTAAAAAAATGCATATTAGTGCTAGAGAACAGCTGAATTTCAACACTTGCTAATTTGTTTTCAGTATTGAGGTGCTAAAACTGTCATGTTAGAAACACCACTTCAGGCTTACCATTAATAAATACTGTATAAATTTTCAGAAATATAGATGAGGTAGAGATAGGATCCATTTCTTACAGGATTGGATACAGGGAGAGGCTGATATCTTGAACCCCACTGCAGGACAGGCCACTTCTAGTGACTCTTAGGGGCAGGAGACTCTGGTGCACAGGCGAGATCCGACACAAAAAGTTTTTTGTATAGTGTTCAGGAAGTTTCCCTTTAAAAATGATAACTGGCAACATAGGGCCTACATTTCCCCTATGGTGGAACATGAGTCCTTCAGTTCACCAGAATTCCTACCCAAGGCACCGCTCTCATTTAAGTTTTCCAGGACCCTGTGATTTATTCAAGTTTTTTATCCTCAGTTCAAGGTAACCAGAAATCCAAGTCCCCTAGAGATTTCTCTGCCCTCACTCATCTTATCTAGTTGGTAAATGGTTAGCTGCAGAGATCTCTTTGAGAATAAGAATGTGTATAATGATTATGAGATGCAGAGATCTCTTTGGGAATAAGAATATATATAACCATTATAAGATATTAATCACTGTATAGTTACTGAAAGCAAAAATAAGGCAAAAGCTAAAAGAAGATTGGTTGAATACATTAGGACATACCCATACTATGGAATACTACACAGCCCTAAAGTGACTTTTCAGAGGAACATTTTTTGACAAGAGAGAATGTTCATGAAGTATTGTTGAGTGAAAGGAAACCATCTGTATGTGGGATTCATTGAGGTACTTGAGCAGCTCATATTCACACATAAGAACCAATTGTGCATGTCTTTTCCCATCTTCTCCTTCAATAACTTTACATTGGTAGCTTGAAATCAGCCATGGAGAGTGTTTACACCACAGAAATCACAAATGCTACAAATCAAAGCTAAATTTAATTTTCTGAAGACAGGGCTGTTAAACATTTGTCAGTGTTATTATATATATTTTAAACAAAATTGAGAAGATTTATATGAACACAAGAAAATGGGAGAAATAGCCCTAGAAATAACCACTGTTAATATCTAACATCTTCTCTTAGATATTAGCAGTGATTATTTCTAGGGATGGGTTATGTTTTCTATTTTCTTCTGTTTGCTTGTATTTTCTAGATTGTCTTTAACAGATATGTCACTTTTTTAATTTCTTAAAGTAATACAATGATGTTAAATAAAAAGTGCACGCTATATAATGAATTTATTAAAAGGCAACTCTTCACCCAGCTGATAGTTCTACATTTTCACAAACGTCTCAAATCCCAACATTTCCTTGAGAATGCCTAAGATTTAGCTAGGAATTGAAATTTTCAAATAAATTCACTTTTACCCGTAGCCCCCTAAAATGCCTAATGCACAACAAATCATCTATAAGGAGCGACTGTGGAGGACAAGGAAGAAAGCACTCATCTCTCAACAGTGGTTGGGGCTCTGAGAGAGTCTGGTTTTGAAGTGTCCTGATCCTAATACCTCGGATAGTTCTGGATAGCCTAAAAATGCTGGGATTGTTCTGGTTTAAAAGTTTGTGGAATGTAGGCAGACCAGCAACAGTGGCATAACCAGGAGGAGCAAGGCAGTCAAAAGGGGGCAGACATGACCATTTGGTTCATTTTAGTGCTGGTTATGACCACTTCACACTTGATTACTGGTGATGTAGAGTTGGAGTCTAGTTTGTTCTCTATTACACAGAGTCTCAAATGACTCAGAGCATGTTAAGTGTATGTCCAAGTATCTAAACTAAATTTGTAAATTTGTTAGTTTTCCTTATGTAATTCTTAATATAAATATACTACATCAAAGAACAGTGATCACAGATATTCTGAGAGGCCTTTAAATTTTTTTTTGAGTACTCATATATCTGCAAATAATTTTCAAAAGTTTTGGGTGTCAAAGTGTGTGTGAGTTTGCGTGTATGTGTGTGTGTGTGCGTGTATACACCCTTGTCTAGTGCTAGAAGTATGTCGAAGTAGAGGGAAATTAGTACTATTTTAAGCAAGAAGAAAACATGACATCTCTTTAGAATTTTAATACTTTAAGCTTTTTAAGTTAACAACTGTTACTTTTTTTTTTTAATTTTTACTTTCACTAATCTAAATCAACCTTTAGAGAATTCACCTTAAATTAGTTATTCTTGAAATGCTCTCTAGTGGCTAGCATGGGAGTTCACAGTCCTGTGCACTGGTAGTTATTAAATAACCTCAGGGAATTTTTTTTTGTTTGCTTGATTCTTACCTTTAGGCTAAAATTTGTGTTGGAAATTATTTTATCTTTCTGTATTCACTATTCAGTTCTCATCAACTGTGGCTTTTCTCCTCTTGTTGTAATTATCTGTTATGTTGAGTTAGTTTTGAAAGTAAGCCCAGATTTGCCCTAGAGGTGGCAGAATTTCGGTGGTGGGTAAGTGAAACGATTGCTCCATGTAACTTTATAAAGTGTAAAAGACCTCTGAGATGAAAGGGGCTATATAAATGTAAGGCTGTCATTTTAGATTGCCATTACAGTTTGAAATTCTCAAGAGAAGCATTACTGAAATCCGGCGTATGCACCATATTAGATTGCTTAATATCATTAAAGCATGTGTAGCGAATGAAAATACCAATTTCCTCCTATATGTAACTCGTGTTTAAGGCTGCGTATCCAAAGCTAGCATGTTTCACAGCTCATTCTGACATATTAATACTCACTGAAGGAAGCAGAAGATAACAAAGTATGAAGACAATAATGTTTCTCTAGCCTGGTGATCGCTTGTTTGTGTACGTGTGTGCTTGTGAAGACAGAAACAGATTTGAGAAACTAAATGAAATGAGACATTCCAGAGAAGGTTTGATATGACGAGCCGAGAAGCCTAAACAGAAACAGATATGGCATATCACTATGTGATTTCTGTTTAGTTTTGGCAATAAGAAATAATATATATTTACAGCAGCAGAAAAGAATTGCAAAAACAGAAAAATTATCAACACGGTGAAAGCAGCCTGCCCTTTATGTGAGACCAGCTGTTCTTGTCGCCTCCGTTTGCAAGTTTGTTTTAGGAAAAGAGAATGCTCCGTATTATTGAAGCCATGCACAACCTAGCAAGACGGAAATGCCAAGAAATAAGCAAGTGAGAGCGAGGCATCAGTGGCAAATTGGAATCTAAGGCCTTTTGTGCTTGTTAAATGGTGGAATGATTATAATTGGAAAAAGTGATGTGCATTAGTTCTGAGTGAATGTACAAGAAATGACAAGCGTGTAACTTAATGATTACTTCACAACACTCAGGACTGCCTTCTAGTCTCGCACCAAAGAGTTCAGCCCTACAGCGGAGAAAGCCACATGCTTTCTCCTCCTATTCATGAGTATTCTCCACAGGTCACATGGAAATAACCCCGAAGTGATAAGTCTTGGTTTAGGAAGTCTGCTGCTTAAGCTGGTGTAAATCATTGTGACAAAGAATGGTGGGATGTATTTTTTTCTTTTCCTTGCAAACCATCACAATCATTGGCAAGCAAATGGACAAGATCTTGTTTTAAAGGGAATAGCATATGTTTACTTTCCTAAAGAAAAGAAGGATATGAGGAAGAGGCCTGAAAATCGAGTCTAATATTCAAATGAGTGACAGTGTATCACCTTTCTTGTCACTGTTAAAATAGATGCCTACATAGTATCTTGGTTTTACAATGGCATCAAAAATACATCTCTAATTTTTTTCTGAATAAAAAAATTAATCTATGTAATTTTACTATATGAATTTTACCCTAAGTTAAAAAAATTTCAAAAGTGAAAGCAAAACTAATTTTCAAAATGTTTCCATATTGAGAAAAAAGTATTGTGGCAATTTTTAGAACCTAAAGAGTAAATAATAATTATAATACAGTCACTAAACTAAATTATTAACTAGAGTAAACAAACACATATGAAAGTATCATAATGCAGTTTTTATTTTGTTTCATCTTGAGAACTGGTTCTGGAATTGATGTGTAACCCAAACTAAAATGCAAGTAGATGACATTTTCCTAAAACCCAGCCAAGTCATAATCAGTTTACAATTGATAAACACAGTTTAAAGGCTGGCATGAATACGAGGAAAACATTATTTAAGACAGGAAAACATTATATAAGTGAAAGGAATGTATGACATTTTTTCCCATATTGTAATGTAAAAGTTGAGAGTTTAACCAAAAGATTTGTTTAGTGCTTGTGTGCTTTTAGGTAGTACCTCACAAGTACACTGCCACTAGTTGTCACTAGGTGATGTGTGTTGTGACACAGAAAAATTATAAATACTTTATTAAGGCTCATTTTGTGATAACGAATGTAATCCAGTGGGGGATATTAAACAAAGCCAGGAGAGCCATAGAAGTATTCTAGTATCCATAATTAAAATTACATCTTTTTGAAAATCCCTATCTTCAACAACACAAAATTCCTAAATCCTTTGCCAACATTTTGAAAGTACGTTTCCTTCTATTACTTTGAAAAGCTTCATGATACTCAGTACAGCAAAAATTTATAAGAAGATTTTTCTGGACATAAAGGAAAGAAAGTCCTTTACTATCTTCATTTTTTGAAAAGTAACCTTCATTTAGATATATGATTTATCATGGAAGGGTTTAATAAGAGAGCTTTTTTTCTTTTTGAACATCTATTAGTGGGATGAAGTGAAGATCGTTATGATGGAGAATATATTATCAAGACCACCGTGCAGGTAATATCCTACACATTGAGTCTAATCACCCATTTATGTTAAAGCAAGAGTTGTTAAGAATATGGAGAATTGCACTCTAATGATTAGTGATGAGAATCACCTAGATAATGAAATTAGTATTGAGAAACATATTTTTAGGCAGAATGATTATCCTGGGAGATTGATTAAAAGGATAATTGAAGAACAATGTAACCTTTTTCATAGTTATCAGGTTGAACTTGCTTAAGGTAATTTATCATAATAGTGTAGCTATGCCAAATCATAAAAGGACTGGTCACTGCTTAAAAAGATGTTTATTATATATTAATCCAGACATGTTGTCATACCAATGAAATATCTTCAATAAAAATGTGGAGGATGATAAGTGTAATGGAACAATATCTCAAGCTACCTCAATAATTCTTGAGAAGCAGCTGAAAGGAGTTTGCAATGTACAGAAAGAGGGTTGCTAAAAAGGACTCACAGTTTAACGGCTCTGTTAGTAACAACAGAAGTAACTATTGCTTCAGTCTACTTGAAATACTAGCATTTCATGATAGAGATTTCCTTCTTTGTAAATAAACAAAAAATCAAATTCTCACTTTCAATCACTCATGAAAACGGATTGAGAGAGTAATTAATTAACTAATTGAAACTGGAATATAAAAAAACAGCAAGATGTCCATTGTAATAATCTGTATCTGCCTTCTGCTTTCTCTCACTGGGCCTTCTTCATATTTCCATTTTCGGATAGTTGAATTATTACCCTTTTTATGTCTCTTTTTAATTTTAATTTTTTAAATTAATACATAAATTAACTTTCTTAATTAAAAAATTTTATTTCTTAAAACAGTTTTAGATTTACAGAAAAATTGAGCAGAATGTATGGAGAATTCTTATATTGCCTCCACTCCCTGTTTTAATGCACCCCTCCTCCCCAACACACACAGGTTCCTTTATGATGAACCACTTGCATTAGTGTGGTACATTTATTACAGTTGATGAGCTAATATTAATACATTATTATTATTATTGTTATTATTATTATCAGCATTCACACTTCTTTGTCGAAAGCTTTCATCTGCTTGAAAAAGATGAATAGGTGGAATACGGGATTTTTAGGGCAGTGAAACTATGGTGTATGATACTGTAATGGTGGATACATGAATTATACAATGTCAAACTGGGAAGGAAACTTGAAAAACAGCTGGCCTAGTTTTTGTCAATGAGGGACACACATCAGAATCCACTGGGACCCTTTTTAATAATATGCAACGGAGCTCCACTCTCTAAGACTTTAATTTAGAGAACCTAGAAGTGGGGTACTATATCTGGTAATACATAGTAGTAAAGCTAGAAGCTTATTTGACATGCAGCCCCAATTGAGAGACTCACTTTTCAGTAATACAAAGAGAACCAACCAAAGTTATAACCAGAAACTTAACCTCATGATTTTGAAGATTTTGCCACTTTCCAATTAATGATACACCCTATTCTTACTCATATATTCCGTGTTGAATATGTAAAAAAATTAAACCTATAGTCCAAAGATTCCTATGTTTTATTTTTTTAGCATTTTTTTTTTGATCACACAATTCTAGAATTAGAAATATTTGCAACACCAGTTATTAGTGCAAGGAGATAAAGAGAAGAAAGGAAAAAAGAGAACTTGAGTAACCCAAACAGATGATAGAAATTCCTTGCAGTGACTTCATGCAGGTTTCCCTTAGGCCTCCTCTAGGCTTTTGGTCATATTAGTGACTTTTTAATTAGACCCAGTTTGGAGAGAAACAAGACATTCACTTGACTGGTCAGGAAACATATGTTTGTGGATTGAGGGAGTGGAGGAAAATAAGTTATTTACCCTTTCAACAAAACCTAATATAATTATCTTTATTAGTGAATGCCCATAATGTGCCATTCTTATTTTAACTAGCGAAGGACTAAACATTAATTCTTCCTGAGTAGATCATTGTCATCTGTGTCTGAGTATGTAAAGTGACTTAAAATACAGGACTTTCCGTGGCAGACCAAATTTCCTAGTCTCTTCTTGGATTTCAGTTGTCTCTGATTCTGAGAAATAAGGTATAAAAGCAGCTAACAGTCTGCTCATTCCTCTGAAGCCAGAGGTAAAAGCCGTTTGGAAGACATTTTGTTTCATCTCTTTTTTAAGTCCTTTAAACATATTTCTGGAGAGAGTAGCTAATAATAAGATAGGTAGGTGGATGGCAGTAAGTTAACTAAAATGTTCAGAATAGCTCTGAGTACAATCACATTTAAAAATAGAGAGAACAGGACAGGAACAAAAGCCTACTAACTCAGTATATCCAGTTCAGATTCAGCTAATGTAGCTAATGTCCCTATTTAGCATCTTCAAGTTTCTCACACTTTCCTCACCAACCTAAGAATGTGCCTCTAGCACTGGAGAGCCTGCCAAGTCCAAGGACATGGGAATGTGAATTATCAAACGAGCTGGGGATGAAAGGTGCTGAAATCATCTTTTTAGAATATTGCCAAAAAAACAGCTTGAGTTTCTAGGGTGCTAATTGCTGAAATATGTTTTGGCTTCCGTATTCATTCTGAGCTTATGACCCACTAACCAAAAGGTAAGAAGGATGTTGTGAAAGAAAAAATGAAGAGCAGTAAGAGGGAGCTGAGTAAGGAAGTGTTTCGCCCCAGACCTCCTGGAAAGGCACATTATATTAAAGGAAGTATATTTTCTATGTGCCATATGGCTATACTATTAGATTTGACCATGAAAGTAATTCATTCCTTTATTGTCTTTTCTGAACAGGAATAGGTTAGCTATGGTCTTGAAAGTGGGGTGATGCAGATAGCTAATTTGACTTCACTGTCCTTTTCACTGTATTTCTTTATTTTTTAATTAAATTTATTGGGGTGACATTGGTTAATAAAGTTATATAGATTTCAAGTGTACAATTTGTATCTCTTATTTAAGTTTTCCAAAAAGATATTTATACCCGTTACCTCATTTCAACCTCACAGTAATTTGTTAGAGCAAGTGAAAATCTCTTGTTTCTCTGTAGATGGAACTAAGGCACACAGAGCCAGAATAAATTGCCTTACAATCTTATCTTTTATTAGGGGCAGAATTAAGGCTGTGCTGGGATCTGTCGCCCCTCCTGTGAGAATATTCCATTCCATTCCACTGTCACTAGCCTTAAAAGTCCCCTGAATATGTTACAAAAGTAACTTGCTGGAGCCTGTTTTGATATATTTGAAAGAAAGCTTTAGTTGAATTACTTTTCTGAAGTAGTTTACTAGACAGAATTATAAGAAAGCAGTTGTGCTAGGTAAGAGCACCATTCAGTATTACGAAGAGATTTGCAGACTGAATTATCCAGACTCATTGTAGACACTTATAGTCACTCATTAAATATATGAGTTAATGTTAAGTTGTGGGTTGCCAGATACAAATTTAAATGTTACCGATCAATACCTAAATGCATTATTTTCTGTTTAAGTTATTGGAGAAGTTGTATTTTTTTATATGTGATATTTCCTCATAATCCTTTTTTTAAAAAACAATTTCTGGAGCATTTAACACACATAAGTTATGGTATTTGAACTTAATTTGAAAAACACTCTTTTCTAAAACAAAACTTTAGATCTGATTAGTTTAAATTATATATAAAATGATGGAACCAACTTATTATTTCCAATAATTATTAAATGTGTATGTTTTAAGGTCTACGCTTAAATTTCATTCCAAAGATAGAGAACCTGATCCAGGTAAAAAAGGCAGAAAAATATATCTGGTTGAGATGTCTCTATATGTTCACTCTTCTATTCATTCTTTCTGCTCCAAATACATAATACGTAGTAACAGGTAAAATTTACAAAGAGAAAACCAAAATATACATCTGTGCATAAAAAGAAGACAAATGTTTCTGTGGAGGCAATGGAACAGAAATGCAAATTGGTGAGTGGAATTGAAGCCAGAGGACTACTGAACCCAAGAGTTTGGCTACTGAGAATAAAGTGGATTAAAAGTGTGAATGTAAGATAATAAGACAAGAAATGGGGTTTAACTCACTGATTGAAACCAAGGGCTTGGATAGCAACTCCAGCTCTCCACACATGAAATAAAGCAGGAAAAAACAAAACAAAACAAAGGGAACCTGGAGAAGTAGGACACAGATATAGCCTCAAGAATAGGAATGAGCAAAACTGCACTACCTCATTGAATATAGCTGTCGTACCCTCAGTGTCCACACACCAGTGGTATGTAAGTGTCATCAAAAGACTTGGTTCTGGACAAGGAACTCAGTGATTTGGGATCAGTCATAAAACCCCTGGAAAGAGAGATAGGGGAGGGTACAAGAGCTTGAAAAAGAAACAAGAAATCAAAGTTAACAAAATAATTGCCACTCAAAATGAGTCTGAAAACAAAACAAACATCCTAAATACATCTAAGGCTAAAAAGGACAGTAAAAAAGAAATACGAAGTAACAGATGATAAACTCTGGGATCTTGATCCTTGGACCAGAAGCATCAACATCACCTAGGAAATTGTTAGGAATGCAGAATCTCAGTTCTCATCTCAGACCTGCCAAGTAGAAACCCACATTTTAACATAACTCAGGCTCATATGTACATTAATGTTGGAAAGCACTGCTGGAAAACAATATATTTACAGAATTGTCTGACAAATACTTCAAAATAAATACGATTAAATTGCTCTGAGAGATGAAGGCAATAAACTTTTTATGAAAAAAAGCAAAAAATTAAGAAATAAAAAAGGCAAACATGACATACTATTTGGTGAAGATGAAAAGGAACGAATTCAAAGTCTTGAAAATGAGAATTATAGTCATGGGAGGGGAATCAATAGTGAGTATATACTGTTACTGGACACAGGTGAAAAGAAAATTAATGAATTGAAATGTTGTCATAAGGTATTTATGCAGAACCAAGCCTGAGAAGAAGAGACAGAAAGAAAGAGCCATTGAAATATAAAGAATAGACAGAAAAGCACCAATTTACACTCAATTACAAGAGTTCTAAATGAGACTGAAAGAAGGGGTAGATTAGTATTTTTTGAAACTTTATTTATTGATTATTTTCTAGAGTTGAAGAAAAAATATGTTACATTGGGAATACACCGTGAGTATCATGCATAATAAATAAAATGAATCCACATTTACAAACCTTGATTAATATAACATTGGATAATCTGCAGAATGCCAATGATAAAGTGAAAATCTTAAAAACCACCAAGGAGAAAAGAGAGACAAGGAAAATAGCAATGATAATTAGATTATAACAAGTGTGTCATTAGTAACAATAGATGACAGAAGACAAGGGAGTGATATCTTCTATATGCTGAGGCAAAATAACTGATATCAGCTGGAGAGGATTGCAATACTGTTCTCAATTCTTCATGTTTCCCTGTAACCAGACCCTATGCCATGCAAATTTGCCATTTGCCTCAGTAAACACGTGGAATGGAATTCATTCCCTTGGTCCTTGACTTTGGGTCATATGACTTGATTTGGCCAATAGACCAAGTTGGAGATGACAGTATGCCAATTCCAAGCCTGGGTTTTAAGAGGTCTTGCTTGCTCTTATGTGTTTCTGATATCTTCATAGCAAAAATATGCTCAGGCTCTCCTGCTGGTCACACGGCGTAGGGTGGGTGAAAGTATCTGAAATACATGGCTGGTGAGTGTTTCTTCCTAGTGCATGGGAGCATCAAGGGTAGAGAGACATCTTGGATTCTATTTAAATGGACTTTTCCCAAGAGCGGCAAGTGGTGAGACCATAATAGAGAGAGACTAGGTAGCATGGACCACAGGAAACTAAGGGTTGGGGGCTGGGGAATACTAAACTAGACAAATTGCTTGCCTGAATTAAAGGAATGAGGTAGATTAGAAGGCTTCCAAACTGAGGATCCTCCAACAAACTTGTAAATATAATACAAAAGAAAATAAATGACTCAACTTTAAAACACCTGCTATCCCAGATAAAAGTAACTCGAAATTATTGGGTATCTAGTCAAGACCAATCTTTCCTGACCTTTTCCTCTGTTCCCTCCTGTCCACTTTCAATCTAAGGAGCCAGAGCTGTTCACCATAGAGGTGGAAAAGAAGGGCAATGAAGAGTGAAGCCAAAAAGAAGTAAGGCTGTAGAGTTCCTGCCCTCAGTAGACCCTAACTGGACCTGAGAAGAAACTTTCATTTAAAATGAGCTTCAGAGTGTGGCTGTTACAAGCACCAGGAATTTTAATTTATGAATTAAGTCTGTTTTGTGATTTAAAGATGTTTATAATAGGAAAGTCATCACAAAAGTCATGGAATATTTGCTAGATTTTCCTCAGGGAACAGGGAAGAACAAGCACAAAGAGAGTTAGAGTGAGCGGTTGGGGGGGTGGGGGACGATGGTCGGCAATGAGAGGAGGAAAAAAACATGTTTTCTAAGCCCTCCTTGAGTCTTGCTTGTTTAGTCTGCTAACTTTAATATGCTAATATGTTCAGCAGTTTGTTTAAAACAAGAGGTAAGTAAGATTTCAGGAGCAGAGTAGGTGCCTGGGGTTGTCTGTAGGGAGGAAGCAGTCAGTAGCAGGGGAGTCTGAGGAATTAAGCATGAGAACAAGGGCGCCTACGATTCAGTACTCAAGTCATTTCTGACATTGTACTATGATGTAATCCCATACAATATACCCAGACATTAAGGAACTCTTGTCCTACTCCAGTCTCCTTTTCCTAACTGAGGTAGGGAATTGCAAAGAGTGTGCGATGCACCTTTGGTTGAGCACCAAAAGAGGAGAAAAGATCAGCTGCAAGAGGTGAGATCTAAGCAATATCTGGACTACAGTGGAAGCAAGAATTCAGAGCAAGAGGTGACCAGAACACTAAAATTCAGATAATTGCTGCTTTTGGAATTTTTTAATGGGGTGTAACTCTCAGGTTTTCTGCAAACAGAAGAAAGATAAGAAGCACTTAAGTATTTGTATTATAACTACAGAAACACCAAACTCAGAAAACTAGAAAATTTAGGCATATCCAAATGATTAACACCTCTATTAGATATACGGAAATTATCTTAAAACAATTATGGGTAAATAGATTAGTAGGAGTATATTTTAATAAGTCATGTTCCAAACAAAATGCAGGTTAATTAATAGTTAGCACATATGCCCAACTGACACCTTATGCTAGTTAATATTTATTCATTTAATCAGAAGACAATCAAGGCAAAATCACTGAGTGATAATGTGCTTATTTGTTGTTATGCCTTTGATAGTGTGTTGGCCGCTGTGTAATCTTTATGAGACTCAGAGATGCTAAGTGAAGCTAGTTTTCAAGAGTCATTCTTGGCAAGTGAAACATTCCTTTTATAAAAATATCTGCTCAGCTTTGACACTTAGACTGAAGTGTATGTCCACATATCTGCTATAATGTGAGTATGTCTTTGTTCATTCTGACTCACAGATCCTTCAGTCAACAAAAGGGCTTTACAGATGAGCAATTTAAGACTGCACAATCAAATGTGGTATGTAAAACTGTCTTTTTCCAAGGACCACTGGCCATCTTACTTGGAAAAACTAGTAACCCAGATGTTGCTATTTAGTTTTCAGATCTCCAGCGAATGTTAGGTATTGTCATTCTCTGAGTAGAAGAATGTTTACTAGAGATTAACCTAGAACTTGCTTCACTAGCGAGTGAGATGACTCTCTTATGAGTCATCTATTAGCAACATCTACAAAATATCAGGAAACTTTCTTTGGGGTTATTTAAGGAAACTCTACATTGTGAGCTCACCTTGACCACTTTGTTATTGATGATGATGTTTGTTAACATCAATTTTTGAACCATAACGTCTCCACTCAAGTTCTCATAGGATACTGTTTTCCATTTTTAGTAATAAAAGTAATTTCAAAGTAAAAGTTTATACTTTGGTTATGAATGGTCATGTGATAGCATCTTAGAATATTTGCAATTGCTTTCACACTTGATCAGACCCAAATAATATTTAGGAACAGATACACATTTACATTTTCTCCATGGCATTTTTTCTGGAGAGTCCCAAATCTTAAGGAAATTTAGAAGGTTGGCAAATTGCTAAAACAGTGATGACTCTGTCTGGAAGGCAACATCCAGAAATATTTTTGTAAAGTCTTCCAAACAATTGTGTGCTCAGTATTTTGGCTAAGTTGTCTAATCCCCAAGCAACATAGGCCATCAAGGAAACAACTTACATTTTCAGACAAAATAGTAAGGAAGAAGTTATACCTGTCGCTGAGTACTCACTTTCTTACATTGCATGTCGAAAACTACTTCTCTTCAATTTAAGGTGCCCTATCCTAATTCAACAGGTCAAAGGTTCTAATTTCTAATTTACTAAGCAATTTATCACATATTACTTGCACCCTCTCAAGTCAGATCAAATGCTTCCACCAAATCATGGCAATGAATCCAGATGTGAGAAACTTAGTGATTAATTCACTGAAAGGATTTGTTGTTAAATATTAGAAATACGCTTTCTATTTGAAACACAAGGTTTGTATTCTATTAAGTAATTATTTAAATAATAGTTGTATAAAAGTATGTAAAAAGGAACAGGGCAACGCCAAAATTGTCTTTCCGAAAGCAATTAAAATTAAATTATAAGTTATTTAGAATTCAGATTCAGGTAAGAAACCTCTCAGGTTATGCATAGAGGCATTTGGAAGTACTGAGAAATTCTGACCCAATCTTTCCCAATAGAAACATTCTCTGAAATAACATATGTCTATATTTAAGAAATAGAGATTTCCTCTTTATCTGAACTGCATAAGGGGACAAAAGGCAGAAAAAGAAGGAATTATTTTCCAGTTGTTTGCTGGGCAAGAACCATTGACACCTAAAAATTGCTATGTCGGGAGTTAGAAATGTTGGATTCCCACCCCTACTCTGCTATTTGTTAATAACTTAATTTTATAAGCCCATCATTCTTACCAATACACCTGGAATAATATAAAATGATGATAATCACTGCGTCACAAATGTGGAAACTGAAAGATTACCACAGTGTTGGTTGATATTTTTATTATGAAACCCCGGCAACAATATTTATGCTAAAAATGATAATGTTCTAAAGTCCTACAGCAAAGTAATGATAGCCATTAAATAGAAACAGTGAAAAATCATGAACATCTGGGAAATAGATATTGCAATATGTGAGTAAGAAAAGAAGGTAAAGTGTTAATTAGGACTCCCAGCAGTTTATATCAATATATCATATATATCTATATAAATATAGATATACCCAGGTGCCAAAAAAATATATACACATGGCTTGTATTCATCTTTTGATATCGATATATATTGAGTATTCCAACTTTAATACAGTTTTTTCCTTTCTTAAAATGGATATGCCTCTTTTTGGTACTCTCTGTGTAGGTGACTATTTGTTGGTTATAGTAGCAAGCACATAGTGCTGAGAGAAAGTATACATTTTAAAATATCCAGTCATTTATTTAGCTAATTTTCTATCACATGATTACCTACTTCATAATTTAAAAGTAAAGTATTAATGATAGAAACCAATCAAATCCTGAAAGTATAAGTTAATTATACTCCCTGAATCTCCCTGCATACGCCATTTAGTATGGACATTAGGACAATCTTTCAAAATAGATCTGGATTCAAATTCTGACTTTCCCTGTTGTTAAGTCGTGTAAGTTACTGAGTCTCAATTTTATCCTCTATAAAATGGGAAATATAATACCCATATTGTTGAGCTCTCATAAACATTAGATAAAATAATACATTAAAGTTCTTAATACTGTGCCTACTCATGGTAGAAACTCAGTAGTAGTAGTTATCATTATCCATACTAGTAATGTTATTATTATCAACAAAAAATGACCCAAAAATCATCTCTTCTGTCATCAAAAATAACATCCTAAGAATTAAAACTATTTTCACAAATTTAGCTTATTTTACTGGCAGTAGACACATTTTATTGAGTATATACTAAGTATCAAACATCTGATGGCAAACAAAATGGACTTGGTCCATGATCTCATGGTGCTTTGAATCTTATGAAGAGATTTAAAAATGTGCAAAAAGACAACTACAATAAGTGGTGATTAGCACAACCTTTGGAGAAGTAGAAGTGATGTGTGAGCACCTAACCCAAACGTGTAAGGAAAAACTGATTCGGGGTATTGTAGTAAGGATTATCTAAGGAAAGGGAAGCATCCAATTTTATAAGAACAACTCTGAGAAGGCTCAGAAGCCAAATAGAGTTATACATTCAAGTAACAGAGAAAAGACGAGTGTGTTCAGATTTGTAGAGTATGGAAAAGTGAGAAGTAATAAATAAGACTAAAGAGATCATTTTGAGCCCAACCTTCCAGGGCCTTGTAAATCTTAAGGAAGTGGGACTTAAGAGTAATGTGCAAAGATCAAATTAGAAATAGAACTACCATATTATTCAGCAATCTCAAATCCAGGTATTTATACAAAAGAATTGAAATCAGGATCTCAAAGAAACACTAGCATTTTCATGTTCACTATTCACAATAGCCAAGATGTGGAAATAACCTAAATTTCCATTGGCAGATGAATGGATAAAGAAAATGTGGTATATGCATTTAATGGGATATTTTTCAGCCTTAAAAAAGAGAAAATTCTACAATATGCAACATGGGTGAACCTTGAGAACACTATGCTAAGTAAAATAAGTTAATCACAGAAAGACAAATACTGTGTGATTCCACTTATTCAAATGACTTAAAATAGTCAAATTCACAGACTCAAAGAGTAGAATAGTGGTTGCCAGGAGTGGGAGGAGGAGGAAATGGGGAATCA
Source organism: Rhinolophus ferrumequinum (assembly GCF_004115265.2). Lineage (NCBI taxonomy): Eukaryota > Metazoa > Chordata > Mammalia > Chiroptera > Rhinolophidae > Rhinolophus > Rhinolophus ferrumequinum. Next base: position 58,874,014 of record NC_046291.1, on the reverse strand, counting down.
GTAATCAAGAAGCATAAAGTTCCAATTAAGCAAGAGGAATAAATGCTAGAGACGTGCTGCACAACATTTACCTATAGTCAAAAATGCTGTATTGTCCACTGAAAGTTTTGTTAAGAGGGATGATCTCATGTTAAGTGTACTTACCAAAATAAAATGTGTTTTAAAAGAACAAACAGGGTTTAATGTTCAATTATGTCTTCGACAAAACTTTTTCAGAAGCACATTTCATAAATGTGCAGATGCTTATACAAAACCCAAGTTATGGAATCTTGTTCCACGTGAGGGGCAGTAACACACAGGCCACAGAACTGACACTTCCAAGCCTTTCATCTCTACACAATACAGTGTTTACTTTGAAATTTTTCTTTTAATGCCAAGGTGTGCCACTGGCTTTTCTAATCGGTTAACGGTAACTTCTGTATCCTCAGATGGAAAGTATCAGAAATAAGATGTTTCTTTTGTGAGTTGGGCTATCAACTGAACAGGGATAGAGCTGTTCAACTGGAAGCCACTCAAATGGCGACATCAAGCTTGAGTAGAAACAAATGCTGACCTCTGTCTTGGTTCTAAAATGCTGCTTCCTTTCTCCACAGCCAATAAGGCAATATTTTTTATTTCCTCCAGTGACACATGATAGAGTTCAGTGAGAAAAAGTAATTCTGCAGCAAATTCTGCAGGCAAGGAATTGAGGAAATTGGGAGGTCCTGTCCATTAGCTCATTTTAAGTCCAGGATAAAAGAAAACTGTGGGTTTAAGAAGAAATAGAGAAATTGGACCAACCTCTTTCTGGATGTTAACTTTTTAAAAGTCCCACTTTCTGCTGATTCAGTTGAATACAGCTTTTTGCCCTTTGCCTTTTACTCTTTTCAGTTCTTAATTTTTTTTTTTTTTTTTTTTTTTTTTTTTTTTTTTTTTTTTTTTTTACTGTCACTCCATTCTACACACATTGACCACTTACATTTCATATTTTGAAATAATCACTGATTTTTGCAGGGCAAAAAACAAAAACAAACAAAAAAAAACAAGCTATCAGACACATCATTAACATCTTGAATAATACTTAAAAGGGACGTTAAATTCCGCTTTCTGAGATTTTATCCACCTTAAAGAGCTTGTGAACACACAATTTTCCAAGGAATACAATTTAAATTTTTGCTACTTGTTTGCAATTCACACTAATAAGCTTACCTTAAATTTTCTTTTATATCTATCAGCCCTTTCAATCTCTTAAAGATTTCCCATAAATCGTTAATGCTTCCCCTTTAGGCTTTAGGTTTTGTTCCAGCAATCATAGAATAGAATTAAGTCATGAAAGCCATTGTTAATTCAATAAGGGGAATTTTTAGTAGAAAATAATGAGAGCTCCCTAACGTACCATAAAATGTTACATTTAGATTTAATATCAATACCTGCACTGACTGAACTCTATCTCTGCAGATGAATCTTCCTAACCAAAGACCTGTTCCCTACTGGATTAAGGACAATGCTCAGGGAAAGGGATATGTGCTGGAGAACAATATAGAGTCGGCATATCGGACATGCTTTTTCTCTCAGTAACTGCTGCTTTGTAGTGGGATTGACTTTTGATTCATACTACTGGTCCTCAGAGTCCTCAAGTTTCATGGTCTTTAGTAAATTTTCTTATTTGTCCTTTACAGAGAATGCTTTCACTTCCCTTGTGAGTTTTTCTCTTTGGGTCTACTCTCTTTAAAAATAATTTTTAAATCTCTTATTAACTTAATGAATACAACAAATAATGATTACACCATCCTTCAAAAATTCATGCATTGACAGATTGTAAATTATGGTCCAACTAAAACAAGAAGGAAAAAAGGTTAAACAATAAACCATAATTCTAACAGATTGGTTTAACAAATTCAAGAGTATACTGACAACATTATAATGCTTGGATCATTAACTTGTGGTCGTTGACTGAATTAAGAATTGTTCATAAAATAAACATTTCCAATAATTTTTCAAAACCAAAATAACATTTAAAAAATTACTTCAACTTTCCTTTAAGGGTATATTTGTTCCCCCCTCCCACATTGTTTCTTATGAAATACTGACAATGTGGAGTGGCTTTCTCTTTTCAATTTACCAGATATAGACATTTTTCACTTAAGTAAACTACTTTGATGATGTTAGGCCCTGAAGACATATACTGTCTTAGACAACACACATGAAATAAATAAAGTAAGAAAGAAAGAGAATTTAAAGACCAAGTGTTCTCTTGCTAATACTTATGGCAGAGAGAAAGAATAAATATGAGATACAAGTGAGAGAACGCATTGTTGCTATCAGCAACACAGTTCAGTAATATCCATAAAGGTGAAGTTCATAATGTATTACACTTCCGAATTATATTCTGACATTGTATGTATACAAGTGACAAGAAAATTTAAAAATTACTCAGTTTGTAATTTCTTCCTTTTTTGTTAAGTGGTGTCATGCAGGGACTCTGGTCCCGCTCCCCACACAAGAACGCAGGATATGGTGAGGCCAAAAAGGCACACCCACGGAGCCATAGATAGGGGAGTCATATCACTATAGTCTCGCTGGCGGCTGGGTTGGAGACACAGGAAGCAGGCTCCACACTGTGCGCCATCCGCTGACCACTTCTCTGCCAACCAACCAACCCCACTTGCTAACTGCAATCCACGCTTGCTAGCTCAGCCACGGCAGTTTTATCAGTGGCCAATGGCTAACTGGTTACAGCTAATGGCCATCTACTACTCGAGCCAGCATCTTTCCACGTGAGGCCAAGAGCCTGGAAACTGCTCTCTGGGGCTCTGTCCCCACAAGTGGCTTCTATCCTGTTACCAAATAGTGAATGGTTCATAGCTGCACAAGCAAACTTGGTGTTTAGGTCCCTGTGTATTTATATGGTGTGACTATGCATATAGTATTTGTTAGCTTCAGCTGTCATATTTACATTCTCAGACATAAGTTGAAATTGTTTGCTGCTGAAGAAGCTCAAGTAAAACAGAAGTAAAAAAGGGGAGCATGTAGAGAAAGAGCTAGAACTTTTTGTATTATTTTCACTCAGAGAGCTCTAAATTAGTAGTAATGAAATATGTTATCCTACATCTTAGTGAATATTTAAGACTATTATTTCCAAAATATCACAACTTCTATATATAAAGAGATATATCCATGACTTATCAAACTTGGAAATTACTTAACTCTTCAGAGTCTGGAATAACACAGAGTATGAAATAACTCTAAGAACAGACTTCCCCATGTCAAAAGGAGATGAGAAACGAGATTGAGGTCAGAGAATTCTGGAAGCGTGATAGTAGTCTATAATCCACCAAGAACCTGATTATATGCTTTCTTCTCACTTTAGGAAGTGATGATGTCACATGAATTTCAAAATATAAAATCCTCATTTCCCTTTTGGTTCTCTAAGCTGACCCCAGTCTCTCCAAAATTGTTTTGAAAAAATATTTCTAGTCATTTCTCCCCCCGGATTGCTTACATTAAGGATACTTGCTCTATCCTCTATATGTGCAGTGTCAATGTCATCCTTCATACTATACTATCTCAGTACCAGGGACAAGGTGCATAATGACCTAACTTTGCATTGCCCATTTTGGTTTTGAAATAACCATAATGAAGAAGAAAGGTTAGGCAGGACACAATAAAAATATTTAAAATTAGTGAAACCATGGGAATAGCATAAAATAAAATTACTTAGTTCACCTCATTTCATTTTTCCAAACCAAATTCACAATCCTTTATCCAAAACCGTTGGACCAAATGTGTTTCATAATAAAGATTTTCTTTTTATCAATTTTAGAAAGTAATATGGTACATTCACTACTTATTAGGGAACACTTAGAGTGAATTCTAGAACAATGATGTATAATTAAGCACATTAATTTAACTGCAGCAAAATAGTTGAATAATCGCACTATGTTGAATAAAAATTATAAATAGCCACATGGCTGCTCTGGTCAGGTTTTGCTGCCAAATGACTTAATTTTTTGTCCTTCAGTGCTTTTGGATACCAGACTGTGGATTGTGGATAATAGATGGTAGATACCTAATTCTTTTTCCTCTAGATATTGTGAAAGTAATTCTTTCATGATAGCTGCAAATATTAATACAACATTACTAAAAACCCCAAAACTGGTTGGCTGATTTCTTAACATTTATTTACTGAACTCTTCTGTTTGAATTGAGGTTATTTACTCAGAAAAAGAAAATGTTTTTTGATAAGTCTTGAGGTGGTTTAAAGATTACAATACAGGTACCAGAGCAACTATCCTCTACTTCTAAAGACAAGACTAATTGAAGTGACATTAAGCTTCAGGAGGTTGGACTGAAAAAACATTTACTAACACACTATGACTTTTGGAATTGTAAGGCTTTGTAGGAAAATGGTCATAGGTGCTTAGAAAACAGTCATTTCTATAAATAGAGCAGAAAGTTACAGACAATTGTCTCTCTAGAATGGTGATATTCATTTTATACTTAAAGGAATGAGCCTCCTATGTTTCTGGTATGATAAACATTTGAAAACCCCATGTCCTGACAGTTAGAGACCCATCATCGTCACTTTATTAATACCAATGTTTTGCCTGTTTCCATACATCACCCACGCCCACCATCCAGAAGGGAGCCACATCATACCTTAACTACAAAATGGTGACTGGGTGGCTAGTCTACTATTTTCACTTACAAGTTTCTGTATTTATTGACTTTACATGTGGTTAAAGTGTCTTATTTAAGAAAAATATATCGTTGACAATAACAGAGTAATTACACAGTCGTTGCTTCAATCTGGCTATATAAATCATTGTGATTTAGCCTACAGTTGTAATAAAAATAAATGATATTGTTTTTGGTTCATTACTGCTGATGTAATAAAATGTAATGAATTAAGAAATTTCCTGAGTGAAACAGGCTCATAAAAATAACAATTTACTAATGGTGCTGTAATACCCAATGTGAATAAATAAAGAAAAAATAAATATTTTAATAAAAATCTATATAATGTTGAAAAATCTATCTTAAAGAAAATGTCTTCCCCATTTCTTTCATCCAGTGTCTTCTAGTGCAAATGCATGTTTTGATGGCATCCATAGATTTTATTACCAGGAACTGTAGTCTCAAAATGATTGCTTGTTTATATAAAAATTTTAATAAAAATTCCCGGAACTCATGAGTTTATGGGTAGCCTATATGCATTTAAGGAGCAAGACACATTCCATCTTCTGTGTTGCTTATGTGCCAAGAACTAACTCTTGTTAATGAGCCAATATCCAGAAAGGGAAAAACTATCCCTTCTCCATTTGTGCTGTATTATGGAAACACCATTCCAACTTTCTCTTATTGGGTGGCTTATTTCTACACATGCTGTCTCCCTCTCTCTCCCTACATCCCTCCTTTTTAACTTTTGCCCCTGCCCATTTTGCACATTACAAAGCAGGAGCACATGGTCTGTTCCTTCTCACATCAGAAATGAAGAAATTAGTTCATTGGGAGACAATGAGGAAAAACTGAGGGTTGCTAGATGGGCGGGGGGGTGGGGGGTGGGGGGGAGGGTGAGGGGATTGGAGGGCAGTCGGTGACCACAGGATGGCCACGGGGTTTGAAAATTAATCTGGGGAACGTAATTTGGTGGTTACCAGAGCGTAAGGGTGTTGGGGGGTGGGGGATGAGGGTAAGGGGGATCAAATGTATGGTGATGGAAGGGGAGCTGACTCTGGGTGGTGAACACACAGTGTGATTTATGGATGATGTGATACAGAATTGCACAACTGAAATCTATGTAATTCTACTAACAATTGTCACCCCAATAAATTAAAAATAAATTAAAAAAAAAAGAAATGAAGAAATTATTTGAAATTTATATTTCTATATGGATTTTACTTTAAAATATAATTATCTGAATTTCAGTCAATATAGTATAAGTCCTAACTGAATTATTACATTCCTTGATAATACATTGTTCTTTTTTTGTTTATAAAAGTGACACGTATTAATTGTGGAAGGAGAAAATAAATGATTTGACATCCCATTATTTTGTAATAACACTCTTCATATTAGGCATATTTACATTCTTTCTTGCCATACATTCAGATGTGCAAAAAATATTTCTTTCTTGTTTTCTATAACTATTTTTCCCTTATGACTTTAAGTCCCCATTTCACCAGACTGACGGACAGACAAACTTAACCTTAGTTCTTTCTCAAATCTCCTGTTTCCTCTAGTGTTCTGTCACGGTTCCTGGATCATACACAGCATTAAGATGCCAAAGGTCCCACTGATTATTTAGCCATTGATCATATAGGATACTGCTAAAGACCTATCACGACTAATTGTTAGTGTGAGAATTGAGAACGTCAGGAAGAGGGAAGATCATATAAAATGACATACACATACCTAAAATCATTTATTTTAACTGAAAACAAAGATTAAGGCATAAAGATTTGATAATATCTTGACATGGGACCATGACTTTTCCTTTGACTCATCTGTGAAGCAATTTTCATATAATCTGTCCTGTATGGTCTACAATTTCAAGTATTTTTTTAAGTGATATGAAAATTTAAAGATACATGTAATTTGAGTGAGAAATCTTTTAAAGTTTTATACTACCCCACATATTTTAACACTATATGTAATCACCTATATGTAATTCCATAGCAATCTGTCTATAGAGACTCACCTTTATTTAATATTTCCAAATCATCAGCTTTGTTTTTGCAGAATAACACTTTTTTTCACACTCTATCGGTTTATATAAAATTGAATTCAATTATTTAATTACAGTAATAAGCTCAATTGGTAAAAAGAAGCCTTTGTACATTTATGTAACTCACTTTCGGCAAGAAAATAGTTCAACAGATGAGAGTGGAAGTAGTGAGCCTAACAATCTCAAGCAATCTGTGTGTGGCGCAATGCAATGATTAATTTTTATGCAGGGAATAGTAGCACTGGGTTAATATGGTGTATTGGTTAAATAAAATTTAGCTAACAAAATCCTATTGTCTGTTTCTCACTAATTGAGTCATCATTTTAATAAAATTCAATTTTCTTCATCTAATACTATATTATATACATACACCATAGATTGAAATAATCATCAGAAACTGTATTCTAACACTTTTATGAGATTTCTTTAAACACCCGCTCCAAATACAATTTAACCATTCCACTACTAGTTGAAATCAGGATATTTGAAAATTTTCGTTAACAACATATTTTACATTATTGTTAGAATAAGTTTCAAAAGTGCAATTACTGAAGCAATTGGAATATGTACTTTAAAATATTCTTTACATATATTTCCAAGTTACTTTTGAGAAAACATTATTTACCTACCTACTATTAGGGGCAGAGTGTCCTTTCATGGAACTCTTATCCAGGCATTATTTTGTATATCTTCTATAATTTCATATGCAAAAGTCTTTGATTTCTTTTTTAATTCTAATTTGTTTGATTATTTGTGCAGTAAAACATTGAAAAATATATTTCATGTGTTCATCCGTTGTATTTAATATTTATTTTTGGTCTTTCACATTTTTCTACTGGAGTTTTTATTAATTTTTTTATTGATCTGTATATGCTTTGTTTCTAAAAGTCCTTGTTATTACATTTTAAGAAATATTTTTTCAGAAAATTTTGTTTTTCTTTCCTAACATTGTTATTAATGTTTATATATATATTTTATATTATATAGTTAACCCATATCATTTTTTCCCTTGGTGAATTTTTAAAAAATCTTAATGGAATTTCAGAAATTTGAAATCAAATAAACACCAATATTTTCTTCTACTTTAATCATTGTTATTACCATATTAAATTAATTTACTATTAACAAAATAGCAAATTAAATGCATTTAATATAGTTTATTAATTAATTCATCTGGATTTTATTTTGCTTTATTTTAATTAGATGTCTTCTATTTGTAACTACAATTGTTTTTTAACCAATTAATTGGGATTCCATTATTACAAAATACACACAAATTAACATACACATATTCATACCCATGTATAAAAACCTGTGATTGATAGAATATAAACTTTCTGAATTGATTTAAAAAAAAAAATCTGCCCATATATGTTACAATAAATGATATAAAATCACTTTTTATTCCTATGCATCTTATTTCTATTTAGTATCTTATAATACAAATAAACACTTTGGTAAAATTTGGATAATTATAAAAAATATTTGTTATATTAATTATTTTATTTGGATAATTAGAAAAATCTATATTAGAATTTTAATTATTAATTATAGATTTCACATTATTAAAAACATCTATTTTTTGTCCTATACAATATATCATATTTAGAGGTGCCTTTGAATTGTTTTATTAAGATTTTTTTTCTCCCCCCGAAAAATGTGGCATTTTTACCAAATGTTATATTTGAATAATTCTTTCATTTTTATTCCTTTTACAATTATAACATTAATTTGTTATATAACATTAACTATTATATGTATTAAACAACACTTTGCTTTTCTGAAAAATACTTTCTTGTATCTTTTCAATATAATGTTAAATTTTCTAATATTTTTCATGATATTAACATCTATTTTTATAAGTAGTTCCCTTTAATTTTGTTGAATATTAGGTATCACTACATAAATTATATAATGCTTGTAATAAATTTGAAATATGTAAATATTACCTACTAGTCTGGAACAATTGGTTGTAACATAGAGGTTATTAATTCTCAAAAAGTTGGAGAAAAAAACTGATAGGTACAACAGATAATCTTAGCAGGATTTCAAAGTCATTTTTTGAAAGTTGTGTGCAGGTTTTGTACCATTTGTGAGTTAATTTAGATGGACTACACTTTTCATGAAATAGCCAAATACTTTTAAATTTTCATAATTATCCACATAACATAATACATAATTATTTTATTGTTTAAAATTTATTCAAATCAACAACAAAAAGACAAATAACTCAATTTAAAAATGGGTAAAGGGATTTAACAGACATTTCTCCAAAGAAAATATGCAAACAGCCAAAAAGCATATATAAAGTGGTTTAGTATCATTAGTCATTAGGAAAATCAGATGAGATACAACTTTATGTTGCAATGAGATACAACTTTACACCTACTAGAATTCAAATTAACCCATATTTGTAAGGACATGGAGAAACTGGAACCCTCATACATTGCTTGTGGAAATAATTCTGCTCCTAGGTATATACCCAAAATAATTGAAAACAGAGACTCAAACAGATATCTGTACACCAATGTTCATTGAAGTTTTATTCACAATAGCCAAAAGATGGATACAACCCAAGTGTCCATAAACAGGTGAATGGATTAACAAATATAGTCATACAATTAGTGGAATATTATTCAGGTATAAAAAATAAAGTTCTGACATTTGCCACAACATGGATGCACCTTGAAATTATGCTAAGCTAAATAATGTTAGGTTGGTGCATAATTGCGGTTTTTGCAATTATTTTTAACCTTTTAAACCACAATTAGGTTTGCACCAACCTAATACATACACAAATCGACAAATGTTATATCATTCCACTTTTATGAAATATCTGAAGAAGGCAAATTTATACACAGAATAGAGATTTGAGGTTACCAGAGGTTGAGAAGTGGTGGAATGGGGAGTTATTGCTTAATCGTTAGAGTTTCTGTTTGAGATGATGAAGAAGTTTTGGAAATAGAGAGTGATGATGGTTGCACAGCATTGTGAATAAAATTAATGCCACAGAATTGCATACTAATGATTAAAATAACAAGTGGCATGATATATGTATTCATAATTTAAAATTAATTATTTAAAATAATCACTTATTTAAAATAAAGTATTTCATATAAAATTAATTACTAATAAAATAATTTTTATTGTGGTAAATAAAATATATGTATTTTACCATAATAAAAAATTTAAAATCAGTAAAACAAAACATGAAACAAAAAGCCTAAACAAGCAGAATAAAAAGTAAGCAGTTTTAAGTGAAATAAGTCAGTCAGGTTAAGACAAATACCATATGATCTCACTTATATATGAAATCTAAAGAACTGAATATATGAGCAAAGTAAACAGAAATAGTCTCAGAGATATAGAGGAAAAACTGATAGTTGCTAGATGAGAGGTGGGGTGGGGATGAAGAAGAAGGGGAAGGGATTAGACAGCATAAATTGGTAACTACAATAGTGCCACGGGGATATGAAAGACAGTTTGGGGAATATAATCAATAATGTAAAGATTTTGTAGGGTGTCAGATGGGCACATGTCTTATTAGGGAGACCATTTCATGGACTGTGTATATGCCTGACCACTGCACTGTACACCTGAAGATGAAGTTGAATAATATTGTGTGTCAACTATAATTTTATATATATATATATATATATATATAGATATATATAGATATATATATATATAGTCAAGGGATATGGAGCACAGCATAGGGAATAGAGTAAATGGAATTGTAATAGATATATACGATGTGAGAGGGGCAATAGAATGGTGGAGAGGGGTTATCACTTTGTGAGGGGTGAAATGTCTAACTATTACATTGTTTTGTACACCTGAAACTAACAATAATAATAATAAAATAAGCAGTTTATATTTTTCTTAAAATAAACTCAGATGTCATAATAATATGTTCCTATTTTGCCTTTTACTTCAGTTATCTTTTCTCATTAGATTTGCCAGAAGTTTGTCAGGTTCTTCTGTCAGTTTTATTGAAGAGATTTTTATATGCAATGAAATTCACCAATTTTATGTGAACAAGTCTGTAAGTTCTGACAAATGTACACTGTTATGTGAACACCAGCACAATCAGGATATGCACACTGCCACCAATCTCAAAAAAGTTGTCTCAGGCCCATTTGTGTCTTTAAAGGACTTTGTTCATTTTGTCTAAGTTGTTCAACTTATTGGCATAATTTTTTAAATAACATTCTTTAATAATCGCTTTAGTGTTGTAGTTTATCCTCTTTTTCACAAGAGAGGCATTTTGTGCATCCTCTCTTTTTATTTTTTATTGCTGAGCTGGCTATGGGTTTATCAATTTTATTGATTTTTTTCCCCAAATGATTTTTTTTTAAATTTCATTGATTATCTTTATTGTTTCCTGTTTCTCTTTCATTAATTTCTTCTTTTATTTCCATTAGTTCCTGCCTTCTTCTCACATTGATTTTTATTTGTTCTTCTATATCTTGTTTATTCAGGTGGAAGCTTAAATCTTTGACGTGAGGTCTTCCTTTTTTTCTAATAGACTCATGTAAGGCTATACATTTTCCTTTATGTACTCCTTTATCTGTATCCCACAAATTTTGCTGTGTTGTGTTTTCATTATCATTCCATTCAAATATATTCTATTTTCATTTGAGATAGCTTATTGGATCCAAAAGTTAGAAGTGTATGTTTAAATTTTAAATATTTATGGTGTTTCAGATCATCTTATTTTTCATTTAATTCTTATTTGATTGAGAAAATAATCTTCATTATTTTATTCTCTTTAAAATTATACAAACTTGTTTTATGTCCTACAATATGGTATATTCTGGTAAACTTACTGTGCTTACTGTGTGCAGTTGAAAAGAATGTGTATTTTGCTGTTGTTGGGTTTCATATTCTATAAAATATCAATAGTCTAGTTGGTTGTTGTTATTCAAATATTTTATGTATTTTCTGATTTCATTCTCATGTTTCCACCAACTGCTAACAGACTGGTATGAAAAATCTCAAACTACAATTGTTGAATTGTCTATTTATTCATTTAGAATGTCAGTGTTTTCCATATATTTTAAGACTATTATTGGGTGCCTACATATTTAAAATTGACATGTTTCCATTATGGTGAGTGCCTATTTATATCTAGCAATATATTTTGTTTAAATCTGTTTTGTCTGACATAACCACTCCAGAGATCTTATGTTTATTGTTTGCACAATGTGTCTTTTCCTATTTATTTATTTTCAACTGGAAAACGAAAAACAATATGAATTGTGGCTATTACAAATAAAGCTGCTATGAACATTCATGTAGAAGTTTTTGTGTGATAATAGGTTTTCATTTCTCTAAGGTAAATGTCTATGAGTACCATTGCTGAGTCGTATGGTAGTTGTATGTTTAATTTTGTAAGAAACTGTACAACTCTTTTCCAGAGAGGCTGTGCCATTTTACATTCCCATCAGCAGTACGTGAGTGATCCAGTTTCTTTACACGCCACTTGACTCTGAATTATTATATACAAGAAAGGAAAAAAACTGTATTAAAATTACGCTGATGGTAACCACTTTGAGCACCTCTTGTAATTGCAGAAGTCAAATGTGACTTGTGTACATCTTTAGTTATTGGTATATATTGAGTATTACAATTTTAATAGTTTTTTGTTCCTTTCTTAAAATGTGTATACATTTTTGGCACCCTCTATGCATATATATAGAGAGAAGAAAGTCAACTAGCACTGTGAAGAAACAAAAAAATATGGATTCATCTAAGAAGATAACACCTAATTTGAATGCCAGTGACTTGTATTATTGTGTGTTCCTGATGCTTTATTTTAACCTGTTTCTATTATAATTGGATGAGGAATCTGTTTGTTGTTTTTTTTTTAAGTAATATTTCAAAAAGCACTGGAAACCTTGAAAAACGGCAAAATGATTAATTTAATGAAGTCTACTTTAGATTTTCACTAGTAAGTATAATGTTAGGTGTAGGTTTTTAGTAACTACTCTTTATCAATTTGAGAAAGTTCTACTCCTTTTTTCTTAGAATGGTATTATTAGTTTTTGAACTTCGTTCAATGGCTTACAGTATACATCCTCAATGATCCTAATCAAGTTCAGCTTATACTGACTTAAGTCCAGTGAAATATAGAAACTTTAGTACTATATAATATTAATCTGTTTCAATTATTTATTCTGTTACTGTTACACATATTATGTCGATGTATGTTACAAACCCAATAATACATTGCTATTGGAAGAAGCTGAGAGGAAATGAGAGTACATATATATTGCTAATTTGTTTTATTAAACTTCTTATTTGTCTTTCTGATTCTCTTCTGTTCTACTTGTAGATTCAAGGCACTTACATGCTGTCATTTCTTTGCTGCAGTATAGTTTTGCTTCCACACACTTGATTGAACTGTTATTTGCAAATACATTGCACTTCTGTAATGTCAAACAATACAACTACATACAAAATATCTCATGTGCTTGCTTTCTAAGTCAGTCAAGTGGAGAAAATATTTTTTAAAAGTGTGATTTTTCCATCATTGTATATTTACTACATAATTACCTTTTTTATAGCTCTCTTTTTTTTTCAAGTGGCTTCAACTTACTATCAGGTATCACTTGTTTTATGCTTGAATAAATTTCTTTACTACTTCTTGTAAAACAGTTCTGCTAACAACAAATTCTCTCTGTGTTTTGTTTATCAGAGAATATCTTAATTTCTCCTTCATTTTTGAAAGATAGCTCTGGTGGATATAAAATTCTTGGTTGACAGTTTTTACTGTCAGCACCTGGAATATATCACCATCGTCCTTCGATCTCCATTTTTTTCTGATAATAAATCAACTGTATATGTTATCAAGGTTCCTTTTTACATGATGAGTCATTTTCCTCTTGCTGCTTTCAAGGTTTTCTCTTTGGTTTAGTTTCAACATTTTGACAATGGGGTGTCTGTGTGTAGATTTGTTTGTGTTCTTTCTGCTTAGAGTTCTCTGAGTGCCTTAGTATGTAAATTAGAGTTTTTCATCAAATTTGGGAAGCTTTTTGCCATTATGTCTTTAAATGTTTTTTTCTGTGACTTTCTCTCTTTTTCTGATACTCATGTTACGTATATGATGGTGCACTTAATGTAGTCTCACATTCTTGTTTTGTTTTACTTGTTCTTTTTTGCCTGTGTTCTTCTGATACATAATCTCTATTGATTTATCTTCAAGTTTTATTTATTTATTGATTCATTCATTCATTCGTTCGTTCATGTATTGCAAGTTCAACCCTACCACTGAGAATCTACATTGTATTTTTTTCAGTTATTGTATTTTTACAATCCTGATTTCAGTTCCGTTCATTTTAATATACATTTTAATATATATATATATATATATATATATATATATATATATATATATATATATATATATATAGTTTTTTTTTCTTTTTAAATTAAAGTTTATTGGGGTGATAATTGTTAGGAAAGTTACATAGATTTCAGCTGTACAATTCTATAATGCATCATCTATGTATCACATTGTGTGTTCACATTCCCTCACCATATATTTGATCCCCTTTACCCTCATCTACCACCCTCTCCCCTCTTAACCCTCTGAAATTCTATATTTTTACTTGATGAGACATTCTTATCATATTTTAGTTCTTTAAGCATGGTTTCCTTTAGTTCTTTGAATATACCTATAACAGCTCTTTGACATCTTTGTCCTCTAAGTCTATTATGTGGGTCTTTCAAAAGCACTTTATATGCCTTCATTTTCCTCCTATGTATGGGTCATGATTTCCTGTGTCTTTTCATGTCTCATAATTTTTTTAAGTGGACATTTTAGATAATATATTGTAGTGAAAGGATACTGAACCTCCCTCCCAGGAGTTATGGTTTTCTTGTTTGTTTGTTTTTGTTTATATGTTTAGTGACTTGGCTGAACTAATTACACAAAGTTTACTTCCTCTGCAGTGTGCAGCCTATGATGTCCCTGATCAGATTTCTTTTTTTTTTTCTCAATGTTTAGGCTGGCTAAGTAAGTACTGTCCGTGGGTCAATATAAGCCACTTATTGGTCAAAGGTTATGTTTAAATCCCTGTAGGCAGTTAGATTTTTACTTCTCACCATTGGACTTGAAAGCTGCTATCATGGTTCAGGGAGCCTACTCTCCCTCTTCCTATGTTCAGCAGAGGCTAGGAGCTTAGAGGCTTTCTCTCTGATTTCTCCTGAAAGGGCACAATCTTGGGCATACACTCTCTTTCATACTGCTAGAGATGAATATTCTTTTATTGTTAAATCTGGCTATGAGTTGGCCCTGGGTCAAAGCAGTTTATTGTTCAGTCAGTGTTTTGTCAGAGGTTTATTTAACCCATTATGCCAGTGTGGGTTCAGCCTTGTATTAATGGTTTTGTGTGTGCCTTGGGGCTTACTCTCTCATCTGCCCTATGTTCTCCTACTACGACTTCCCTGAATGAGTGTAGTCTAGCACACAAGGTCTGAAAATTATGTTCGTGAACTTTGTTGCACAACTGTTGCTAACCGTTTTTGATATCAGAGGGATTATTCATTATGAATTTGTACCAACTGAACGAACAGTCAACCAAGTTTACTGTTTGGAAGTGCTAAAAATGCTGTGTGAAAAAGTTAGATGACCTGAACTTTTCACCAACAATTCATGGCTCTTGCATCATAACAATGCACCAGCTCACAGGGCACTGTCTGTGAGGGAGTTTTTAGCCAGTAAACGAATAACTGTATTGGAACACTCTCCCTACTCACCTCATCTGTTCCCCAACGATTTCTTTCTTTACTCGATAAAGGAATCATTGAAAGGAAGATATTTTGATGACATCAGGACATCAAGGGTAATATGACAACAGCTCTGATGGCCATTCCAGAAAAAGAGTTCCAAAATTGCTTTGAAGGGTAGACTAGGTGCTGGCATCAGTGCATAGCTTCCCAAGAGGAGTACTTCGAAGGTGACTAGTGATATTCAGCAATGAGTTATGTAGTACCTTTTCTAGGATGAGTTCGCAAGTGTAATTGTTCGACCTCATATGAGCACAGCCTTTTTGCCACCAGAATTGTCTGTGATTACAGGAGGGCTCTTCTTAACCGTCTCTTTTAAACTGTGGCTGCCCTGATGCTTTGCTTGTATTAGAGCTACTAGCCTTCTCTTAGTTTTCTACCAACTTCTCTATTTTATTTATTTGTTTTCTTTTTTACATCATCCTGAAGCATGGAGTCCTTCACTCTCTTTGTAAATAAAATTAGTTTCTTCAGGCAGAGCTGTGGAGACTTTGTCTTTATGATCCCCTTTGTCTCTCTCCTCCTGTGTAACTATACACCAGACCTGGGGGCTGTGACCTATTTCCCCTGAAGTAACATGAGTGGCATTAGGGTGTGGGTGGAAACTCCTAGTCTTCTCTGTTTGCTCTTCCTGACACAGAATTTCCATCCTATGTGTGAGCTGGGCAAGGGTGATCAGGGCCCAATATTTTAACACCTCTGATGTACTAGAGGTAGATCTTCTACTGCCCAAGTGGTGGTTAAATGGTAGAGAAGAGGTCTGTTCTCCTCAGCTGGACCTGCCTTGGATAGAAATTTTGCAACACAGGGCTGTTAGGGTGTGGAGTGGGAATGAGAAACATCAGCAACTTGTCCCTACAGGGATGAAACTATAGTGTCAGGCTGGGAGCTATTGGGGAAGGAAAACCCCACGTTCTTGGCTGCATATGGCCAAGGTAGAACTTTTGTACCAGGGCAGGTGGTATGTAATGAACAAGGCGTGGCTTACATGCCACAGACAGTTAAGCATTCCTACTGAGCTTTAAATTTTCTTTAATGTCTGTTTATTCATTTGCTGTATGCTTGCAGGGCAATTTCCAGAAGTTTGGAAGACTGTTTTTGTTTTTTAAATTTCACCAATTTATTTATTGTTTTGCTGGGAAGGAATTCTACTGTACTCCTAATTCTCTCATTCTGGACATCAGACCCCTTTTGGTTTTCTTATTTTGTTATTCCTGCTGAGACTTCTTATTGCTTTGCAGAGATTATCTCAGACATTGAAAAGTTGTTTTATTTTACTTTATTAAGAATATTTATAATAACCATTTTAAAATCCTTGTCTCTTAGTTGCAACATCTGCTGCATCTTGGATTCAGATAACAGCTTTGCTTTTCCATGTGAATATGTCCTTTTTTTTTTTTTTTTTTTTTTTTTTTTGGCTCTTCACGTATGGAAAAATTTCAGATTATATCTTATATCCTGAACATCATGAATGCTATGTAGGTTCTGGATTCTGATAGTTTAATTTAATGAGTATTGTTTCCTTTTTTTTTCTTCTTTTTTTGAGCAGATAATTTTATGGGCTGAGCTTGAACTGCACACTCTGTTTCCTGTGCAGCAGATTCAGACTCTGTTCAGATCTTCTGTGTTTCGCTGGGCTGCTAAGGGTATGATCCTCACATGTAAAGGTTAGGTGTCAGAAGGAGATGTGGGCAGACAAAGTTTTGGGATTCTATCTCTGGCCCTTCCCCTCTTCAGCATTCATAATATCCTGGCTTCTCTTTCCTACTTCCCCAGGCCAGAAAGACTGTAGGCTTTTTCATGTGTGTTCCTGTCTTTGCAGTGCATGCTCCTGCACTATATTTAGCCCAGACTAAAAGTCACAGCAGTGGGAACTTAAGTATATAGCTGCCTATTTTCCCTTTTCCAAGCAATTATGAACTCCCTACCTGAAATTGTCTGTTTATGTTCCTTCTCAAATACTTTCCAGTTACTTTTTGTATTATGTCTAAATTTTACAGTGATTTTATCCAATAATATTTTATTCTGTCACATCAGACATGAGAAACTCTTATGAGAAGATTTTTAACCAAAATTCAATTTATTTTAGAGATATAGTGGCTTCATAGATGCAGTGTTTGATAGTAATATAGTCACTCCTGCTTTTTAAAAATTAGTTTTAGGATGTTATATCTTTTGTCATTGTCTTACTTTTAACTTACCTATGTCTTTATATTTAATTTTAAGACGTTATATTTATGTTTAGACATTATAGTCGGGCCTTGTTTTTTTAATCCAATATAATAATTAGTGCTTTTATAGTGTTATTTACACTATCAAAATAGTTATTTATATCCAATGAGATTATCAATAAAGTAAAAATTAAATCATGCTATTTGTTTTCAATTTTTCCAATAAGTTGTTTGTTTCATTTCCCTCTTGCTTCGTTTCCCATATTAATGTGTCTTATGATTTATTTCATTTTATCTTCTTCCCTTATATTTCTAGGTACTACAAGAACCTTAAAACTGAACACTTTCATTTCTTCACTCCCAACTTGTGCTGGTTTTTTCATACCTTAAGCTCTTTCATATTTATAAAGCCCATAATATAGTGTTGTTATTTTGCTTTGAACGTTAGTTTTCATTAAAAGTTTAGTTTGATGAGAAAAATGGCTTATTTTTATATTTTCCCACATTTTATATTTTTCTCACACATTTCCCATCGCTGGCATTCTTCCTACATTTGTTAAGAGCCCTATTTTCATCTGGTATAATTTTCCTTAATAACTTCCTTTAAAGTTTCTTGTGGTGCTGGCCTGATGATAATGAATTTTCTCAGTTCTGCATATCTGAAATTTTCCCTTTACATTATAATGATAATTTTTTCTTAGTGGGGTATTCTAATTCTTTTCCTCCTCCTCCTTCCTATAGTTTAAAGATGTTTCTCCATTGTCATCTGACTTTTATCTGTCATGAAAGATGTTATTATTTTTAGGTTTGTTCTTTTACACTTAACATATCTGTTTTTAAGATTTTTCCTCTTTATCATTGGTTTTCTGAAATCTGTTTATGGTATGATTTGGTGTAGTTTTCTTCATGTTTCTTCTTGGAATTGGTTTAGGTGTTTGATTTTGTGAGTTTGTAGCTTTCAACAAATTTGTTGGACTTTGGCCATAATTTCTTCAAACATTTTCCCCTTAAACTCTCTCATCTCCATTGGGAATCCATTTACCTAATGATTAATCTCCTGATGTTGCCTAGCAGCTCACTGATGCTCTGTAGATTTTTTCTTCAGTCTTTTTCTTTTTATGTTTATTTTGAATAGTTTATATCACCGTGTCTTCAGTTAACTTTTCATTCTTCAGTATCACATCTGCTGCTAATCTCATTCAATACCTTTTTTTTTTCAAAAATTGTATTTTCCTCTCTAAAAGTTAGAGTTGGGTCTTTTGCTTATCTTCTACTTCTGTCAGATGTCATGCCTATTTTTTTTCTAAACCTTCTTGTTTTAATGTCTCTATTACCTCTATCATCTTCACCATTTCTAGCTATGTTTCTATTGATTCTTTTATTCTCTTTCTGCAATCCCTATTTTCCCCAGCAGATATTCATTTATCCCACCCCTTATTTTTTGCAGTTCCCTCACCTCTGGTATTTTTGCTGCACAGATTCTAGCCAACTTTGCCTCCCAGCATTTTAAACTATGTCTCCTCACGTAAACAAGACTGCCAATCTGTTCAGTTTCTCCTCCTTGTGCTGTAATGTGGAAACTTTGTCTACGCAGTGAATTGGGGCATTAATAAGGCTCACTTGATTTGTTTCTTTTTTTTTTTTTTCAGGGATGATCATCCTGCTCTGCTCATTGTCTGATGTCTAAAAATTGTTGTTTTATTTACTTTGTCTAATTTTGTATTTGATTAAGGTAGAAAGGTAAATTAAATTCCTGTTGCTCATCATAGAAAGAAGTTGAAAACTGAGTTTTGTTAGTTTAAATGTAGTTTTGGTTCTTTGTGTATCTGTTTGTTTGTTTTTATTATCCATGTTATTGTTTATTTTTGTTTTAGAAAAATCCAGACCTTGGGTATGAAAATTTCTAATTTTCCATTTGTTTGTTGTTATCAATTTGTCTTTTCAAACCCTGTTGTTGTTATTTTTACTGACACTTTCCTGAGGGTTTTTCCTAATGGTTTTTTACTTTTAAAATTTAATTTAATTTTTTTCTTAAATAGATCTTGGAATTTCTTTGTGTGCAGAGTGTTAACATCATTTCACAACTTTGCACAAGTATTAGCTTTATTTTATACTTGTTATGTTACTGTATTAGTAATTTCTTGTTTGTCTAACTTGTTATTGGTATTGATAGTGTTTTAAAATGTCCAAGTGGTTAAGTTTTGCTGATTTATAACTTTTTAAATTATTTTATAATTTTCCTTTCCAATTTCTAAATTTAATAATTTATTAAAGTATACTGTGTGAGTTATTCTTCTCTGAATGATTAAATTAAATACATAAGTTCTGATTCCATAGGTATAGATAATAGATTTAAATATTAATGTCCTGTAGGGGAGATATTTGATCAGTGAGAAATGGAAAATGATGGGGAAATAATTAGGAAATGATGTTCCCTAACTTTTCCTACACAGAAATTCAAAGACACATTCAATATGGTTTCTCAGATAATACCTAGTATCTAGAAAGCAGTTATCCTCACTGTTGGCCAGTTTAATAATTCATTATTATATTAGCTCTCCCTCCTTCTTTCATTGCTCCCATGATCCTCCTACCTGCTTCCTGGGATCAAACTCTCCCCAAAAGTACTCACATTTAAGCTATGTCTCAGATTCTGCTTTCTGTGGAACTCAAGCTAATATACAGATCAACTCACTTACTAAAATCTCCAATGACTTCCTGAAAATTTAGAATAATGTCCAAGCTACTTTCCATGACTTATAAAACTCTACATTTTCTGACTTCATCTCCACTCATATTTTAACACATTCTCTTTATCCACTGGGATTCGGCCATACTAGCCTTCTTTTCATTTTTTGAACACGCCAACCTTATTTCTACCATAGGCTTTGGCACTAACATATTTTTCTTAGAATTTCCTCCTTCTCTCTGAAAGACTGGCTCTTTGTTGTTTTTGTCTTTCTGTTTCATATTATTTTCTCAGAGAGAACTCCCTTGACAACCCAATCCTTAAGATGATTACTCATTTATTTTTTTAGAGTAAATTTAGAATTTATTCTAATTTCCTAGCACTTATCATCACCATCTCTTTTGAATTTTTGTCTGAATTCCTCACTACCATGTAAGATTAGAGATTAGATTAATCTTTAAATTAATTTTAAGATTAGAGACCTAAACTCTGAGCACATTGCTGTATCGTTTTCACTGCTTGCACAGTCTCTGGCAGAGTAAGCACTCAATAAACATTTGGTTAATGAATGAATGAATACAGTCACTGTTTGAAACTTAACCATCTGTGTAGATTACAAAATGAATTGCTATGGCTTAAACTAGCTCTTTAAAGGTATTTTCTGGTGTTACTATAATTTCTTATAATATCCAACTCCCTTTTGATTTAATTCCACTGTGTTTTCATCTCACTCTCTCTTCTCCTTGTAGATTTTGGCTCCTGTTCATAAGGGGTTTTATGATTGATGTTTGGTTAGTGGGTCCTGCCAATGGAAAGCTTTAACAGCAGTGATATGAGTTTGTCTTTGATCCTGAGGGCAGTGGATACTATCTCTGTCCTTAATTAAAGATGTCAAACAGTTATAAAATTGTCTTGTGGACCTGGTTAAATTATTTTAGAATTTACTCTGGATCTACATGGCATTGTGCCCTTCCAAGTTCCCTCTTTTTTCCTCCTAAACTATTGTTTTCTATGTATTCATCCTCAGTTGAGCAGAGATCTGTCCAAATGCAGTGTTTATTGTGAAACGCCGTGTTGTTTTTGTTACCCTTTGCTCCAAATTTAACACATTCAAATGCTCTTTCTTCCTCAGATCTAGATGTGGTCAGTGCTTTGAAGTGCACGACTTCCATCACAACTTCTACTGTCTGGGATATATTCAATTAGTGGAGGTTATAGTGACCTGACATGAACCCTACACTCTTGTAGCCCAACACTCCGTACAGATGGAGCACATATTAAATTACAATCCTTAGTACCTATTATGTTTTCAAGGCCCATTCTACCTCTATATCCATTTTTTTTTCGGTTCCTAACATTTTATTGTGGATACTACAGCTGCCAGGATAGAGTCTACCAGAATTCTAGCTGTTTTTTGTTTTGTTTTGTTTTTGTTTTGTTTTTTTTAAATAGCACCTTTATAGTTGTTTTGGTTGGCATTGACCTTGTGTTTCTGAACCAGGAAATAGAGTCTGAGGAAAGAGATGAAAGGTGTTGCTGACAACTTTCAGGAAAGCAGGGTGGCTTCTTTTCTAAATTATACCAAGAAAGGGCTCTCAAATGTTTCTTTCAGTACAATTTCATCAGCTTTAAAGTTATTGGACATTTCATCCAGCGTCTGGCAATCAGTTATAGTTTTCAGCATTGTTACAAGTTTTCTAATTTTCCTTTATCTTTTTAGATATTTTAGTGGGCTACATCTAGGCTGTCAGCCAGCAGATCCTATTTTAATTTAAAATTTTCATTTGTCCAGTTTTAAAGTAATGTATTTAATCACACATGGAGGTTTAATTTTATTTTTTCTGTATTTATGTCACTTCTATTTTTTCAAATCCTTCATTCTTCTTGGCATTGTTCAAAAATTAAAAGTGTAATAACACATGTAAAAATAAGAAAGAGAAGGGACAAAGAGTTTCAAAAATCATATTTTTTAAGATCATAATATGTGCCAGGCATAGTGCTATATGATTTATTTTGCCTTATTTTCATTCAACCATGGAATTAGGTGATATCATCCCTGTATTACATTGAAGAAACAAAGTCTCAAAGAGATTAAGTAATTTTCTCACGGCCACACAACTATATATTTGTTCAAGTTGATCTGGAAGTACTATAATCAAGTGGAATCACAAATTATTAAAATCTACTTGTTCCTAACCCATAGCTCTCACTTCCAGATTTTAAATAAATTTAACAGAAAAGCAAAACAGGATCATTTCCTCTTTCTAATTCATTTGCTTTTATGTAGAGAATTTTTCTTTATTTTGTGATAGGAACCCACGCATAATATGTAAATAGATATGTAAATACAATTCTACAGTCCAAACTGAAAGAAAAGTGTTCATAATATCTGTGAAGATACATACAAGCCCTGCTGTGTCCCCAGACTGTGAAATTTAGTCTTCTTACTTCTTAGTCTATCAACAAGTTCACTGGCTACAGTCTGAACACCTAAACTCTCCATTAATAAAAGGACCCCAATACTCAAGAAAAGTACAAATCCAATAGAAAAATCACGGCCCCACCTCTACCATAAAGAAAAATACATTATACTTTTAAGAACCCTGGCTTCATTGAGGAATTTTCTGAAAGAACTGATGATGGGAAGCTTTGGAGGAGTCAGGTCTTGTGCTGCATGTGAAAGGAGTGAACCCAATGAAACTGAAAGACAGGAGACAAGGGTGTGTGGACGGAAAGTCTCAGGAAAAGGACTGGAAACAGTAGGTAAGAATTCACTGTGAATCTATTCTAGAAAGCATGTCACTGATAGGCTCAAGATTAGAACAAATACGTAGAGTGAGTCCTGCTAATGGAGAACTTGGACGACAACAGTGAGAAGTTTATCTTTGATTCAGAGGTCAATGGATGCCATGGCTGAACTTACTGAATAGGCTGTTTCCCAGGCAAAGTGTGGTCATGCAGGGCTGTTGCATGGCACGTTTACTCCTGGAATGCCGCAGCCAGCAAAGGCGAGAAGAGACAAAGAGGCAACTACTAAATCCGGTGAGGAGGAGGAAGCCATCCATTTTCATGTCATTGATTTCTATAGTTTGTTCACCTGTTTGTTGAGGGTCGTTTCATTTACTTGTAATTCCCTTTTTCCCCACTGCTCAGCACTTCTCTCAAGTATTGCTTACTAACTGAGTGCAACACTTTCCGTGTAACTTAGGCAATTGGGGGAGAAGGAGAGCATAATGAAGGACAGTAGGCACCATTTAGTAAGTTATTCTACATGTGCATAAAAGCAAATTCATTGACCAGAAAGGGTTAATTCCCCACCAAATGGCTTAACTTAATCCCCAAGTGCAACTGGCTCATTTGAAGGATCTGGCCCATTGAGTGCATGTTAGCAGAGAAGCTGAAACACCTCTTCACTAAGTCCAGTGCAGGGAGGTTAAACCCAAGGGCAT
Source organism: Rhinolophus ferrumequinum (assembly GCF_004115265.2). Classification (NCBI taxonomy): domain Eukaryota; kingdom Metazoa; phylum Chordata; class Mammalia; order Chiroptera; family Rhinolophidae; genus Rhinolophus; species Rhinolophus ferrumequinum. The sequence goes on along the minus strand of NC_046291.1, from coordinate 58,850,206 downwards.
ATAACAGGTCAATAGCAGAGTCAGGAATAAAATTACAGCCTTCTGAACCCCCTTCACGTACTCTCTTCACTTGACTACGTTTCTTTCTTTTATGAGGTATGAGAAGAAAATTTAAGAAAAGAGAAAAATTAAAGCATCGAATTAAAAAAAGTATTTTATAGTGTATTTTTTCAGACTCGTAGGAGGAAGAAATTTGGAAATCGATGAAACAGACTTCAAGTACAAGTTCAGCAAAAATTTTATAAATGTCTAAAATGTAGCAAAGCACCAGAAAGGCCAGCCAACTCTGTTTTGGGATTGTGCATGCAATGCCCTTATGCCCTGCAGTGTAAAAGCAGCTATCTCTCCTTTGATCAATTTAAGAGATATTAAAACTAACATCACTTCTGAATTACATACAGAATACACACATATTAGAAAGATGTTGGGAAAGATATGGAGATTTTAAAAAATACAAATAATGGCTATGAAGAAGGAAACTAAAAAATTATGAATTGTATCTTCTATAATGTCCTATGAGTAGTATAGTGGAGATGTTAAAAACTCTTTGATTGAGAATCAAAGGCCTGAGTCTGCATTCCTGCCCTGTCACTTTTAGTAGTGGTGATCAAGTTCATTTAACAGACCTCAGATTCCCTGGGGAATGAAGATGATAATTAAAGTGGTTACTTCATACTATTCTTTGAGAATTAAATGCACTAGTTCATAGAAGGTACTTAGAACAGTGCCTAGCATACAGTAGACACTGTGTGTTAGCTCTAATTCTGGCTTACCAAAGGGCTAAGTTGTAATTGTGATGAGCAGGTTTGGGGAGATCAATTGTAGTTTTGAACTATATTTTTATTGACAACACCGAAGGTAAAAAGCAATGTAATCATGAGCATGTTTTATCCAGAGCTACGAAAAACTAAATAGAAGTTTTAAAAATAGAAAGTCAAGGTAAAGTATTTTCAAAACTACATACACAAAAACAAATGGAACAAACACAGGCAGTATGATTTATGTTCTCAGAACACAATTGGTATCTGTTAAAAAATATTTTTAAAAGGACTATCTTAAATTACTATATGACCTAGGAAATCTGTTCTCTCTTGTATATCGGATTCTAAAACTTTATAATGAAGGGATCAGTGATATGGCAAAGAACACTTATTGCTTTTTCCTCACATTTCCAAGTAAAAGAACTCCCTAGGCAGTGGTTCTTAAACAGGAGCAATTAACACTCCCACTCCCACCTCGGACATTTAGCAATATTTGGGTGCATTTTGTGTTGTCACATCTAATGGGGGTGCTATTGGTGTCTAGTGGATAGACCCTACAATGGGTGGGAGAGCTGCTACAACAAAGAATTAGCCCATCCAAAATGTCAATATTGCTGAGGCTGAGAAAGTGCCCAAGAGGAAGGCCCACTCACCAGCCTTACACTGCGAGGCTTGATTTGCAAGTGTGAACTGGACACATTTGCTGCAGTCTGTCCCTTTGCTTTTCTCTCTGAAATCCAAAAGCCTAGAGAGAGAGTGGGTTCCCACCTGCTGTCAGTCATGTGATAAAGTTGGCTGAGCAGGTTGTACTCCTGCCAATGCACAGGGCAGGGGCTTTGTTTGTTTTGTTGGGTGGTAGTGGGAAGAGGGGTGACTTCATTTCAGAGGAGCCTTAACAAGCCTATTAGGACTTATCTAAGTGATGTCCTTCACTATTGCTTTTATCAGTAATAAAGCTGACATTTTGATCTCTAACTGTCTGACTCCTGTATCATCCTCTGTAAATTGGTTCTGATCTCAGGTTGGGAACAGTGGTGTTATTTTTTTGACCCCCTAAAACCCAAAATCTTTTACTGTCTGATGGTTCAGGATCTTAATGGCTTACCTCCAGGATTCTAGCCTTCTGTGTCAGAATATCTCATTCAGCAAAGACTGCCAAAATATAACGCTAATTAATTTAAGACTCATACATGTTAGTGCCAAAATGATCAAAATGGGAACATTAGATATGTTTCAAGCCTATTTTGTTGAACATAGTATTCTTGCTTTTGTATAGTTTGTATATAGGAAATTTTATTACAAAGATGTGTTTATGGGATTTTTCCCTTGAAAATGGAAGTTCATTCTTTACTTAGAAAATATAAATACATCCTGATAGAATTGTACACATTTTGTAACTGCCTCCATGAATTTACTTCACTACCCATAGATGGACCAGCTATATTGAATTTTGGGTAGTAAGAAGCAAGGTAAAAGAGAACACAGCATTTGAAGCTGAAAGAAGAGGGTGGAGTTAAAGTTGTTGAATAGAATATTGTGGTCCTGATATAAAACAGACCCTACAAAGAAGTGTCATAAATAATGACATTAATTGTTCAAAGTTGCATGCATGATCGAGCTCCCTGGTTTGTGTCCTACCCATGTGTGAGAAGAATATATCTGTCATGACACTGCAGAAGGCTGTTATTCTAAGTGAAAAGAAAGGATGCTGTACACAGCAATGTGAAATACCCTACAACCTTCCCCTAAATATGCTCTATTAGTCAGGACAGACTTAACCCAACTACGATGGATTCTACGTTACATTTCCAGTGCAGGTCGGCTGGGGTCCCTGCACTTCTTATAGTCGTGCAGGGACCGAGGCTGACAGATGGTTCAGTTTCCACAATCTCTTCACCAAAGGAAGAGAGAAGTCACCTAGTGTTTTTTTTGTTTGTTTGTTTTTTTGTTTTGTTTTTTACTATTCTTCCTATGAGACATATGTCACTTCTGGCCTAAGTAAATCAATGATAGACCTAATTCAAAGGTGGCGGGTAGTGTAATACTATCAGGTAGCTGGAAGGAAAAGAAAACTGGAATGTGTATAGCTCCACTGACTACCAAATCTTCTATTACCGGAGCAAACCAATTATACTTCTTACCAAATTCCAGAGCAAACTAATTATACTTCTTAGCACGTATTTAAATATATGTTCCACTAATGATTATAGTAATTTACAAGGTGCCCCAAATTTCCAGAATAATCAAGATATCAAAAAGTACTTTAGTGTAGGCAGAATTCCATCCTCTTACATTAGAATGCTGCAATGTTTAATATTTAGTCTTCCAGAGTGTGAGGCCTGTACAGCCACAGTGATTCCCCTACTCTGTTTGTGTCCGGCCCTGTCATGTACTAACACAGTGTACAGTGTCATTTGGAAAGACCTGTAGCACCGCAACCGCACATTTTCACAGGGGCCCAGCTTGAGCTGCTGCATTGCTCCTATTGCATTTCCCTAAGCAAGTCAGAAAAGTGCATACAAAAGTACTTCTTCCCACTTTTTTTTACTTATGTCCTTGTTTTTAATGAATATTATGGGAAATGATAGCCACTGAACAAAGACGACAGGGTTATGAAAGATTTTATCTAACTTTTTAGGAAAGGCCTCCTGTCCATGTCAAATTTCCAAGTCAACTTTAAGAAGAGCACTGAATATATAAAGAGAACATTTAGGTGATTTGGGTTCTATGTTAGACTGTGTCCTTTGGACACGTCTCTCAACCTTTCTGAACTTCACCAATTTTCTCATCAAATCAAGGAGAGGGGTAATCTGTGTTGTCCTTCTTTACATCATTTTCATAAATTTCAAATGCAAATATTTGCGTGGTGGTATTCTGGGCAGCGTACGGCTGTAGATGAGAGGTAAATGTAGATGTAGATGCGTAAGAGGAAAGGGAGGAGTCACAGGTGGAAAAGAGGAAGAAGCAGGGAAAGAAGGAAGAAGATGAGGAACAGGAAGACAAAACCACAGTTACGGGTCCTAACAGAAGTTTATGACAAAGTGTGAAATCAAGTCTGAAAGAGGAGGAGACAGCAAGAGTCTGAAATAGGAGGAGACAGCAAGATTTCATGAACACTGCCCAATCCTGAGTAAGGTAAGGAACACAATTTTCCAAACACCTTTTGAGAAGGAAATGTTTATGACAGTATTACTGTGATGTTCTAAGTCATAACTTTCTTGCCATTAGGAATCTGTTTCGTGCTAATGTGGTGACTTTTTACCTTTCCTCTTTAATCACCTACATCTGGTTATTCTTGGATAGCTCTACATACGTAAGGTGCATTCCTCTACAAAGTCTTTAGAGATACCAGACACTGAACAGACATATCCTTGCTTTGCACTTTAATAGTGATAATAGAAGCACTGGAGGTAATGGGATCAGGGGAATTAGAGGAAATGCTCATTAAAACAAATTTAAAAGGTCTAATGATTAAAATATTGATTAATTAGCCAAACATTGATTAGCAGTCACACTTTATCAACTACAAAGTTTCTAATTACTGCACCATTATTCCATAGATTGACCTGTTCTCTCCTGTCACTTATGATGAAGAACAATTTTTATTAAGTGGGTTTTGGATTTTTGACCTGTAAAATTTTAATAGGGAGTGCAAAGCGGGTGTCGTGTGTGGTTTGGCATTTTATTCACCAAGGGACTAATAGTTACTGTGTCTACTTAACCAGACACACAAAAGTGCAGGAGGGACAAGAATACTTAGGGATTAAAATCTTACCATCTTTCCACTCCAAAAAAAAAAAAAAAAAAAAAAAAAGCCATGTGTGCATCCATTGAATGGGGAAAGAGGAAAAGATTTGTTTGCCCTTTTGGTTGTTATGCACTGAATGGGTGGTAAGAGAGCTCTCAACAATAGTGTATGAGTTACAGATTGTCCAGAAACATGGCAACACTACGATGAATATAGAATAAAGGATTTTATTTTATGCACTTTGGGAGAGGGTTAAGCCATCTATGGAAGGCTGTTGCTCTTGCATTTGGTGCTGTGCATGCTATCAGCAGGGCAGACACCTGGGAACTAATCATGGACGGGAAGCATCGAGAGCAAGGAAAAATTGGAACTCTTGTTTGTCTCTTACTATCTCCAACTTCAGAGATGCAGGTGACCTGCAGGAGAAGCTGGTGCTCTTCACCACGGAGCTGCCCACGTACATGGTCCAGAACTCAGAAATGCTGAAAGACTGTGGGAGCTGGAGTAGCTGCTGGCCCACTACTGCCCCACACTCACAAGCTGAGTCAGCACAGCAGGACAGCATGTGTGAATCGCAACAGTGCTTGCACAAACATTCAAAGTGTGGAAGTCATTGCTCCTTTACTTCTAGCTTCAAAATTTTGGACACTGTCCTTTCTCCTGTGGTTAACCCTAACCCACCACCATTCTGAAAGGCAGTCCTGGGACATAGTTCGAACTTAACTAAGTTGACACAGTAAGAAGCCACCACCACATAAAGCAAAAGGGATTCTAATCTGCAATATCACAGACACCAACATCTGAACTGCTGAGGACATGTCATACAAGAACAGACATCAGGGCCCAGGTGCCACTTTAAAGGACTTTCACCACCAACCTAACAATATTTTCCTTCGGTGTGAATCCCTTTTTTACAGATACAAGGAAGAAAAGAGAAACATAAAATTATTCATACCAAGCCAGAGAAAATACCGTTTTTAATATTTCAATTGGGTAATTTCTGAACATCGTGCAGAAGAAGATCTTGTTGATCTCAATAACTGTCTATATAAATCTGCTGAGGCAGTGCGTATGCCCTGATTCACCAAAAGAAAAGGCCAATACCCCACACAGGGTTACAATATAAGTGTCTGGAAGTGCTGCTCCAGGTTGACTCCTGATGAGATCAGCTGGAAGGCCAGAAAGCAGATTTACAGCAGGAACATAAATGATCAGGGGCGCACCTTTTTGATCATACATATGCTTGACAGGCAAGATGTGCTTACGACCTTAGCACCAAATAAGTAACAGCACGTGAGCTCCTTGCAGTCTGTGGAAAATGACATCCTGAAGACAATTCAGAGCAGAGCATTAGGCTGACGAGATCAACAGCCACATTCTAGAAAGAGCCAGGATAGAGGAGCTCCTGCTGTTGCCTGGCAGGGGTGGATCTCCCATAGACTTAGCTTCTGGGTCCCACCGAGGGGCCATGTTTTAGAAATAGCTAGCTTATTCAGGAGCAATTGAAAAGAGAATTGGCATGATGCCCAGATAAGAAATACCTTACCTGTTTCTGCGCGTGAGGAGACAAGAAAAAAAGGGAACACACCACAAGCCTTCTCATCCAAGTGAAAAAGCCCCAGGTCTGAAGAGTTCCTGACATTCCTCCCATTTTATGTATCTGAATGTACAATAGCACGGGAGTATGTGTGCGGGGTAGGGGGGTTCTTTCTGCCACTAGCAATTTCATTGTCCTCCCTTAATTTAGATGACAATCTTTGTTCAGCAGTTATCCAAGGCAAAAATTACAAAGTGAAAGGAAGTATTTAAGAAATGAACTGGATAACTCAGTTATCTGAGCACTTCAGACATTGGTTTGTGATCCTGAGTTCAGATTTTCTTTTCCTGACCATTTAGATTTGCACATACGGTCATAATTACATGAAGTACGACCTATAGGTAAATGTCTGCTCCCATACTCTATTACATGCTGCAAACCTAAATATTAATTCAAATCCAAACATTAATAGATGAGCAGTCACAACACTAACTTAGAGTGAAAGGTCAGAGTTGTTTTCCATTTTTCTTGTGAAAATATGGAAACAATCTTAGAGAAGTAATAGAATGCAAAACTTGACACTACTCACTGTATAATATTTAGCCTAAAATAGGAGATAAACAAAATACCCCGGTAACAATAAAAGATGAATAACAAAATATCTTATTATGGAGTTTTAATGTCTGCTTTTATTTTTAACAATGGGTTTTTTTATGTTGTTTAAGAATTTGGAAGAATGTCTTGCATAGTAAGACTATTAAACCTTGCTTTGTTACACTTGTCATAACTATCTCTCTAGTTTCTCCTATACTTTGACAATTACTTCAAATATATTGATTTTTCCTTTTTGGTTCTTTCTGTAACTTTTATGTCGAGAAACTAGTCCTATTTTAGTAAGAGTCTACCTACTTATAGAAGAAAGAGAGCAAGAGAAAGTACGTAGAGGAGAGAAGAAGAGAAGAGGGGAGAGGAAGGAGGGGAGGGGAGAGAACAGGAGAAGAGAAGAGAGGTGGGGGGAATGACCATATTCACAGCAGTACATCTCACAGTTTCCTCAGAAAAACATTCAAGAAATCTAAGTACTTGATGTGCTTGAAAATCATCTGCTTTTCCTCATTCTAGAACTTTTAAAGACACATTCAATAACGATGATGTCAACAATGAAATACACTAGCCTCAGTATAGGATTTCTTGAGTTTCATAATTTCTTGTACTAATATCTGAGGAATTTTTCTCTTTTTATTTCATCTCTGAATTCTTAAACATGTTTATATATAGGGAGTCATAATTATATAAGTAAATCGTGTGGGTAACTGTCTACTCCACCACTGTATTAGATGCTGCAAATGTATTCTGAAATCAGCTATATATTAAAATGTATTTTATTTTTATGGTTTAATTTTAACACTTAATTCTTTAAAACCTTACATTTCTGAATGACTAACATAGAATAAATATGAAAATTGACTCTTTTTCTAAATAGTCAATTTTGCTAACATGTTTGTTTGAATATGCCATTCTTTCCACATTGCTTTCTGTTAATTATTTCATTGTTCACCTAGTACACAGATGAGATAGACAATATAGATAGATGATAGATAGATAGACAGACTGATTTTGTGGCTCATATATTTCTTAACTTATGAAAGAAATACCAGCTGTACATTTGCTGTGGTGAAAACTTGGTCTTCACTCCATAAATTTTCTTACATAATGTGGTAGACACACAGATGCACTGCCCAAAATGCTGTTCAAGAAAGTACCTTCTATCCAGCTATGGGGAGTGTTGTCAGCTACTCTCTCCACTGTTAACTTTTTTAATGTTCTATCCCAGCTGCAGAGATCCCTTTCCCCCAAGGTTATGCTTTTCTTGGGCACCTACATTGAACTAGGTGGAAATGTCAATATCTGGGCATTAGCAATCCGTGCAGGACTCTACAAAGGGCAATCTTTACTCCATGTCTCCCTGCCAATGCAGTTGTGGCTGTCAGACCTAAATCCCAGTGACCATTTCTTCTGCCCAATCCCACTTTATTCCTTCTTGCTTAACCCCATGACGATCCCTAAAACATATTTTCCATCCCAAACTCTATTTCCCCTTGGCATCTGGAGGACCTAACCAATGACAGTTCTTTCTGGAAGTGGTCTGAGAAAGCAACCAAAGGTGATCATGAGAACCCATCACTGGTGGTGGATGGAGCACAGACAGTCATTGGCACAAGGTGGTGGTCCCGTTGTTAAAACTTTTCTGGTTGAAGAGAATGCATAGAAGCACACAGTGTGCAAGTGTTTCTTCACACATAGGACGAAAACAGTAACAGGGATAATGGGATGGGATGGCGGCTGCTTAGCCACACTGACACTCTGTGAGAGACAATGAATAGCTGACGGGGACTGATAACGTGTAGAAGTCAGTGTTTTCTTGGTTGTATATAAGGAATCTCCCAAAACCTTCAACTGGAGTGAAAAGAAGGCTGAGAACCAAGCTCAGGATGTACTAGGCCAAGTGGCGGACCTTCCATACAGCTAAGCCCCCAACTAAGGCAGGTCTGTTATGCCAATGTCAGGATACAACCCCAGTAATCTGACACTAGAGGTAAGATTATCTGGGTGTATTCCCCACAGTTTTGGGTCTCAGACTCCGCTAAACCCTCTTAGTCTGTAGGAAAAGTTTACCTCTCCCTACATCCTACACTGGAAGACAAGGCAGAGGCTTATCCCCTGCAAGGCAACGTTGTCTCTCTCAGGAACTGGCACCACTCACCCTCTTTGTGATAGGTTATAAGTAAGGTTGAATAAGCTGAAGACATTCTGGGTCTGATAGAGTGGGATGAGACTATACTCCAAAAGAGCCACAAGACCTAACCTGCCTGTATGGCAAAACTAGGAGAGTATGCAAGGGACTGAATCATTTACTTGCAAAATTGTTCACTGGGTAAAGGAAATACTTTAGCATTGTGGGGATTGCTGGACCCCCTACATACAGAGAAATTGATTTAAGTGGTGCAATGAATTGTGTGTTGTAGACACAACGATGCATCTCCTAAATGTCAGGGAAGAATTGCTTCAAGCTTCAAGCAGCCTCCAGTTGTCAGGTCCTTCAGGGTCTGCCCAAGCTGCCTTGCTCAAGATCATTCCCTTCCAAGGGCACCCTACAGCTGGTGACTGAGCAAGGCCAAGGTAATATTCCTTTCTAGTTAGAATAGACCTGTGTACAATACTCCTTCAACCACTACCGCCACTCCATCAGAGGGCTTAAGAGTTGGGGGTGGGGGGTGTTTATAAACTTGACTATACTCTACATTGGCCCCAGATTTTAGTCCCTATTATGTTTGCGCAGCTAAGGACAGACATACAGATTAGGATCAAGGATTCTCTGACATTGCCAATCTGTATTCCGAGTGACCATAAAATAGCGCTGCATATAGCCTTGCTTTTACAGCTCTGTAGAGAAAGGAAGAAAATACTGCTAAGAGAAATTGAGAAGAGTATTAGAGTAATAAGAGTAATAGAGAGCATCTTAGGCTTTTCAAAAAAGCCCATCAGTCTACAAGAGTAGAAATATACATATGTGTTCAGAACAAAATTATTCTTGTCAAAATCAATAAAAGGAGTTTTGAAGGGACTGTACTTTGGCATTTAGCTGGATACAACTGAATGATTTCAGGTGCTGATTTGTAAACTAACAACTTTAAAAAAGCTCTTTGTTGCTTTATCAACATGAAGTGGTGTGATTCCTCTGGGAATTCTGAACAAGCAAATATTTTTGTTAGACGTGGCAGTGTTTTACAGGAATATGTTGTCATAATCGGTTTCGGTGCAAATCCTGAGAAGATGTTTTTACTTAACATGTAAAGGGCTTGGCAAAGTATCCCATATGGGGTACAGGAATCTGGCCTATTAATATGAGAATTACATACAAATCCTCCAAGGTGTGGATGAGAGAATAAACTTCATACTCTGCATATGCAGCAGCTATATTAACATGATAGATTTTCAATGCTCTGCAGGATCCATTATTGTGTTTTGGGCCAGTAGTCCATGAATTTGAAGGATTTATACAATGGACCATAACAGCTCCTTAGGTATGATTATGTCCCATCAGATGAAAAAATGTCTTTTTAAAACCTTCCTATTAACCTGTTTGCTCCATAGACCATAATCTTTTGAAGGTTAAATTATATACGTAACAAAATGGGTCAAATCACCTCATTCTGTGTTTTAAAAAGTATTTATAGTAAAAAAGCTCTCCAAAATGGGAGAATGGAAATTGTACCTGAGAGTACCATCGAATCAAGGTGAATTGTAAATGTGAGCAACAGGCACTATTTGCAATTTCTACTAAGGAAGAAATCTTGATAATCCAAAGATAACACTTACTACTTGATGCATCATTTATATTCAAAATCATCTAAAAATAGATCAACAGTTGACTACAATGTGAGTAGTCAAATAACAAGAGATCTCAAACTTGGATAGGCACAGAGAATCATGATAAAAATTTAAGCTGCAAATTAAAGGGGAAAACATTATTAAAATATATTACCTATGTGTTATCTATGGTCGGTACTTATTACATGAGAAAAATTAGATTACATGAGTTTTGAATTATTAATATAATTTTATTCCTTTCACAAATACTGTTGTACCTAGTGTTTTGTGGAATACATGCTAAGTGTTTAATGCATTTTAATTAATGTATCAATGGGATCTAAATTATTAATTTAATATTTCTCAGATAATAGGAGTCTTTTGGTAATACTCCCTTAAACCATAAAAGCAAATACAATAAGGAGTTGCTAGCGAGAGGCACTTGATGACTACGGCATTGTTTTGCTCCTAATGGTGAACCACAAATCAGCCTTTCATCCCAATTACCTAGAACCAGTCCTGATAGAGAGAGATGCTGTCATTTCAAAGTTAAGTACTGATGATATATAAATGGTTTTTTTTAAGATTTGGAGTGTATAAACTACATTATTCAATTAAAAAATGAGAAAATAGTGAATGGGTCAATGCAGAGAAAAGATTGTTTTTTCAGTCAGGCACCTCAGTGAATGACTTTATACTACTCTTCTTCTTCTTCCTTTGTTCTTCTTCTTCCTTTGAATTCCTGTTAGTGATGTTCATTATGGTCCCATAAGTTTTAGAAAAGTCCTTTGAAATCTTTGGAGAAATGACAATATAAATTTAAAGAGGAATATAAAATAAACATCTGTGAACTCTCCCGAAGTCCTCTTATCTTTAGCAAATATAGAAGTAGAAAGAATGGACAATAAAAAATGACTAGCAAAATTACACCCTCTAGTTAAAAAGTCTCAGTTTTCTTATGCATAGGTTTTAGCCTTCTGTACCACACTGAATCATTATCAGCATGTAGAGTGTGGTAGTACACATCCTTACTATCTCATTTCTATTTACTATCTCATTTCTACTATCTGTAATTCTACTTCGGATAGAGATCTGCAGATGGATTTAATTATATATGGGTCCCTTCTAATCTCGATTCCATGCCAGCTGATTTGTGAACAAATCTGTTATTAAATGTGTTGTGATAACTAAGAAGGCTACACTTTTAAAGTGATCCTTACCTAATCTAAATATAAACAACCAGTGCAATTGCAGTGTCTTTCTAGACAACATTTCCCCAGCCAATATTAGAGAGATTAAAACAGGAAAAATCCAAATAATATTTTTCCTTCTCTTTTCCATACTTGGCATAAACAAGGCCCATTTTCATTCAACTCAGCTATTTGTCTTAAATATACGTAGGAGAGAGGGAGGGTAAATTGCTATTGTAAAGATCACCAAGACTGTTGGCTTCCTCAGAGGGCCTCATATCACACACAACGTGGTAAGAAGATGCTCCCAAATGCTCTGTTTCCCTGGGCATTTATAACCTGCTTTTAGAAAGCACACTTGAGGTATGGATAGGCAGACCACACAGATAAAATGCTTTGAGGGTCTACTCTGATTCCCAAGCTCTGATTGGAATTATGTAGAAACTGACACAAGAAGCATGAAGCTTCTACAGGGAAGCCACACAATTTCCTTTTTCTCTCTTATTTTGGAGGCCTATGGGAGTGACTTCCAAAAGGAAAGGGTAAACTTACATTGGATATATTCAAATCTGCTTCATGATATTGGAGTAATCTTCTCATTTGCTCTCCATATGAACCACTCATATGATTAGGCAGCAGTTTTTTGTTATTGTTGTTTTAATATCCAGTTGCGAATTATTGGTAATGGAAATGCCAAAGGGCACAAATTCATGAATATAAAATGTTCTCTTTTGACATTAGGCCTGAAACTGTCTGCAAAGGAAAACTTCTGCTAAAGGGATTTTAATTTATCTTATCCCCCTGTAAATCATTAATGGCAACAATTTTTAATGGATTATTTTTTCTTTAACATATAATGAATGTAGGAGTTTTGTGTACCTCTTGTTACAAATTTTTTCCCATCTTACTTCTAAGATCAAGTTTATTAAAAGGAAATGAAAGTGGGAGTTTGACACCAAGAAAAAAAAAACTCTCAACTTTGTATTCTAGGCAGTCATGGTTATGACCTAATTTGAGCTTCGTGCATTAGACCAGCATAGGGTTTGTACATAGCACTGTGGAGGATAATATATTAGAGAAAGAGCTAATCTTCTTCCCCCATCTTCTCCCAGGCAAAATCACGCACTGGTCATGCTGCTGAACATTAGGTAAACCTAATGCTGCCCTTGATGGGAGAAAAAATATCAGGTTAATTAATATTGTAAATAATATAATCAAATGGGAACACAATGTGTCAACCATGCATTAGACACATTTGCTTTTAAAACCTCTCCCAGCAATTACCCAATTGGTATTTATAAATTGCAATCACACATGCAGATCAAGGAATCTCACTGGGGCAATTACCTATGCATGAATGATTTCACCTTTCAGGACACTAGTAAAAGTAAGACATCAAATAAAACTAGTTTATCTTTCTCTGTAGCTTGGAGATTGAGAGCTATTTGTGCTTGAAAACTGGCATTGGTGGTCCAAGTTAAGGTCATGTGCCAATCCCAGTAATTTACAAGGAAAGAGAAAGAAAGGAGAGGAAAAGAGAGGAAAGGAAAGGAAAGGAAAGGAAAGGAAAGGAAAGGAAAGGAAAGGAAAGGAAAGGAAAGGAAAGGAAAGGAAAGGAAAGGAAAGGAGAAAAATTAAAAGTAGAACTGAAAGAAGGCAGCCAGCATTGAGTTAGCTTCGGAAACTTTTAAACAATACAAAAAATCAGCCTGCATTTTTTACAGATTGCAAAAAGCATTGGGAATTAGCCTGCCCGAACTACTTTCCAAGCTAGAGTCTAAAGACATTGTCTGTACACCAAAAAAGCAATTCCATGTTACTATATCACATATAATTCCACTATACCATATAACCAGGATATACCAACCATCTCTAAGGTTTTGGACATACCCTGATTCCTATGAAATATCAATTTCCTCTTTTTGCTCCAGATTAGAGGGTGGTAAGGTTTGGGGAGGAGGGAGGACAAGGTATGGGAAAGGTAGTGAATCTTTTAAAAAGCTACTGATACAAATACCCTATGATGCCATGCCCAACTACATAATTCAAATTTTCTGTGAAGCTTCCATTGATATGACTGCAAATCATTGCAAAGCATAAATGATTTAAAAATACATGATAACGTTGAAGCTGCAAGCCACCCAATAATTGCCTCAGGTAGCCGATGCAGTTGAGTGATAAAATGTTTTTCAAAAGAGATGTCACCACTTAATCTAACTCCCTACAAAGTCATATCTTTACAATATTGTCTATATGTTGTCTCTTGCTTGACTCCCAGGCTATTTTTTTTTTATAATGAGAAATTGAGCAGATTAAAATAGATGATGCAATGGGTTTGACCAAACTAATGGCTCATTTAGGTTCACAAATGATGAACCAATTGATCGAGACTTTTCTTCTGCTCATTTAACTCTTGCTCCTTCTATATTGGGCTTCTACAAAGCTGGGAGACTCATGACCTCCTGAGATCTTTGTTATTGTTCTTTCTTCTGCCTAATATACCAGACCCCTTATATTTCCTCATGGCTCATTTAGATCTTTCTCTCTCAAATTCTACCTCTCGATGCTCTTTCCACTTCCTCCACTTCCCGCATCACTCCATCCTCTTACCATAACTCTATTTTTCTCCATAGCACTTATCATTTTCTGAGTTTATCATATCCACTTATTTATGTACTAGAATATAAGTTGAATGAGAGCTGTAATTTTGTCTCCCCTGTCCATGGATTTCATCTCCAATATAAAGTATATAGAAGACATGCAACAAACAAATGGTAAATAAATGCATTTACTTATTATCTATAGATAGAAAGAATCCATCAACAATTTATTGATTCAATGGTTGATTGTCTTCCAGGTGGTAGATCTAAAATCTTAGAACTGTTGTGGTTCTACTGATATTCTTATTGCAATGAACTACATACACACATCTCAAAAGCTTGCAGCAAGATCTTTAACATTAGATACATAACAATATTTATCTAAAAGAAAACAATGAGAGAAACAAATCATTGTCCTGTGTAATGTAATTGATTGGCTTTGACCCAAGATAATCAAAACCCTACAGCAACCTTTCCTAATCAGAGAGGTACCTTCTTCCCATTCTTGTAAAAACTGTTCATGTGTTTATTTATGTGCACAATACCTGGGCTGAAAGTAGTCCAATTTACACATTTTATCAGTTTGTGTCATAACCTTAATGTTACTTAAAGCTATGCCTTGAGGAGAATCTATTTAAAATAAAAATAATTACTTAAGTATAATGTCTATATTTTGGAATTTTGGAAATGTAATCAGGGTAGACAGCTACTACTTTGTGTTACAAGTCTAAATGTGAAATTTCAGAAATACTCCTTGCATTAAAAATGAATTAACTGTGTGATTATTAGTTGTGAATATTCCAATCCCTTTGTGCTGTACTGCATGTTTCTTGAATCTCATTTGAATCCTTTGGCTAAGTAATGTGTCAAGGGGGGTACGAGCCTGAATGCCTGAGTTATTTAAAAGGCAGGACAGCACTTCCAGATTAGAATACCAATGAGTGGGGTTAAAAAGGCTCTACTGTAGTTGGAGGGCAGCTCTCAGTCTGAGAAGTACCTGAAAAGGACCTCTATGGACTAATTTTCAGAATCACATTGTAATGTGGGCTCATGTCAATCATCAGAACAGACAGCTTCATCCCATGATATAAACTAGTTATACATTCAAGAGCTGCCAGAAGATCTTCATTAAAAAGGAACTTAGCATTAAAGAAAGAGGGTTGTTTTATTATAATACTTCAAACACAGTTTTTTGTTTTATATGTTCTAAGAATATTTTTTTGTTCTTTGCTACAATATCAAAAAAGTACCACAGAAGGAAAACATTAAATATTCCATTTTTTAATAGGAATCAAGGAAGCTTTCTGGTTTAAGGCATTAAAATCATATACATTTTTCCTAAATTTATTCATGGCTTTGAATAACAAAAAGAAATCTCTAGATGTAATAGGAGGATGTTTTTAATCTTTTGTGGGAAGGGATTTACAGAGCTGACTACTCAAGGTAAAATATCTACTGGCAAAGTATATCAGTAAGAGCTTTATACATATAAATTTGTATAAAACCTTTGGGCTCTCCACAAGCTTCCAGATACCAGTTAGATATTACAATTGATGTCATTAAAATTTAATATAATTGTGTTAGGAGGAAAACAGGAACACTATCCATGTAAGTAAATCATTGATACTGTAATCTACTATTTAAAGAAAATTTAACAGGGGTTTAATAAAACAGATAGATGTATCTTTTTACTTATATTCAATAGTGTCATATCAAAACCTTAATTTAAATGTATTTGTTCAACTCGGGTAACCTCTTCAAAACATCAAACATATATACTTATTTACCTAAATCATCTCATTTATATCATGAAAAATGTCCAAGCAAATGGCTTGGTAAGTGGAATTGAAACAATTACATAGTGTCCTGCAAGTAAGGTATTTGCCTCAGAGGCTGCAATAAGCCCTGTTTTCTGTCACTCGCTTTCAATGAAGATGCAATTTTACAAATCATTTTCTATCCTGAAACTGAAATTGCTAATTCCAAAACACATAATCTCAAGTTGGTTTCATTATTTCAAAATGTTCCTGATAAATGTATGGGTATTTATTTATAGACAACTCATTATAAACCACAATTTACAACTTTTCCTTATGACACAGTCATGCTATATATTCATTTTTAGTGCTTCCCCTCAGGAGTCCACCTGGAAGCAAAATCATTAAAACTACTTGTGAAAGCCAGGGAACTATCCTGGTGGGGATGTTCTCCCACCATCAGGTGGAATACAACATAATTAAAGGTCTTCTGATACTCAAAGACCAAGTGCCCGCGATAAAAGGGCATGTCTGAGCCTCTGTTTTCACTCTTTCTCCCATGCAATGACTTATTATGCATGATTACTCACTTCTTTCCATCATCCTCATATACACAGGCACCAAAATCCACAGCACAGAAAGGACTGTGCATCCTTTCAATGTTTTTTTTTTACTATTCATAGCATTCAGAGCACTGCGGGTGGTCATTTCAGCAGCCAAAATTTAAAAGATTGGAAACCAAATTTTGACTGATCCCCACAGTAATATGGAGAGATGCAAGATGGAAGGGGAAAAGAGAGGAGTAATATATGTATATGTCAAAAAAGCTTATGCTATTTTTTCTCTGCAGATTCCTCCAGTTTGTAGAGAAATGTAGCTTTATACCACTGAACAGATTGCTTTCTCATCTATACTCATAATACCTAGCAAATAATAACTGAAAAATACATTTTACTAAAAAATTAAAATGTGAAAGAACTAATGCCATGTGGTGTTGAGTACCATTTTGATAGAAGTTAACAAAAATGTGGCTGGAAGCATACAAAATGGAACTGCATATAAACTGGCTTTGAATTTACTGTTCCTTGTTTCTGGACTCAGGGCAGAAAAATGTTATCTCACTGAATTTTGTTGTTTGTTTAAAATGTTTCAATACAAAAATGATTCAAAGATCAATTCAGTTCTTAAGTTAAATGGCTAGGATTCATGGTTAAGACTTATTAGTTGTGAATACCTAATCAAATTAAATTCTATTTTTTCTAATTAGTTTACAATATCATAGAAAAAGTTAATGTGATCAATATTACAATTAGATTTTCATCTCCATGAAAATGCATTTTATGAATTTTGAAAGTAATCATCACCTTTATAATTAAGGATCGTTTTACTACCAAATATTCACAGTAGTCTGAATAAAACATTTTCTTAAATTATTATATCATATTTTGATATTTAAATATATTTAAATAATTTTAAGTTTAAAAATTGTTTATTGACATATGTAAAATTTTATTTTTGTCTATTTTCCCCATATCTACACTTCTGAATGAAACTGAGAGTTGAAAAACAATGCAGCTTTTAACACTTAATGATTCTGTTCTATATCCTACCATCAGATGAGCCTCACCAAAACTCTAACCTGATACGTGAATCTGATACCAACTGTCATGCAGGGTGGCCTGCAGGGTCCTAGCTCCCGCTTCCCACATAAGAACACAGGACACAGTGAGGCCAAAAAGGAACACCAACGGAGCCATAGATAGGGGAAGTCATACCACTATAGTCTCGCTGGCGGCTGGGTTGGAAGCACAGGAAGCAGGACCCACACGATCTGCAATCCACACTCTGAACTTGCTAGCCCCCATTTGCTGCTAGCGTAGCTAGCAGTTATATTAGTGGCCCAATGGCTCACTGGTTACAGCTGACGGCTAACTAGCCACAGCTGGTGTCCATCCAATCACAATTGATGGCCATTTACTACCTGAGCCAGCACCTTTCCATGTGAGGCCGAGAGCCTGGAAACTGCACTCCTGGCTCTGTCCCCACACCAACACTTCTAGTTAATAAGTAAGTATGTTTCTTAAGGGACATAGCCATCTTCATCATTAATACATATATTGGTCAATCAGGTATTTTTTAAAAAACAATTTAAAAAACCATTGCCTTGAGCATATGAAATGACAAAAAAATCATAAGTCATGGGAACAACAACAAAAAAATCCTTGTTGTGGAATGAAAGCTGCAGCAAGTATGACTCTATTTACTTCATAATTATTTAAATGATACAGCCCAAACTTGGCTAAATGGCAAAATAATGCAGCTATGTTTTATGAATATTTGGGGTGGCATTGCATGCCCAATTGTGATTCTGTTGGGGTTTATGGGAAGACATTGAGGGATTTGTAGAAGTTATACAAATGTATTGAAATACATGATTGGACCAGATGTCAGAGGGGTAGTAGATTGGGGGAGGGGGTTATCACTTTGTGAGGAGTAAAATGTCTAATTATTACATTGCTTTGTACACCTGAAACTAATAATAAAAAATTAAAAAAAGAATGAAAAAAGGGAAAATAAATCTAACTGGAGAAAATAAGTTCCTGAATGCTTGTATGTATGTATTTTATAGATGCATTTCATACACTATGTATTTCATAATCCTGGTTGTCTGAAGCATTATCTTGATGTTTAGTAGAAATTGGGTAAAATTACATTCTTTCTATAAGGGAAGATATATATATATATATATATATATATATATATATATATAAGTTTTATGTATTATATAAAAATATAAAATTTATACATTATATATTTAAACATGTATATATACATGTATAACATTATATATTTAAACATGTATATATACATGTAAGCATGTATATATAACATGTTTACATGTATATATACATGTTTAAATGGAATAAATATATTTAATGATTATGGTGATCAAAACAACAGTAATTTACATAGATTCGAATTATAGCAAAAAACAAAACATATTTAGATTTGTTCAAACACATCCTTGTGAGCCTATTGTAGATAAACTATCAACAGTTTTATTGTGACAAATTAAAAAAAGGGAAAATAGAGGACGGAGAGATAGACACTGAGGCAAATAAACATAAACATTGCTGACCCAAGCTGACACTACTTTACTGAGCTTCAGGAAGCTTTCAATGATAGTATTCAAAAAAGACTTCCATGTTACAGCAGTAAAGACATCCTCAACAGCCTCTTCCGACATTTCAGATAGAGCTTTCCTCTGAGGATGGAAAGAAGTGATAAGTGAAATGCCGCTGTAAGCATCAGGTCTTAGAAAGATTTTTCTACTTTATGTATTGATGGCCAAGTTGAAAGAATGTTCAGAAAGGTGAGAACCTTGCTGGTGAAACAGGAAAAAAAAAAAAAACAAGGAAAGGCGGTCAATAAAAGGTGGATAGCAGTGCAGTTGCACAATTAGAAACCTTGAAGTTAAACTGCATTTTGCAATTCATTGTGAAAGAAAGAACAAAAACCCCTGAGACTTAAGTAAGTAGAATCTCAAAAGAATTATCCATGTACAAATGTTCCTACAGAAAAATTGGACATAAAATGTAACAGGCTTCAGATCTGATTATACGTCATCACAGCCCACAGATGAAGAGTGAAACACTGCTTAATCTTCTGTAGATATTTTTTGACATGTGTGTAAAAACTAAAGTTGAGGACTTTTTTTCAACTTTATTTTAAGAACCAGTGTGCTGGTTCTTAAAAACTAAACACCTAGTATAGAATCAAATTTTCCTTAAGTCAAAAACAATATGTAATACCAAAAAGCTCTTTTAGAATTATTATCTTTATAGGTAACTTTTCTAAACCTAGTAAAAGATGAAGTGAAATCAAGGTGAAATTCATGTTTTTAAAATTTCTCTGTTTTGCTCGAAATGATAGACATAAACTGTAGATTATTTATTTATGGAGGATGTATGTAAGTATTTATAATTTATTTGGAATATGTCAACACAATGCTTTTTAAAAATATATGTCAGTACCACTATTTGTACATAAGTAGCTAAATTTTTCATTTTTTCTTTTTACCTTTTATGTGGTGACCAAATTTACTACTTGGTGTTTTAATTATTTGGGGTTGGGGTGGGTTGTGTTAACACCCAATCAATGCAATTGATCACACTCACTAAACATAGACAAAGAATTTAACACCTAATCAATGAAATTGATCATACTCACTAAACATAGACGAAAAATTTTATTTCCTTTTTTATTTCCTTACAGAAGCATGGTCATATTTGACTTCCTTTCAACAGTGAAACACAATAAAATATATGTCTCAAATATTTAAGTCAATTAGAACAATACACTTTGAAGGGGAATATTCTTCAAATTATAGCATTATAGTTCACCATAATTCTACTGGGACAGGGCTGCTATTTAAAGAAAAATCTGTGGTTTGAGAAATGATGATATGACAAAGAAATGTACACAATCCTGAAGGGAACCAAAAGGACAGATGCTGCAGGCTATCTGAGCTTCTGTTAAATATGAAAACCAAGGGGCATGAACTTAAGCTTGAGAATGCCCTACCACTAAAAAGTGCTTCCAACTCTTTTGCAATTGCCCTTTGCGGAATAAACAGCCCAGAAAAAATATAACAAGCAGCATACACAACAAGAAGGTAGACAAGTGGCTCTGGACAGTGCAATGGGCGATTTAATGAGTAGAAATCCTCAGTGTTCTATTTTCAGGTTAAGTGTGTATACGCATGTTCCTAAAAATTGCATTTTTATTACAGTTAAAAATTGTACCAATATTTTTAGGAATTTAAAATTATAATATTAAAGGCCAAATATGCATACACTAAAAATGTGTAGCTAAAGAAACAGTTTTTGGAAATTATTAAGAAATCAAAATGCTCCTATTTTGGAAAATTGTTTTTATACACATATTTTATCATTTTTATTAAGAACTAGTCCATTCTTAGTCCCCAAATTTAATCCATCTGTTGAAAATGAAGTTCATTTCTTTAAGTAATCTGTTTTTCTATCTATTTCTCGTCACAGGTATCCATACAGCAGAGATTTTAGAGAGTTAACAAAACTAGGTATTAATCTTTCCCTAATGAAGCTTAGGCAAGCACCTGGTATCACAATTTTATAGAATTATTACAGTTGGAAAGGGCTTCAGAGTGAACTCTCCTCATTGTGAAGACTTAAAATAGAGCTATGATTTACTTCTAGTTTTGTGATGAGAGCATCCAGCTTCCCAATCCATCATTCTTTTTTTTTTTGTAATAATCAGGATGAAGTATGTAAAGTGACTAGCACACTGCTTGACACAGAGGTAGAGCTTAATAATTGTTGCTAGAGCTGTAGAGAGATCAACAGATTAAGATGACTATATACAAAGATGTGTACAGAGGAATTCACATGCAAACTTTGACTGTAAATTAAGTAAAGAGGCCAAGCAGAGGTACGGGGTAATGAGTTTTAAGCTGCTTTTCAAAAGTATTTAGACTTCCCTTTAAGCCATCAAGCATGTGTTCTTTTCAGTAGTTCAACACTAACCCAGCTTCCAACTAATTCTTCCAACTTGGTGAGAGTACAATTTCCCTCTCTGCCTACTTATTACTGCAGAAGGGACAGTGTCTTTAATCTTTGTATGCCAAGCACCGCTCATATAATAGGTTCTCAATAAAAGGTTCTTCATAAGAGATGGATAAAATGATGATGGCAAATAAACAACCCTGAAGTAGCAGGAAAATTCTAACTCAGAAAACTCAAATGTAAACAGTCTGTGCTCTTGTCAAATGAAGAAATGCACGTTGCTCTCCTTACTCCCACAGAGATGTTTTGCTTGCAGAGTTATGGACACATATATGTTATTCAGATTGTTTGGGGAGCCAAAACATATCTTCCAGTGCAAATGAAGGTATTTGTGGCCAGGTTCTCCCTGGTCTCTCATTAGTTGTCAAGAGTGACCTAAAGGTTTTTAACCTTAAGGACAGTTTTTCATTTGCATAGTTTTGTCCTGATCTCTGTCCTCATGGAGTTCGCTTTGTTTGACTAACTTGCCTGCCTGGAAGTATAGATGAGCAGGGGGGGGAAAACATAATTAAGCTAGTTTATACATTTTAACATGCCTGGAAAATGATAGAGTTAATGGCTGCAAATCATTTTTTGATACTTTAGTCAAGGAATCACTTTTTAATTTTTTTTCATTTTCACAATGTGCCTATGGGAAGGAGGGAAAGGAAGAGGCCTGTGAATTCAGCCCCTCATCTCTCTTTGTAGTAGCTGTGAAGCCCGTGCATTAGTCGGAAGGAGGAAGGATAATAGGGCTAGTAATTGGCAGGGCTGTCCAACTACACCTTTCCTCTCTCCCACCACTTGGCCCTGCCCAATTTATCTCTTCCATAGTCCCTTGATGCCTCATCTCTTCACCAAACTTTTAAAAAGTTGCCCCCTGTATCTGGTGGCTTGTTATGTAAGGATTTTCATCAAAGCTTCAACCTGAATGTTCTTCCACTTGTTAAATCAATATTAAAACAAGAAAGAGCCCCTAGTTTAAAGCATCTGTGTTGCCAGTCCCCAGCTGGATGGCCACTGCCAATAGTAAGTGGTGAGGGAAAAGTATAATTAAAACTTAACTTTCAAATAGATCTCATAGTTTATACCCAGTAAGAAGCTCTTTTCGCCACATGAACTTTCAGGTGGCTGTTCTGAACAAAATAGGTGCTGATTCCTTTTATGTGAAACCCTTAAGATAACTGTAACATGGTCCTTTGCCGTTTAATTTATCATAAATTCTGGCACCATTTATCACTAAATGCAAAATGATGAAGAAATGGCTCTATTAAATCTGAATAACTACTGAATTAAAAAGCCGTTAAATGAGTTGAAGCATATAGCACTGTTAACAATATGTGGAACTGTGTTTGGCTGGAATAAATTACTTTCACAGTCATTATTTGAAGAGTCTACCTTTGGAGAAATATGCTCAAAATTTCACATCTTGATTCCCTGACTAAATCCACATGCACTGCTAATGTACTTTTAAATTGACTTCACAGAGAATGTGAGAAAATGCCTGGGCTGAAATTCTTAGGTATCAAAACAAAATTCCTCTATTTAAAGATTGAGGAAAAGAAGACTTTAAAATAGGCATGTAAAATATAACAGATTCTAATTAAGATACATTTTATTTTCCCATTCTTAGTCTTTCCAGAAATGGCTTTGCAATACTTTCATGTAATCTAGCACTAATTTTCAACAACAGTTTTCCCAAGACAAGTATTTTAGCATAGCCTATGCATAACACTTTTAATAATAATATCAATAATAATAATAAAAATAGGGTCGGCTCCAATACCTAGTGGATTAATTTGTATTCTAAGAAATTGGCAATTATAAACAGAAGGATTGTTAAAAGGAAAGCTCTATCACATAATCTGTATGCATTTATATTCAGAATAACACTGACAAAAAACCAGTTTAAATAGCAAGACATTTATCAACTTTAGAATACAATATCTAGAGTCTAGGCTTTCCTAGGATCTGCACTGGTACAGCCCTGTTCCCCAAGCATGTCTCCTTACAGTGTTTTAGCAGACAGTGAGGGTGTTCTTAATCCTTACACACATTAGGGCACTTTCTACTGTCTTTAATTATCACCCTGGTATTGTGATTAGAAACAAAGACTTTTCAATAATAGTGTCCTGTTGCATGTTTAGAGATATTTCAGTGTGAAATCTTTAATAAAGAGGATTTGTGAATGAACTTAATTAGCCCTGTTAAAAACCCCCAGCAGATAGCAATCTCATGTCCACAGAGAGGGCTGTGTCATGGCACTGGGCAGGCTCCTTGGAGAGACTCTTTCTCTGTGAAAAGCAAAGGTACCATTGTTCAAGAAAGCACAAGCTTTATTTCTATGTTTACCAAATATAAAAATCTTATTTATAGAAAGCAGTTTATTCGACCATTGTCAAAGCCAGCCAGATAATATTGTTTTACAAAAATATCTGTGGACACAGTGCTAATTTATGAGGCAGAGAGAGAGAGAAAAAAAAAGAGAGAGAGGGAGAGAAAACACAGGCACATTCTTGAATTCCAAGATGGTATCAACATAACTTTGTCTTTTTTTTCCGTATTTTAAAGGAAACCATATAGCAATGTAGAAAAGAAAGTGCTTATCAATCATGTCTATTTATACAGCGTCGGTTTCTTTCTTTTTTATTTTGTTCTCCTGCTCCCCTCTTTATCCTCCATTCTTCCAATCCATCTATCTACCCCAGGAAGGGAGTGAGAAACACCACAGAAATTATAAGATTTATTGAAGGGAGTGAAAAGGACAGTGAATCAATCTCTAAGAGCTGTAAGAGACTCTAGTAGGCTTTGGTGGCAGTTGGCTTATGAGATACTAAGGGATTTTGAATCTGATACCCACATCGTTTTTTCCTGTCCAATTTGATTTTTGTCTGAGGGTGCTTTCTAGTTGGAATGTGGCCTTTAATTCTACGAAGCTAAGGAGTCTCAGAAAAGGGGCCAGATGAGAGGAAGCTATTGAGTTGGCTTCTCAGATTTCTATTGTTTGCTTTCTTAGATTTCTATTGTAACTCTCCTGTCCTAGTTAATATGGAAAAAGCAGGAAAGGATTCAAGGGTAGTAATCTATCTAGAACTTAAAATTTTGTATTTGGCTGATATCCTTTCCCACGATGATGACACTTTAGTCCCTCCTTACTCATGGAATCTTTTCTGGTCTAGCCACTTCTTGCATTAATAATATGTTCTTTGATGTAGTTATAGTCAACAGTACCATACCTCTCTAGGTCCTGCCGACAAAGATTAAAGCAAGATTTGAAAGGATCATACTGTTTCCAAATAACTACTTATTCCTCATATATTACAGAACAAAGTCCAAGCAAGCTGATATATATATATGATATATGATAACTGGCAGATATTGTGATTTTTTTTACTATTTTGTATGATATATATTACACAAAAAAGGTAAAAATATATGTTTATAATTAATATATTTGAACAGAAGTATAACTATTATGTATAATATATATTTTATATACACACATGTTTATATATGTATATAAATATGCCTAGTATATATCACACACTAAAAAAGATAAAAATCACAATATTTACCATCTAGCCAATAAAAAAATTTCAAGGTATGCAAAGAAGAAGAAAAACACAATACAATAAGGAGAAAATTCCATCAACAAAAACCACCCCTAAAATGATACAGCATATATAATTAGTAGACAGGGACATTTAAAAAATAATAAAACTGCATTGCATATATTGAACAAGCTAAACAAAAAAGATTGAACATGTTAAGTAAAAGCAAAGATGATATAAAAAGTCAAGCCTCTAGAAACAGAATTTATAAGGCCTGAAATAGAAAATACACTGCTGAATAGTTTCTTTCAAATCATTAAGAAATGAAAAATCATGTGAAATATCACTACCAGAAATAATCACAGCTAACATAGTGGAACATTCTGCTAGTAATGACACAATACATATGTACACGTGTGTATATGTGCAAGGAATTCTACATAAAGTGATTCATCCAATACATTTAAATAGCACCAAAATTAGCAGTGTAAAAATGTGTGAACAGATTTTAGAAGCACACATGTAAGTAGCCAGGAAGATAGGAAAATTATGCCAGCTAACACCTTCTTAAGGAAATCAAAGTATGCTACTACTATTGAATGAACACATACACACAAATATAAATATATACTGTTTAAAATTGTAATAGAAAGCTGGTAGCAAAAATAGTGACATATTGCCTTTGATAGAATGTACAAAAAAAAATGGATGTTGTATCAGTAATCATCATCCATTACAGTAGGTAGTAACCAATTATATCTAAGGTAGATCAATAAAGAAATAGATCTATTAAACATATTATTTACAAACATATAAGAAGTACCACAAAAACAGACAATAGGAAGAGGTATAACAGATTCCATGTAGGGTGTAGATATAGATGGTGCAAATTAAATTAAGTATATAACCTAAACAAAAGGCACTACAACAGTGCCTAAAATCACTATGCTGATGGTCCATAAAGACTAAACAATGTATATTTAAATTTGTTTAAACTTTTATAATCAGTCTATGGACAATGCACTGAATATTTAATTAAGATTGTTAATTTAGGTATTTTAATGTTCCTAAAAATAATAATGTCACTCCTCTCCCATATTTGTACCTAGAATTTCATTCTCTTGACTAACTGCTTGTGGTGATAACCAGTATTGTTCCTGAGCTGAAAAGTATCTTCTACTTTTTCACCCATGCATAAGCATGATATTGAGGTGTGTGTGTGTATATTATTAATAAAGATGTCACCTATTTTAATAAGTGTTTTTGTCAGGAATAAAGTAAAATTTTATCATTTATTTTGCTTCATACATATAATTGCCAAAAAGAAATGTCATAATTTTCTAAATAATTAGCTGAGAACTTACTGACAATTATCTTTATTCTTCAACATTTTGTTGTTTGTTAGTACTTCTAAAGCAGCCAATCAGAAAAACTTGCTTCTGAGAATAGGGACTCAGTGTTATATAATGAAGATTAACACCCAAGAAGGCTTATAATTAAGCTTCAGTTCTTCAAGCAGAGTATTGGCATATTGGACAAGTGACCTAGGAATGCAAATCTCTAAATAGTTACAAGTAAGCTTAAAATTAATTTCCCACTAAGATAAATGGGAGTTTTTAAACATGACACCTGGGTTAATGCCATTGTTTTAAAGTGTGACAGACTCAAACAAGAGTGTTGGTAACAATTCCATCAGAGAAAGTAGCTTATCAATACAATCAAGGGAGATTTATTAACTTCCAAAGAAACATTAGGTTTGCTTTGTTAATTTTGTAAAAAACATTGCAAAATCATTTATTTAAAAACCCCTCTCTTTTTTTCTCTAAAGAAGAATAATATACTTGTTTTACAAATTACTTTTTGTTTATAAGTCACATCTTCCATAAAATTATTTGAAAAGTATTGAAATTTTCAAACAGAAAATTATTGAGGAAAAGTATTGAAACAACACATTGCTGTAAGATTATTAAAGGCAAAGCAGGTAATTGATGAGAAGAGAAAGAAGAGGACATAAGTACACCAATGTACCTTCATACTGTAATTTGTGTACATTTTAATTCTGAGCTCCTATGAAGCAAGGGCAAAAAGGGAAATACATTCATTACACATAATACAGAAGACTTAAATTCTTAGGAAATACTTTTTTTGCATCAAATTCTAAAGAAATTTCTTATATGAGACCTTATAGCTTAGCATTGACAATGTGGAAACCATTTTTATCTGATTCTTTCTCATTAAAACCCCATAAAAGTCAAAGAAAACATTAAATTGCAACTAACTGAAAGTGACTTTATAGACAACTTCAGTTAATGTACCATTTTAGTTTTCCAGTAAACTAATTTTATGCAGGAATAGAATTTAGAATAGCTGACATTTAATGGCAAGTGAATATATTTAATATGTCATTTTGTACTGTATCTATTGATTCTGGTTTTGAGGAATCCCAGAGATTTATCATATCATTTAAATTGTGTAATTATTTTCATCTACAACCATTTTTAAGCATCTGTGGTATTCAAAGTATCACTGGTGCTACAGAATATAAAAGCGGAAGAAATAGTTCATTATTGTGTTCAGTCAGCATACTATATTCCAAAATGTATGTGTGCACACATGCCCTCACAGGGATGGACAAATAAGCAGATGGAGATAGGGTCAGGAGAGCAATGCCCCATGTCTAGAAGTAATTGACTCTGGAATAGTTACTATTTCACAATATCAAACTCATCCTCTAGATAAACTTACATGAGTTTTTGCTTTTTAACACAAGCCCTGTTATAATAGGCTACATGCTATTAGGCACTATGGGGTCAGTGATCCCTCACGACTGAGCTTATCCTGACTTATTGAGAAGTTCTAACTTAAGTGAAAATAAACTCATATAAATCCAGGGTGTTTTGGGGGTGGTTTGTTCGTTTGTTTGTTTGTTTGTTTGTTTCTGTTCTTACATATCATTATACCAGCCAATAGAAACCAAAACTGTGTTGATGCTAACTCATGTCAAAATTACGGAAGTGGAAAGAGCCAATTAAATGTCTCCACAATTACTGCTCTCTAACCCTGAAGGCCATTCCCCTTACTCCATTATAACTGCTACACTTCTTCCCAACCTTCCTTAAGATGGAGTGGGTTAAGGAGAGGGCATGTGTCATGGCTCTCAAGGCCAGTGTCTTAGACTGCTTGACAGTAGACTCTAAGCAAATATTTGTGTGTAAGTATGGATCCTAGAAAAATTATCAAGAATACGTCTGCACATTTTCAGCATTATCCAACTCATGATTGTCTTTGACATGTCATGATGACACAGAGGGAAGTATCCAATTAATGTTTAAGATGATTCAACTAAATCCCCTTGCTTTGATTTGAAATTTTCTATCATTGTGATTTGACATTCTTCGGATTTGCTGACAGGCTAAAAGGATTCAGAATTTTAGTCATGGTCAAAGTGTCATTCTCTATTATATATGAACACGTAGGAATCCTGTATGATACATGCCTCTCTTTGATTTTGTTTAATTCTAGTTGGTTACTCTGAATTTAAACATCTCTGAAGCCCTTAGTAAACCAATATCTGGACCTTCTAATCTGAAGATGAGAGCCAAGAATGTGGGAGTTTTACTGAGGATTTATTACACTTTCAGTAAATTTCTAGACAAAACAGGCTAGTTGAGGACTTGCGGACCATAACAGTTTTCAGTGGGTGTATGTGTACTTGCTCATACACAGACACTCACACCCAAACCTGCTCCATGTTCCTTAGTGTTGGGACAGACTACATCCTTCTTAGGAACCAGAGTGGCCATTCATTATACACTTACATGAAACGACTTCAAATAACCCATTGTAACCATGATATGGGCATCACTATAACCAGTATGTGTAGACTATGAAGATTTTATTGCTTATATTATCCAAGAGATAAATATTTTAATGTCATTCTTAAGTGGCCTCATGTTTCTTCTTTTGCGTCAGTCAATGTAAAAAATCACATAAAGTTTCCGAGAGAATTTATGACTGCTTTCGGCTCTTCAAATAATCTCTCCAATATTAAGTGATATAATACATACCTAAGGATTTGATGGTTAACATTCTAATTATCACTAGTATTAAATATCTTCATTTGACTGCCATTACATAAGGTATTGCAATATTGGGAACTTAAAATGTCTAGGATCTCGGTTCCAGATGTTAAATTGTTGATAATGAAATATAAATAGTAAGACACAAACTTTATTCTCTCTTTCTGTCTCTGGTTTAATTAAAAGGAAGACTAAAGACCAAAGGGATTGAAGTGGCAGGAGCTACAAATAACCTGACACCAAATATCACAGGTTTTAAATAGCTGGGAGGAAAAAAAAAAGAGTATTTGAAGCTAAAGAGGGAGGTAAGGTAAGTAATAAAACGATGAATTTCACTGATGAATTCTACCAGCTCTCAAATGGAATAAAAAGAGCAGGAGAAAGTTGCCCATGAGATCTAATTTCTCTTCTTTTCCTAGCTCTGTTACCTTTCTGGGTTTCAGTCTCACATCTCTAAAATGGACATGATTGGGATTTACCTGAAAGTAGCGGACTCAACTAGTTGATAACTTTAAGTTTTCTAAACCAAGGATTCTATGACAATCAGAAAGTAGAATTAGTAGAACTCTACTGGTAATTAAAAAATACTCAGTATTCATTTGAAATTTTGAAGAAATATATTCAAAATTTTGAAATGAAAAATCATACTATGCTAAATTGATAATGTTAGTCTCTGATAATAAGAGCAAAGGAGATTGGACACCAAATATATTAACATTATCATAATTGAATAGCCTCCTTGTTACCATATAGCTATTAAAAATCATGCAGAGCATGTAACTTTTTTATTGATTTGGAATTTAGCCATTGCTCTTATTTTTTTTTTAATTTTAATGACTGTGTTTTAACCCTTTGTATAAGTCCCAGAGAATTTCTTCTTTTTCTTGTATTTTTCTGTTACAACAGGAATGTTCTACAAGTAAAATTAGAAGAGGTGCATTTGGCAAATTCATGGTTGAGGAAAAGTTGCCTTCAGATGATCAAATTGTATCTTGAGTTTGGTGTTATGGATGAAATTATAGAAGAACATAGCTTTTGGGAAAATCTTCTTAAATTAAAGATTATTCTTAGAGCATGTAATCATTCACTTCTATGTATAATAGAACATACAGAATACAAATTAAACTGTATATTCTATATAGAAGTGGAAAATTACATACTCTGAGAATCAGAAAAATGAGAATGTGGTCATGAGCAATATGTGTTATCTCACATTCAGAAATCATTCCTAAGCAATGGTTTATTTAGATAGAAATATAGAACTGAAAAAAGTTATCAGGAAGCTAGGCATTAATTACAAACATTTATTAAACCCCTATAATGTGCTAGAAATTGTGCCAAGTGCTGAAGTACAGAGATGAATATGACACAGCCCTTCCCTTCTTGGAACACACATCTTGGCTGGGAAGACAGGCAAACAAGAATGACGATATGATGTGCTAAACACAGTGATGGAGACTTACACCAAATTGTAAGGTTGCAAGTATCTCTCCTGTTCTCTTCAAGCATGAGTGCACCCAGATCTTTCATGAACAATGGCAGCCTTTCTGTTTCTAAGGGATTCCAGAAAGGGGTAGCCAGTGTGGGGACTGGTTCATACAGTCTCCCTTGGAAATGGATTCCCATATTAAATGTGTTCCACTGACAGGTTAGTTTTCTTTTTATTCTCTGGGGATCATTTTCTTTCTCAACAGGGGAGTTGATTCAGTGATCTAATTAATAGCACATTTTCATGTTGGAAAGGATAAGTACAATGGTTGCCAACTAAGAGATGTAATTTGGCAGCAATGCACAAGAGATCATGATCTTCAAATTATGTTACTTCTTTGAATTAGTTAGAAGACAATCGTAATAAATGAAGGTCTAAGTATAAGGCCTAACTGCCACCTTCAAGAATGCAAAATTAAATGTATAATCTAGGTTGTTATTTTGTCCCATATATATCAGAATTGGGTTAATTGAACAAATTATCTTTTTAAGGTTTTTCTACTATAAATAGGATCCCCAATTAGAGTAATAGTGCAAAACCTAGTAACCTGTTTATAGTAAAATCATCCTTGCAGAGAATTTATTTTAAAATTTTGGAAAATAAATATTTGAGATGATATATTCTCAGAATTTGCTAAAAATTTGCACTGGTTAATACTCCTTTCTCCTGTGGATAATCTCTATTTTTTTTTTCAAGATTCTAACCAAAATAGCAATCGTTGCTTATGAATTTCACATAGAATTGTATATAATTTCCTGCTGTTCTGATTTTCTTCCCACCACTTCACTGCAAAACATAAAAATCTCATTGGTTTATGTATCACCCATTTTACAGTGAATAGCCTTGCCTTGATGTGATCAACATTCCAGGTTGGTGGCTTTTATTCAAACATATTGCATAGTTTCAGTAAAATGGAACAAATTAAAATTAAATTATATTCTCCTCCTTTAATAAGTATGTAGTGTTGTACATTTATTCAGAAAAAGTAGCCATTTGTTTCTGACAATTCTGTTGATTAGAATATTTCTTTCCTCAGTCAAGGTAGATGTTTTATTTGTTCCATCTTAACAACCCATATTTCATTTATGACTGCAATTATCTGAATGTTGTCAATTGTTACTTTAAATTATTATGTACACAATGAAAGATCTTATGTCCCTAAATGTATTATAAGTTCTTTGAAGACAGCAATTATGTGTTAGAATCAATAGTACCTAGCCTAGATGTTTACACCCAGTCAGTGTAAAAGTAAATATTTAATTATGAGGCTAACTATTAATTATGAGGGAGACTATTTTGAACAAGATTCCTTCCTTTAAGAATCATGGGAGCTCAGTAAAACAGGTCCAAATGTGTTTAATACAAGCAAAATTGGGTCATTAACCTAAAAATCTCTAATAAATAACATTAAGTTTCTAAATATCTTGTTGAGGTGCAATTACCCATACTTTCTAGAGAAGGGAAAGAGGCAGATGGCAAAGATATACTGGGTCCTACTCAAATACTTTCATTGCACTGTAATAAAATGTAAACCAAGCATCCCATCTGGAAGAAAATGTCTGTATCATCTATTTGGACCTGTCTCTAAGTGTTGGCTCTATGAAAATCCAGATAAAATGATATCTTTGCAAGTCATTATTTTGATTTCTAACAGTGTAGTACATGAGCTAAGAGTGTGATCTATTAAGTCAATCAGATTTAGACTCAAAATCTTATTCTAACACTTACTAGAATAAGTGTTATTTACATGTGGTAAGTCCTGAGCAGATAATGATCTTTCTGTACTTCAGTTCTGTAAAATAATAATTGGGTCTACCTCAATTGGTCATTTCAAGGATTAAAAGAAATCAGACGAGATCGGGCGCGTTCAGGGTGGTATCACACTGTGTGTTCACCACCCAGAGTCAGCTCCCCTTCCATCACCATACATTTGATCCCCCTCACCCTCATCCCCCACCCCCCAACCCCCTTACGCTCTGGTAACCACCAAATTACGTTCCCCAGATTAATTTTCAAACCCCGTGGCCATCCTGTGGTCACCGACTGCCCTCCAATCCCCTCATCTCCCCCACCCCCCACCCCTCCCGCCCATCTAGCAACCCTCAGTTTTTCCTCATTGTCTCCCAAACTGTTTCTGATTAGTTCATTCACTTATTCTTTACTTTAGAATGTGATGCAGAATTGCACACCTGAAATCTATGTAATTCTACTAACAATTGTCACCCCAATAAATTAAAAAAAAAAAAAAAAAAAGAAATCATATGCAAGAAGCACCTGGTACATGATACATGGTCAATAAATGACGATTAGTTTTACTATGAGCCATATCTGCTTTCTTTCTAAAATTGTATTTCTATGCTTAAAATGCATCTGCAGGTTGTGTTCAGAGAACATTTTTAAAAAGCTAATTCTTCCCCAGATGCCCTGCTTCACCAATGGCACTGAGTGAATTGTAATGCCTAATGAAAGGAAAAACATTGCTCGATTTCTATGGGCTCCATTTTCCTCAACTATAAAATGATATACTTGATTTAGACAACATCCAGAATTACTTCTCTGAATATACTCATATACTCAGAGTATTAAGGATACTCTCCACCACCCTCTCCTCAGCTGTTATTTTTATGCTTAGTGTCATTAATATGATTATTAGCCACTATTTATTGTTTACTTTCACCAGAAACTGGGGTGTTTTACATAGATTCTCTCATTTAATCCTAATAATCACCTTATTTCATAGATCAGAAAATAGAGGTTCAAGAATGTTAGTATTTGCTCAAGTTCAAATATTTAAGAAGCACATGACAAATTAAAATGTAAGTCTTTATAACTCCAAAGCCTTTGCACTTTCCCTTCCTAATTATTTTTCTCAATCAAATGCTTTTTTTTTTAACTTCTGACCATCAAATTATCCTGACCTCAAAACTCAGGAACATTTCTACTACCTCAAAGTATCAACAGTAAAGATCTTTTTTGTGTGTGTTTTTTTTAATTTTTAAATTTTTATTTAGTGTCTTAAATCCATTCTGACCATAAAAACCTAGTTTAAACCAATTGTGATACAGAATAGTTCTAGGGTCTAATCAGTAAAGAGCACATGCATCAAAAGACAAGAATAAAGATATTTTAACTTCCTGGCATTACAAAAGAATTCCAGCCTGTCCTCATTAAGTTAGACCCATAGTTATTTTTCTTAAAGACAAATTGAGATCATCATGTGAAAATATGTTGTACCCATTTTCTTCAAAATTTAAAAATACCTCTTCTCCATACTTTCATTTATTTGGCAACCTAATTTAGGCTCTGTATTAGGGTTAATCTAAATCTTTTTGAATTTTCCACAAGACAATAAATTCCTTAATTTCCTCCCTACCTATGTGTTCATACTTACTTTCACCTATTCTAAATTTATTTCTCTTAAGCTTCAGAGGATACTCCTCTCTCTCTCCCTCTTCCTTAAAATGGGTTTGTAGATTTCAACCACTTTTTAGTCTTTATTTTTGCAATAGTTAGTCACACTAATCTGCAGTAGGTGTTTTCCTAACCCATAGCCTTAGCGGCTCACTTCCATTGATGATTTCTGCTACTCTTCCCTGAGTCTCTTAGGATTCTATTATGTCTTCCTTGAGGAGTAGTAACAACAATTACAAGTAGTACCTCAGATGATAAGTACCAGAATCTTGTACAATTGGATTTTATTTTTTTGTTTTCATTGTCCTTCTACATAACAGTCATTGTTCTATCGGACTTTTTAATTACAGTAACATTAAATTTGATTTTTAACCAAAATTTAATTACTCTAGATTATCATCATGAGCCTAGGATCCTACAAGTCTAGTTTGGATTATTTTATTCTCAAAGTTTTACCTTGCATTTGTCCATATTGAAATACTTTTATTGTCTTACTATTCACTTGGGCATTCTTATAACAACTTTCGGAAACTTATATCTATTAACTTCTCTGATTGCTATCTATTGGATCAATCCTTCCATCAGATCATATTAAATCATTAAATGAACTATTTCTAGGTTCTAAATATCAGCAAAATTTCTTCACTAACTCCCCAAGACCTTTAAATTCCAAATATAAGATGCTTAGGGAAGCAAAGACAGTAAGTGTGACACAGGGCAAATGTGTATCCTTCCTGTTTCATTTTAGTTTACATACAAATGAAATTTGGAAATAAGCAGCTCTAGTAGCTATCAAATAATTCCCAAACCCAGGCTTGGCCCAAGAGCTTGAGAGCATAATATTATTAAAGGTTTATGAATCAGCTTGGACTTTTCTCCACACTGACCCCTACTTACCCTCTGCCCTTTACTTCTGGGCAAAGATAAATTCTGCTTTTCACATAACATTTTATTATTTGTAATAACAACAATATTGTCACAAAATATTAAATCACAGTAGCTAGGGTTATTTTTATGTTTGGCCCCACAGCTTATTAGCAGGGGGGTAAAAGCAACTTAAGGGAACTAAACACTGACAATAAAAAAAATAATTTGTAATAATTGCACTTTTCATTTATAAAGCTCTGTATATTTTATACAGTACTTTAAAAAATATGATCACAGGGTGGTTTGGAATACAGACAGCCTAGGTTGAAAGCTGACTCTTTGGCTCTGTGTGTTTCTGGGCAAGTTGTTTAGTATATTTTGGTTTTCTCATCTGTAAAGTGACTCTGATGGTAACTATACATACCCCAATAGGTTGTCAAGAAGATTAAATGAGTCAATGTTTATAAAATGCTTAAGATTGTGTATGGCATATAGAGAGTGCTACATAATTATAAATAGTAACAACCAAAAGGCATAATATTTGTCTTAATACTCTCAGGCAGCTGTTATCATTACCTTTCCAGAGCTAAGAATTTGTAGCTCAGGGAGATAAAGGAACAGTCCAATCTCACATGACTACTAAGTTTATAACTTTGATTCAAATCCAACTATTCTGCTCCATGTCTAACTTCCCTTTCTTCTTCACAGACATTAAATTGAGTAAATTAAATCTTCAGATTATGCATATCTAATCACTTATCTCATTTATGCATTATGCAGCCAGTAATTGTGATACATAGAGTTTCTGTATAATGAGGGACTTTTATCCAGCATCCCTCCATGAACATTTTGGCAAGTATAAGATCACATAATTTCAATACATTATATAGACTTCACATCCGGGTTCTGAACCCACTTCATCAGCAACACTTAAAAACTGTTCTTAGACAAAATCTCCTCTAATGAGAGCCTAGAAGACAGTTAAAAGTCAGTATTATTATAGCTGTATCTTTTATGGTCGGGGGAAAAAAAATGAAGACTGGCTACTGAGGGTCATTCTACAATAGTTCCAGAATAAACTCCACACATCAATAGTCAGACTCTTCTGTGGCAGCGGTCTTTAACAAGCATGGCTGCTCTGGTGTCATTACCAAGCATTCATTCTGACTTTCCATGTGCCAAGTGTTGTGTTAGGGGCTGGGGAAACAGAAGATACAAACTGTTCTCAAAATGCTCACAGTCTAGTGATAAAGATATGTATGTATTTCTAGAATTACAATAGAATATGATTTCTTGAGTATTGGAGATGGAATCCAGATATCAAATTGTTTCAGAGTCATGGACCCTGGATATGATATACACAGGAGTTAAAGGAAACTTCTCCTTTTTAATTTATGTATGTCTTTTTGTACTTTCTTTTTTTGAAGAGCATGTATTACATTTGTAATTTAAACATTTTTAAAGTGCAAAAATGAAAACTAAAACTAAAATCTAAAACCAAAAACAGAAGAAAATATCTGGGCAGAGGTGAGCAAGGGAATGATTAGGAACTGTGGGAAGAAGTACACATAAAGAATAGCTGTAATGGTGATGAGGAAGTGTTTGACTCTGTCTATGCATATTGAAAAGAGTAGAAGACTAATCTAGGTAAGATTTACTGAGAATGTGATACTCATGCATGTAAGGTTTGCAAGAATTTTAGTTATTTACAAGGCAGATGATATGGGGGAGATATTTCAGGCTTTGAGAGAAACATGGGTGAAGTTGCAAAGGAATGAAGCCATGTGGGATGGACAGGGAATAATCATAGTTTTCTCTTTAGCAATATCATAAAAGGTAATGCAGAGACTGGTGGTGGTGGTGGTGAGAGATAAGACAGTGCCCAAAACATGATGGGCTCTATGCAACCTGCTGATAATATTATATTCTTATAGTCTAAGGATTTTAAGCAGAGAGCTATCATGGTGAGGTTTATGATTTCTGATTGTTTTTAGATCACTTCCTAGGTTCCACTCAATCATTGAATAAATATCAAATATCTATTAAGTTGTAGGCATTGTTTGATGTACTAGGGACACAACCAAGTGCAAAACAGACAAAAATCCAGTAGTATGCTAATGCCACTTTATATCAGTTTGTGAGAGCTTATTTTTACATTTTAAGCAATTTTGCAAGCTGGTCATTAAACCTTTATAGCTTGAAATGGGCATGATAGGAACATTTACACCAGAGGAACTGGTCTACATTACAAATCAGGGCTTTATTCCTCCAGAGAGCTAATTGTTAAATATTTACTACCCCACCACTACATAGATCTCAACTCTCATGGGGCTTATATTTGGAAAAAGAAGGGAACTAAAATGTGCATTATGAACTACGTATACAAGAGTAAACAAAAAAAATGTTTCCAAACTTTGAGCACTCAGCACTGTTATGCAAAGGACACAATAATAAAATGATGTATGTCTCAAAAGCCTCAACTATGCAGTCACTACATTTAGTAGTAAGAAAATAAAAAAAATTATAAAGCATCATTGAGTCATGAAAATAATTTTGATAACTATAAGGCGTTTCTTTAGGGCATCTATTTTTTTTTAAATCTTATTTCTGAGAATGAATGAGTAAGCTAAATAAACTAAGTCATTTTATTTCAGTCAATAATGTATTATTTAACAAGCTGAATTTTCATTATTTATCATTTAGTTCATGGTCTTTCTAGTCTGACTACAACCTCACTGATTAAAACGTAGGTATAGTACACACGTACTTCCAAGATACAAATAGCATGTTAGTGATCTTTGTGAATTCTGAACAATTTAATAAATAGATAAAACCATTAACAAATGCAATTTGGGGACTTCTTGAGGTGCAGATTATTGATAACATGCAACATCAATAGAATGAATATATGCCACTTTCTCTTCACCGTGCTTCAATTCTGTGATAGGTGTAGCGGCGATCAATACAATAAGACTCAGCACTTCTCCATCAAATTTGTGTTTGGTACCAACACTGAAAAAT
This sequence comes from Rhinolophus ferrumequinum, assembly GCF_004115265.2. Classification (NCBI taxonomy): domain Eukaryota; kingdom Metazoa; phylum Chordata; class Mammalia; order Chiroptera; family Rhinolophidae; genus Rhinolophus; species Rhinolophus ferrumequinum. The sequence continues at coordinate 58,812,242 of NC_046291.1, read as the reverse complement.
ATTACATCTTACTTGTGCAGTATAGGAATATGTATAATACAAGAGGATAGTCATCCCAGTCATTCTGTACATGCAATACGCTTTGCATTTTTAAGTCTGTTGGGAAGACTAATATTTAAAATATAATTGCATTAATTATGCTTTCCTGAGTTGATAAAATAGGATGATGTCTATTCAAGACTCTTCTAAACTTGTGTACAAATAATAAAACAAAGCAGAAAAATGAGTAATTTTGCATTTGTGTAGGCTACTTCTTAAGATATTTAGTAGATTCAAGCAGTGACTGAACTGGTTAATTAATATGGTGAAAAAAACTAGAAAATTATGAGAAAACATCTTATCATGTGAAAGAGATTGTCTTTTTCTAAAGACAGTTTTTTAAAAGAACTTGTCAAATCTCACAGAAAACTAGAAGCAATTTTTGATAATATTTTTATGGGGGAAAAAATAAGCCTCTTCTGACCTGTTTTCTAAGTAGAATTCTTTCTTCATCAATGCTGTTGTTTCTTTTTCTTTCCAGTCGATTTTTCAGGTGGCAAAAGCTAAAATATCTCCAAATTAAACCCAGACTTCGAATAATTATAAAAGACTATCATTATCTAGTTATACTCTCTGTATTTACACAGTTATGGCTTTGTAATAGTTAAAATTTCATCCATTTAATATCACTAATTATTTTCCCTCTGCAGCTTTGATGGGTTAGTTATAGCCTGGAATAAAAAAACACTGTGGTAAGGACAACTGTACAGCAAGGTTAAGTGCCTTCTTGTCTTCAGTACCAATAATTACCTTTAAACAAAAAAAGGCTGTTTTCAGATTTGACAGTTAATTTACTAATGAGTATGCGGACCCAATTTATAATAAAGTAATATTGACCAAAAATAATCCTACATTGGTACTCATCTGAATTATTTTATTGTTCACATCCCCTATTAAATAAATTGGGAAGGATTAATTTTGCAAGATGGGATTGTCAGAGACTGCTGCATAAACTAGATGCATGTCAGCACTAAATTTAATTATTGATCACAATACAATAGTGCTGAGTGTTCCAATCCCCAAACAGCTTCCAGTAACTATCAGCAGATTCCAAATATAGAGACTGAAGTAAAAATTTGATTGCAGATGACTACATTTTTAATAAATAAATATTTTATCAGTACTAAATAAAATTTTAATTTTACAGTACTATTTAGATCATTCACTGAATCATGGAGCAAATGAAGCATGAATGAGGGTGACTCCCTTTAAGACACAAATTTTATTTTAATGGTTTAATGGTCTCAGTATTCATGGGATTATTTTGCTCCCTTAAATTTGGCAGAGAAATAAAACTTGTAAATAGAAGGCCATTTAGAGCATATCCCCTTATGTTGTTGAAAAGCGTAAAGTGGCATCTGACTGGCTTGGATTCATATCTAGAATCCTGGACCATAGTTTCCTGTTACACATTATAGGCTGGTATAGTACAAAAATCAGTGTCAGGATATAACTTGAACTGGGACAATTTAAAATCAGTTGAAACGAGAATTCAATATGGGAATTGCTATAAAATGTGAAATAAATAAATGTGGGGCTTTTTTATAATTGAAATTGTCTGTATACATGAACTGGTTGTATTTTGAGCAGACTTTACTAGTCACAGTGGACATTTAGCTTAATTGATAAATCTTTTTGACATAATGTAAAATATTCCTTAAGCTTAGCAATCAAACAGATTCATAGCTGCTCTTCCTAGGATTATAATTAAAGAATCAATGAGTGTGTATTGACATGCAATATATCTATAAAAATTAGATGATGAGTTCTGCTACCAAGAAAATAGATATGATCTTAGTACAGGGCTGCTTTCTGTGAAAACGCGAATATTCAGTATATTCAAGATTTTACTATATAACCACAAAACTTTTATTTCAAATGATAAAATAAAAAGAAATATTACCATTGCCATTACCGTTTGTATGACTTGGAATATTTATTCTATGGCTAGTGTGCAAATAAAAATATAAAATTATTTAATACTATGTAAAATATATTGTGAAAGTAGAAGTCATTTTATTTTAAATCAGAAAAAAAGCAGCAAAACTGCCCTACTAAATAAATCTTAAGGGAGAAAAACACGCTTATAGCTTTTATCAAGAATTTATAGAGTGAAATTCATGCAAATGTTGATTAGATCATTTGACTCATTCAACCTATTTTTAATTTGATATAAAACTTTGGAAATTAATATACTGTTTAATTTTGATAAGCACTGGTAAGGGAGAAAGGCATCATTATTCTAATAAATTTTTAACATGTATCTTGACAATTTTTCAATTTCCTCTGACCTTTTGAACAACAGCTGTACACATAATTCTTTACTCTAAAATTCATCAGTTTTGGTTTGAAGTAGAATTTATTCTTCTCTATCTTGAATTTGAATCCAGTTATTCACTTTTTGTATTACTGTAATAAATTAGTAAATTAAAAATAAAAAGCTTAGATTCATCTCAGAACTTATTTATGTGACAGCACAGTACATTTTAAAAAGCTGGGATTCAGGGCCATGCAGATGGCGGTTCATATTCCAAATCAGCCATTGAAAGCAATATCATCCCAGCAATTCACTTAGCTCCTCTGAGTCTCAATTGTATTTATCTGAACTTTAAAAATTTACTTTTAATTAAATACTAGCCTAACTTTAAATATATGCCTTTAAAATTTAAAGTCTGTTTGAAGAAGATTCAGTCTATAGCTAAACTCATTATTTCACTAGTCTTAACTCTCAATAGAGTAAATGGTATCTCATACATTACATGCCATAGCATCACCGTACATGTTACACATACGCTATCATATCGTGGAGTGGTTTGGAGGCACCACAGCAGTTTAAAAATATTAAGTACATCAATTAATATTAAGTTCATTAAGTACAATAAACCCTGAATCAGAACTTCACAATGAAGGAATACAGGACATTGTTTTGTGTAAGGTAAGACTACTTATACTACCAGTAACAGAAAATCCGTATTAAACTGGTTTAAAAAAGGAAGGCTGTATTGACTAATGCAACTTATGTAAGAATAGGAGGAAAGTGATCTTAAACGTCCAATATAGGTTCTACATCCATTTATCTGCATGTCTCTCAGCTTAGTACATTTCTGAATGTTAGTTTCATCTTCATGCTCTGTCCTCTTATGACTGCAAGATATTTGCTTCCTTTTCATTTATAATGCAATAAATCAGGGGTCTGCATTTCAGATCTTCAGGAAAAGGCTGACTCACTCCCTGTTTTTGTATGGCCCATGAGCTAAGAATGATTTTTACATTTTTAAATCTTAGGAAAAAAATCACAAGAAAAGTAATATTTTGTGGTACATGAAAATTATATGTAATTCAAATGTTCCCAATGTCCATAAATAAATTTTTATTCAAACACAACCATCCTCATACATATAGTTATTATCTGTGGCTCCTTCTGCATTAAAACGGCAGGCAGAACTGAGTAGTTGCCATAGGGAGAGTATAACATGACCAGGTGTTGAACAGACATCCTGAGTTCAACTTTGAGGGACCACCATAAAATAATACCATAGCAAAGGGAAAGTCACACACAGATTGTCTAACCAATTAATGTGGATTTCTGCCTAAAAACAACTGAGTCAAAGGGGATAGGATTACCCTAATTGTGTTCATTTATCTTTTCTATCCAATATGGAAGCCACTAGCCACTTGTGCAAATGTGACTGAGGATTGTGTGTATTTTTTCATTTTATTTCATTTAAATTAATTTTTATTTTATTTAAAAACATTAAATTCAGTAAATTGAAGTATATTTGGAACATCATTATAAGTGAAATCATATGACATTTGTCTTTCTCTGTCTGACTTACTACTCTCATCATAATACCTTCTAGGTGCATCCATGTTGTCACAGATGGCAAGATTTCATTCTTTTATATGGCTGAGTAATAATCCATCGTATATATGTACCACCTCTTCTTTATCCATTCATCCATTCAGGGACACCCAGGTTGTCTTCATAACTTGGCTATTGTAAATAGTGCTTCAATGAACATACGGATGCACACATCCCCTTGAAGTAGCATTTTAGGTTTCTTTGTATAAATACCTAGAGGTGGGATTACTAAACCCTTCTTTGTCTCTTATTTTAGCCTTTGTTTCAAAGTCTATTTTGTCTGGTACAAGTATTGCTGACCCTGCCTTTTTTTCTTTTTTTTTTTTTCATTTTCAAGAAATATCTTTTTCAGTCCCCTTACTTTTAGTCTGTATGTGTCTTTCAATCTGAAATGGGTCTCTTGTAGGCAGAATGTGTATGGGTATTGTTTTCTTATGCATTCAGCCACCCAATGTCTTTTGATTGGAACATTTAATCCATTTACATTTAAAGTAATTATTGATAGATATGTAGTTATTGCCATTTTAGTATTCATATTTTTCATATATATATATATATATATATATATATATATATATATATATATATTTTCCATCTTGAAGTGTCTCTAACATTCCTTGTAATACTGGTTTGGTGGTGATGAACTCCTTTAGGTTTTTCTTGTCTACAAAGCCCTTTATCTGTCTTTTGATTCTGCATGATAGCTTTGGTGGGTAGAGTAATCTTGACTGTAGATCCTTGCTTTCATCACTTTGAATATTTTGTGCCATTCCCTTCTGGCCTGCAGAGTTTCTGTTGAGAAATCAACTGACACTCTTATGGGAGTTCCCTTGTAGGTAACTAACTGCTTTTCTCTTGCTGCTTTTAAGATTTTTTTCTTTGTCATTAACGTTTGGCATTTTAATTATGATGTGTCTTGGTGTTGGCTTTTTTGGATTCATTTTGTTTGGGACTCTTTGCACTTCCTGGGCTTGTATACTTATTTCCTTCACCAGGTTAAGGAAATTTTCCATCATTATTTCTTCAAATAGGTTCTCAATCCCTTGCTTTTTCTCTTCTCCTTCTGGTATCCCTATGATGTGAATGTTGTTACACTTGATGTTGTCCCAGACGCCCCTTCAACTATCCTCATTTTTTTTTTTTTGATTTCTTTTTTCCTTTTACTGTGCTGATTCGGTGTTTTCTACTACCTTATCTTCTAAATTGTTGATTTGATTCTCTACTTCATCTAAGCTACTGTTGATTCCCTGTAATGTATTCTTCATTTCAATTATTGTATTCTTTATCTCTCACTAGTTTCTTTTTTTATGTTTTCTATCTTCATTTTTATGTTTCCTATCTCTTTGTTGAAGTTTTCCCTGAGGTGACTGAGCATCCTTACAACTAGCATTTGGAACTCTGTATCTGGTAGATTGCTTGTCTCCATTTTGTTTAGTTCTTTTTCTGGAGCTTTGTTCTGTTCTTTTATTTGGGACATGTTTCTTTGTCTCTGCATTTTGGCTGCCTCCCTATGTTTGTGTCTATGTATTAGGTAGGGCTGCTATGTCTTCCAGTCTTAGTAGAGTGGCCTTATGTAGTAGTTGTCCTGTGGGACCCAATGATGCAGTCTCTATAGTCACCAGAGCTGGGTGTTCCAGATGTGTCCTTTATGTGTGCCTTCCTTTGTAGTTGAGACTTTGTTGCTATTTGTACACCAGTGGGAGAGATTGACCCTCGGGCTGATTAGTTGTGAAAACAGGCTGTCACTGCATTGGAGGAGTTGTGATGCAGGGCTGACCTTACAGAGCAGGATTCATTTTAGCAGGTCTATGGTGTTTGCCCAGTCTGCCCTTTGGTTTTGTTGTCCTTGGAGATGGCCAGGTGATGCTCCAGCTTGGTCTGAATCTGACCACTGAATGTGGGAGGGACGTGCTGCAGACCAATTCAGCTGCAGCCTGTGCCCTGCTTGGGGCCACCTGCTTCAGCCACAAAACAATCCACAGATGATTGTCAACTGTGCTATACTTGGAGGTCCCTCAATAGGCCAAACTGCAAGAAAAAAGGTTGGCTGTCATTAATGCCGGGTTTAGTGCTGCTCAGCCAGAGGTGCAGGACATGCTGAAGTCAGATGATAGTCGTTTGAGTTTTGTGAACCTTTGAGAGATTTTAGGAAGTTCTGCCACAATGAGCCAAGGCAGGTCATTTGAGGGAAAAGGCCCTGGAAGGAACTTGGGTGTGCCCAAATGTTGGGTGGGGTGGAGTCTCAGGACAAATGAACAGTGTTAGCCAGGTTGATGGAGACCCAGATATGGCAGCCACCTGTGTATGCACACCAGGAAGAGGGAGGGCTCAATAAAAAAACAATGATTCTGCGAGCACTTCTGTCTGGGAGAAAGCTGCCCCTCCAGCCCTTGCTCTGAAGCCAAATAACAGTTCCTCTCCATATATCCCTGGCATCTTTTGAGCTGCTGCCCCAATGCTGAAGCTCAGAGTGAATGAATCCATCAGTCAGTAAGTCCGTACATAAGCTCTTTAAGAGAAGCACCTGGGACAGCAGCCTCTCCTCATCTCACTCATCCACAATCTCCTCTGTTTTTCACAACCAGAAATTCTTGGGACTTCTCTCCCAGGCACTGGAACCTTGGGCTGGAGAGCTTGGTGTGGGGCTGGGACACCTCACTCCTCTGGGGGGTGGGGGAGAACCTCTGCAGCCAAGATATCCTTCCCAATTCTTAACGGTCACATGGAGGTGTGGAACCTGCCCATTGTGCATCTTTGCTCCTCCTACCAGTCTCAAGATGGCTTCCTCTGTATATCCTTAGTTGTGGGGCTTTGGTTCAGCTAGACTTCAGGCCATTCTCAATGATGGTTTCTCTGTAGTTTAGTTGTAATTTTGATGTGGTCGTGAGAGGAGGTAATCACGGTGTTTACCTACTCCACCATCTTGATCTGACATCTGCCACCACTCAGATATTTTGCATCAAGTAGCATTGTTGACCAACATCTCCAGCTGTCACCTCTCTGGATCCACCATGACTGAGGCTACACTTACCCAAGGATGATACCATCCAACATCTATGTATAACTGAGATGTGAATACAAACTCTTTTCTGCAGATCACATGTCTAACAAACAACTTTAACAAGAGGACTCCCTGTAACCTTGGCTGAAATGTTTTAATAATATGCTGCCATTTCTCAGAAGAGTCTCTTTTTTCCTGCTCAACCCTCCTTTCTTCAGAATCCCTTTGTCCTTCAGCATTGTTTCCTCTAGTAAATGTCTTTCACATCTAATACATTTTTGATGTGTACTTTCAGGAGGACTTGTGCTAACACATACCTATTCTGCTCTTGTCCTATTCCCTAGGCAATGCCCTTGTTCGCATGGTCAAACCTAGCTGACCAGTTACAAACCCACACTCCAAACTACAGGAATTGGGAAAAGGATAAAGGGTGGTTCACACTCCATCATATTACAAGGGAAAGACCCAGAAGTTGTACACATCCCTTTTATTCATTTCACAGGCAAGATTTTAGTCATATGGTCACATCTAGTTGCAAGGAAGGAAGAAAATCTAGTCTCTGGTTGGGAGGATGTGACCTGCTAAAAAATGTGGAGTTCTATTTCTAAAATGAGAATAGAAAAAGGAAAGCCTAGGGGACATTTGAAAGTTTCTGCCAAAATATACTCTAAAAGATTTAGATGTTTGGAAGACTGTTTACTATTCTTCTCCTAGCAATCATAAATAAAGTATGTTATTCCTTTTATAGACACTGACATTTAGGAAATAGAAATTATATTTTGTGTGAATCATTTGGAAAGAATCTCTTGAAATTACTAACAAAAGTAATATTTGGATATTAAATAAAATCAACTGAAAATGTTAATCCTACAATTACTATTTTGACATCTCAATTCATAAATGACACAGTACCATTTCTGGCATCAGTTTAATATTAATACTTCAGCTTTCGAACAGATTGTATTTACACTGCTCCTTCAGGCCTAAGAGAAGGTAACAACTTTCCAGTCTCACTCTCCTTGGATATATCTACACACCATGCCCATTTCCTTTATTAACAAACATATTATACCCACTCTCTTATAAATTGTACTTTCATTAAAAAGCCAGCTTAAAAATTCCAGGTGAATATGCCATATGGTTTCTACAGGGACCCTGACTGATACAACAACACAAACCACACATTTAAGTTTAGAAAGATAGTGTTAAAAGCCTATAAGGAGGAAGCCACACACTTAACTGAAGGACAGACATTGTCCTAAATACTCACTGTCTCTCCACTTACCTTTTAGCTGGTTTGGCCCCAGGAAACTGATCTCTGTGGACTGCAGCATCCTCGTTCTCTGGCAATAAATAAATAAATAAATAAATAAATAAATAAATAAATAAATAAATAAAAGGACAGTTGGAGAGAGTACTCAAGGTATTTCTCACCCCTATTCTGTCTGTTTGGAGGTCTGGGGGTGGATGGTGGTTACATTCCTCAACTGAAAGTTTCAGCTTCTATCAGGTAGCCCTCTTCTACCGTTACAGATTTCACATTATTTTGGTAAATAACTACTGCCCTTCCTTATCGTTTTAAGCCTAGAAGTGATACTGGTTTTCTATTCTTAGCAATACCAAAGTGATTCACCATCCCTTCTTGCCTTCTCTTCCATATCATAAACAGTCCCTTCATCACAATCTCTTCAATCATTCTTTGGGTATGCTGTCTGTCTCCTGCAAAGATTCTAACTGATATAGGCATAAAAGAAGATATGAATACATAAATACCAACAACTGTTCTGTATGTGGAAAAAAAAATTACAAAAATATTGTTTCCCAAAGAACTTTATAAATAATTCCAATGAAAAGCCCAGGTTTTCTATATTTTTTTTAACTCTACAGAGTACACATGTATACATCCAAAAACCTTAGAATGTTTAAGAAAACTTGGAAAAATAATATCGACAGCATGGGACATCTGTTAAGAAATATTAAACTATAAAACAATGGCAATGGCAGAAATATGGTATTACATCAGTAAGTGACAGATGGAGAGTGAAAAAGAAAAGATTCTCTGCAAGGAGACCCTGTTATAAAAAAAATATTTTAAGTAAAATAAGGGTGCCATCACATATGAGAAAAAGTGGGGAATTAATCACCATAGGATGATTATTTAGTCATTTAGAAATTATATTTAGATCCTCCTCTGAACACAAATAAGTTTCAGAAAGCAAAATAGCTAAATGAAACTGTTAAAAAGATCTTTCATCTTTTGATGAAATAATACATTATTTTAGAACAAACTGAAAAATTCTGAAAGGCACCATAAATGAAATGATTAATAAATTTGACTACTTCACAATCCTAAAGGGAATCCATAAACAGTGTGTAATTAATTGGACAATATTTATAATGAATATATGCATACAAAGGATTTAAAAACTTAATATAGAAATTAGTAAAAAAAATATAAGTGCAACAATGAAAATATAAAATATGAGCAAAAGAATTCAACAGAAAAAGTGTAAAACTCTATTATCCTGAAAAAATAATCAAATTCAACAGTAATCCAAAAGGAGGACATTAAATTATCAAACTAATAACGGACGAAAATGCTATTCACTGTCTAAAATAATAAAAGATGCTTAAATGTTTCTAGAGGTAAAATAAACTGTCATCTTTGTAGACATATTTGCCAATTATTATCAAAACATCTAAATATTAATAACCTTTAATACAACGTTCCAAACTGGATAATCTCTTAAGAAACTATTTAGTGATGTTTAGATTTATTAATTTAGGTTTAGGTTTATTAATGAACATATCAATTGAAGTTTTATTTATAATAGTGAAACATGGAGGGAAAATACCAAATGATATGGAAATGACTAAATAAATTATGAGTCACCCATAAGATAAATACATAGCCACAAAAATAATTTAAAATTCCAACATATTTAGTGTCATGCAAACTACTTAAAGTAATTTTAAGTTATAAAGGAGAGGATATTAACTTTATAATAGTATGATTACTATTTTATTGCCATATATAGGTGTATATATATATATATACCAAAGTTTTCTATACATTCACACAGAATGCTGACTATATGCTAAAACCTATTAAATTCCTAGTTCTTTAAATTATTTAATTTATTCTTAAGCAATTTAACTTATAAAATAAGAATTAATTTTAATTTCCCAAATCTTTTATATCTGTGTCCAGCAATCTTTAAGATCACATCGGTGTCTTTTTTGAGTGAATGTGTGTGTACTCACACACATAACATATAAAACAGAGATATAACAAAATGCATTGCTATTGGAACAATAGGTGATTCTTTTCTTATTTATATTTTTATGCATTTTACTTTTTCCTAAAAGATTTTGTATTGTGATTATAATATAAAAAAATAAATTTTAGCAAAAATATATTTACAACTCCTCTGCACAAATATTTTAACATTATATTTCATTTTCTGGATGCTGTTGAGATGGGATAGTTAGGCTAAATGTTGTAATCCATACCTCTATAACAGTAACTGGTTCAGCTAGGTTAAATTGGAAAGAATCCCTAGATTTGCATTTAATGGCAAAGAAAAGAACTCTTCTTTTCTCTGGGCAAACCAGTATGCAGCTGTGAGGTCTGGAATTCCTAGCTGCTTTGTTTTCATGAGGGAAGCCCACTTAATGACAAAGCTGACATACGAGGAAAGGTAAACCTGGGAAAGCTACAGAAAAGAGAAGCAAGAGACCTCCTGAATACTATCTTCATAATATTGAAATATCATTCAACTAACTAGTAACAAAAACTACAAAAAAAATCAGCAGTTTGATTTAATTTATATTAATGAAATGTGTAGGTAGGTCTGGGCTGGAACAAAGACTCTTTGATGCAATAAATAGCCAATAACTCAGGCTTCTAATATACTTTCCATCATTCTGTTTTCAAGATGGCTACTAGAGTTCCACTCATCTTCTCCTTTTTTTCTGGCCAGAGAAAGGGAAAGTGCAAAAGTAAAAACGAAGGGTACAAGTTGACTCTTGCTGAGTCTTGTAAGTATCACCCAAGTGTTTCCACTTTTCCCTCTTTGACCATAGCTATGACACTTGACCTGACCTAGCAACAGGAGAGGAAGAATCTGTAGGGTTTTAGTGTGTGTGTGTGTGTGTGTGTGTGTGTGTGTGTGTGTGTGTGTGTGTTAATCTATATATGTTGCCTTCCTGAATAAAAAGGTTCTGTTAATAGAAGAGGATGGGAAAAGATATTGACAAGGTAACAAGCAGCCTCAGCCATCCTACTAAAACTTGGACACTCAGTTAACGGTGCCAATAAATTATATTTTAATATTAAAACAAAAATCAAACAAAATTAAACAGAAAAAGTCAACAGAGTTACTTGTTTTGTTGTTTATTTGGTTGGTTGGCTGGTTGGTTGATTGGATGGGTGGGTGGCAAGTTTTGAGTTTGTTCCAATATAGAATTTTTTTGTCTCCAATACTATACCAGAGGTCTCAAAAGAAAAGACTATCATTTGATGATATTTTTAAGACCTCCTGGTATGCCAGAATTTAATTAATGCCCAGTTCTTTAATGTTCGATGTCCTCTCAACCAATTCAGTTTTCAATATAGTAATTGACTTTAATTTAAAGTACTAGATTTTTCTATATTTGTTTCACCTATTTTATGAGATCTTATTTTCCTGGAATATCTTAGATTGTGTCCCACAAAATAATAAAAATAATAATACTTATGAATTGTAATAAAATTTTTCTAAAAATTCATTGATTTTTACATTCATGTTACCCCTGAAAACAATTACATTCAATTCTATAGTAGGCTGAATGTGGGTATAACCCAATCTCTGAAAACCTTAATAGTAAAGAGATCTCAATATGTTAAGTCACTGCTATAATAAATATAATGTATTAGAACTGGTATTACAATATTGATTGCATCTATTTTATTTAGTCCATTTATATAATTTCATCAGCATTCATCAACACAAAAATAAATGTTTGTTTCAAATTCCCTTTTAATTTTTTCTGCTTCAGAAATTTCTGCTCTTTCCACTATTCCTCATCTTTCCAAATGAGACCTATGAAAAAACACATTTTCACTCACTTCACTATTTATATTCACTTACATTTATTTCTAATATATTTCAATACCACCTCACTAAGTGTTATATAAACACATTATTAACATAAAAGAGAGAAAAGTTAAATTGCTTTCACATGGCTTAGTCATGCTGAGGAGCTAGATAAAAATCCAGTACCTTTTAAGCATAATTTCCTGAATATGTTTTTACTTAAAAACTTCTAGTATTTTAAACAATAAAATCCGTAGAGTAATCCTTGTCTTACTTGGCAATCAGACTTCAGATAACCACAATCAGCTTCAACAAAACCACAAGCCCAAATTAAGGCAATAAAAGGCTCCTGGGCATCAGAAAAAGTAGTTGTCACAAAGATCTTGTACTATAGGTGAGGAATAGAATTATCCTCGGGACAGAACAAATTGATTTAGTGTGTGTGTTTGACTAAAGTAAACAGTAAAGGGTAAATAGCACAAATCCAAAAGAGTGTGCGGGTAGATTAGAGAAAAATATTTCTCAGAAGGACCTAGCAAATAATTGGGAGACCGAAAGGCCATTATTCACCCATACATCGATCCCACATGTATGTATTGAGCATTGTTAAGTGTTAAGCTCTATTCCAAGCACTAAAGATATAATTGGAGATAAGACAAATACATTTCCTGCTCTCAAGAGGCTTACATTCTATTTGGATGAGAGCCACACAGATAGATATATACAAAAGTCACCAGGTAATATGTATATCAGAGTCTGATGGGAATAAAGAGAAAAGAGTGTGTGTGCTCTCTTACTAGGATGATCAGGGAAGTACGCTCTGACTAGGTAACATTTGTGCTTACGTTAGTGAGAAGGCAAGCTTTGGACATACAGGAAAATAAGTACTGAAGTAGAAGAAAGACAGAAAACACAAAATCTGTACTTTGTATGTCTGATGAACAGTAACGAGGCTAGCATGCCTCTCTCCTAGTAGGAAATCGATGCATGGTAAGAAATGAGATTGCAGACAAGCCCAATGGCCAGATTACACAGCACCTTATGGGCCATGCCAGGCGTTCTTGATTTTTTTTTTTTTTAACTCAGTGAGAAACCAGGAGTGTGGTAAAAGAAATGTGCATGCCATGATCTGGAGTTTCACTTTTTAAGGCTCCCTCTGACTTCTTGGAGGACATAGACTCTAGAAGCCTGGAGATCAGCTATGAGGCTTTTGCTGTAAGCTGAAAAGTACACAAGTTTGGACCCGGGTGGCAAGAATGAGAAAGCTAGTCAAGATCCTGGTTGTTTTTCCACGGTAGAGCTCACAGAATTTGCTACAGAATTGGTTATGGAATGTGAGAGAGAAAGTAATAAACATTTTCTCCAACCTTTTAGAACAGAGCAACTAGAAGAATGGAGTTGTTATTTCCTGAGATGAGGAAAACAAGGGAGCATTTTATGAGGGAAAAGCAGCAGTTTGTTTCAAGACCTATTAAATTCAGAGGTACCTTTTGGGCATCCAAGCAGAGATGATGAATAAACAGTTAATATTCTGTATTAGACGCACGGTTTCAGATACAAATTTGTTGTTAACAGTACAGAAATAATATTTAAATCGACAGGTTTGGATAAGGTCACCCAAGGATTCAGTATAAACAGAGAAGAGGTCCAATGTAAAAACGCTGAGACATTTCAACAGTTCAGAATCTGGAAGAGGAGGTGGAACCAACAAAGGACACACAGTTGCAGCATTCCATACAACTGGAAGAAAATCAAAATATGATAAGATCCTAGAAGCCAATTGAAGAAAGGTTTTCAAAGAAAAAAGGAGTGACCAGCCCCTGTCACAATCTAGGATATGTGGCTTGTGGATTTCAGGAAAGCCAAAGTAAAGGGGGGTAGCAGACAGCTAAAGCAGACAGGGGAAATGGTCATTTAGTTGAACAGATCTGAAAGATTATTGTTGACTACGGCATGTACTGTATCTAAGAACTAACTTTGGAAAATTAATAAGCTGTTTATTTCAAAGAAACTATGTCATATATAAATTTTAAAGGAGTAAAGAGTGCTGTGGAGTCAGGACAAATAGTCTGAACTCCAAAACAAGGACACTTTTACACACACACACACACACACACACACACACACACACACACACAGTCTCTTCCATATTAGCCCAGGAAAGGAAAGCATCATCAATGTTTACGAGGGAGGAGATCATATAGAAACTCTCAATGTGTCTTGCAAGTTACAAACATTGTTTATATATATTTTATGTACTATTTTGTATTAATTAAATATATTAATACAGCTTTTAAAAACAGTACTTTCTCATTTCACATATTTCTAGGAGTCCTAGGAAAGGGGACTATGCCAACTGGCAGTACACTATGAAATCAATTGCCTAGGAAAATCTATGTAACAAATGCACTGGTTCAGGTGTTACATGTCTAAAATTAAGGTTACTGTTTTAACAAATGTGGTTGTCTGGTTTCCCTAGCAACTGAAAGTGACAGGTGACAGAAGAAAAGCAGGAGAAAACAGAAGACCAACCAGAAAAAATACAGCAATTTCAGTCCATTAGATATTAGATGCAAACTGTTCTGCCTCGTTCAATGGTCCCTAGGGCCTGTATTGTTTTGCTATAAAGTACAATGATTAATGCTTATTATAATGGAACTGAGTCATGAAATGGTTAAATTAATTCAAGTTTATTTTCTTTTTGGCAGCATATAATACAATTTTGAAAAGACGTTTATCAAAAGTGGTTAAAATACAGATGTTTGAGAGATGAGCTTCAGTTATCTGAAACATTCGCTTACCCAGAAAGAGTTTTCTTTTTTTTATTAGTTTCAGGTGAACAAAACAATGTAATAGTTAGACATTTATCATTTATATCCCTCACACAGTATCAACCCGTCTCCCTGCCATCCACTATCCCTCTGACATCGCACACAACCATTACATTTCCACGGTCTTTATTCCTAATGCTGTACTCCGCTTCTTGTAACTATATATATATATATATATATATATATATATATATATAGTTCCTATGTGTATATATATATATATATATATATATATATATATATATATAATTGTAGTTGACATTCATTATTGTTCAGCTTCAGCTTCAGGTGTACAGTTCAGTCAGCAGGCATCTACATCTTCCCTGAGGTGGTCTCCCTAACGAGACAAGTGTCCATCGGATACCCTACAGAATCTTTACATTATTGATTACATTCCCCAAATTGACTTTTGTAACCCCGTGGCCATCTTGTGGTTACTGACTGTGCTTTCTAATCCCCTCACCTTCCCCGTTATTCCCACCCCTCTCCCATCTAGCAACCCTCAGTTTTCCTTCTGTCTCTGAGACTGTTTCTGATTAGTTCATTCATTTATTCTTTTCTTTAGATTCCACCTATAAGTGAGATCATATGGTATTTGTCTTTCTCTATCTGACTTATTTCACTTAACATGAAGTTCTCTAGGTCCATCCATGTTGTTGCAAATGGTAAGATTCCTTTCTTCTTTATGGCTGCGTAATATTCCACTGTATAAATGTACCACGGTTTCTTAATCCAGTCGTCTACTGACGTGAATTTTGGGTGTCTCCATGTCTTGGCTATTGTATATAGTGCTGCAATAAACATAGGCGTGCATAAATTTTTTCGAATTAGAGTTTTGGATTTCTCCGGATAGATACCTAGGAGAGGAATTGCTGGATCATAAGGTAGTTCCATTTTCAACAGAAAGAGTTTTCTGATGCTTGATACAGATGTCATTAAATAAAGCTTCAAATAATTATAAATGATTAGAAAACATTTTAATAATTGTATTAATAAATTATTAATTCATAAATTAATTAATTTATTCAACAGAAATTTATTGACTGCAAATTCATTTCCTTAGCAATGGGCAGAGAGCTAAGTAAGACCCATCCTCTTTTAGGAGCTTATATTCTAGCTGTAATAAAAGAATTGATGTCATCCACATTTCTCAATAATTTTTCAGGATGAATGGAAAGTAGTGTTTGCATGATCATAATCAGGATATTGTTGGGAGAGGAGAATGAGTATGGGCTTCCTAATAATGAAATACTGAAAATTACTTCACAAGAGATAAGTCTAAAATTTGCATAGGAACAAGTAGACAACATTTCTGATTTCTGTAGCTGCTTTCCAAGTCGAGTCTATTAGGCAAAACTAAAATATAATGCTGAGTATTTTGATGGCAGTTGCTACATAGAAATGGTCTTTCATTTCACAGATATAGAACTAAACTCCAAAAATATAATTAGACCTTTCGAGTTAATAATAAATTGCTGGACACTGATAGGTTTAGAAATTTGTATAATTTGTATTGGATTTGAACTTAAGACCTATTACTATCACAAGAGTTGCTAGCTACTCCAAGCTGAATTTCTAACTGCCTATTCAATGTTTCTACCAGCTTGTCCTAAACTGGAAGGGATTCTATATATTAGATTAACATTTTAGACATACATAAAGGCATAATAATAATAATAATAATATAAATAGTCATAAGCACCACACACTCAATGTATGTGAGTCAAAATTCAAATTTCTTACCGCATTCCAAAATAAAAAATCTCTTTGAATCCTTTTGCTTTTTCAATGATACCATAGTCTCTCAGTTACACAATCATAAAATCTACACTTATAATGAGTTTCCATTTTGTAAAACCACTTATCTGGTCAATTCTCCCTTTTTTTCCCCATCTGCAATGCCATAGCTTCCCGATTTTTCTGTGCGCTTGCAGTCCTTTTGCCTTTCAATTACAGCAGGTCCTCGAATAACATTGTTTGATCATCATTTCCTTACAACATTGATGAGATACCATAGACACTTAACTCTTGTTTCTATCAGTTAACCTATGGTAAAACTGGTTTTGTTATACATCGTTTCTCTTAAAGTCACAGAACATAAGACGACAGTGAGGACTTACTGTATTATGCATGCTATAGTCAGAATGATCTAATACATAAGTACCTTAGAACACCTAGTGTCTCCCCATTGTCTGCAGGCCTTCTCAGCTGGCATCCAAAGGCCCGAACACCTGGCCTTTTCTTAAAGCTCTAAGCTTATTTAATACCTTCACCACTGCACTCTGTATGCTTCAGTAGTACAGAATTGCTCATGGTTCTGTGTCTCACCTTCTATGTTTTCATTCTGGCCCCTCTGCTTAAAAGGTCCTTTCAACTTTCTAAACCGGTGTGGCTTTTACACAGCCTTTAGATCTTGTCCCAGACCTCGTTACCTCCAGGAACATTTTTTTAAAGTATAATATCTATTCTCTGTATTCTTATACTTAGGCTGAGTACATTACTGTATTCATGGCTACCACTTTGAATTGAAATTATGTTAATCTGCCTCTCCCTACCATGAGGCTGCACATAGCTTGCGAATAAAAGGTGTAGCTCATACAGCATTGTCCAAAGTTCATTTTCACTGGGGAGAGCACTTAATAAGTATATAATATATAGTTACTAAATTATATTAAATAAGTGTCTTTTGTAGTTTGGTTCTTACCTTTCATTTCAATTTATTTGCCCTGTCAAAATTATTCCTATTCCCAGATTTTCCACGCATGAGTTCCTTAAAACCCTTGCACTTTCTTTCCTTAAAGATGTGTACATTCCTTTGACTTAGCTCACTCTCACTCCTCTCATTGACACCATTTTCATTATTTAGGTGTGTAATCATGAGAGAGATGCCTGGGTAGCGAGGCTCCCTTGACTTCCACATTAGGCCCACGGCTGCCTTGGGTAAATAATTCAAAGCCTTGTTGGTTATCCTTCAAGTGTCTAATCTACTTATTATTCTACTATCGTTTAAAATTTACTTTCCTTACTGTAGAGTTTAGAAAAATATCTAATGAGGACTTTACTATACTTTTAAATGTCTTCACATGTCTGCTGTGTAGTAACATTTGTCACACCTCTATGTAAATGGAAGTACCCACACAGAATCTCTTTTTAAAATAGGAAAAAGAAGTAGAAAATGCAAATGGGGAGAGGAGCAATTGAGAAGATAACGACTGAAGGAAAATTTATTTTAAAAGTGATAATTCATTTTGAGTTAGATCAAATGACATCATCATTTTTGTCAAGACAAAGTAGGAATAGAATGTCTATCCACTCAAACAGTTTTTCAAGCATTTGGACTTAGATTGTCTAGTATTTTTTCAAGTTTTATTAAATTTGGCTAATAATGCAATCTTTGTACCTAATTCTATTTTAAAACCGGTGTCAACTGTATTGTCATTTCTGCTTTTTTCCCCAACATTTGAAAAATACACATTAAATCATAACCAAAACATCCTAATGTAGAACACATTCTTTTAATAGAAAGTCCAGGAGATGTGTGGCCATGGCAATAAAGCCCTGGTACGTGCAGTAACTTAGCTGAGCCTGTGAATGTCCAGTTCCCTATTACTTCTATAATGCACCCCAAACGTGACATACTAACTGTGGCCTTTTGTGATTGCTTCACATGAGATATATTTTTTCATTCCAAAAGAAATATCCTTGCTATAGTCATTTGTCTATAGGGTCCCAAATGCAGTGATATTCCCCCAAATGACTGCTGATTTCAAGGAAACTAAGGTCTTTTTTGTGAGTGTCCATCAAGCTTCCATTTCTCAAGGAGCCATAAAAATGGGATCCTTTGAGCTCCTGAGTAACTGGAAATTCTTCACACTATGTTATTGTTTCAGCAGCTCAAGCATGGACTTTTATCCTTTGTCTGCTTCTTATTTTTCAAAGAACAGAAATAGAACTGCCAAAATGCCACAAGGGAAGCTATTCTCATTGTCAGGTCAAACTGTAGTCCTATTAATAATGCTAGTGGAAGTAAGAAATACCATATAATTATAAAGATGATTGTTCTTGTTAGAATTTAACACTCTTAATTTGAAATAACCATTTTTTCCATTATAAGTAAGTTTTAATTTATTGTTGCTTTCTTTTTATTAAGGAAATTTGAAAATTGTGTGCTTTCTTTCCAGTCTGGTATTATCTTTAGATAACTGATTTCAATGACAAGTGAATGCATCCTTTAACTCTAAATTGTGTTTTGAGCAATTCATTGGTTCAGTTTAATGTCTAGTTCGTGTTTTCCGATGTGTTTATTTTTTTGAGATGTGATTTAATAAGATTTCTCCACTCTCGTAATGCAGAAAACAAGTGGAAGAATAAGTCAAACCCCTTGCTAACTCTCTCATTTCCAAAAGAAGTTCTTTTGTAAAGGACCAGATAGTTAATGATTGGCTATACAGTCTCTGTTGCAGCTACATAATTCTTCCATTGGCACGTGAAAGCACCAATAAATGATACATAAATGAATAGATGTGAGTATGTGTCAATAAAACTTTATTAAAAATAGGATATGGGCTGGAACCCTGTCCTACAGGAATTACTCTGCCAATTGATCAGAGAACACAGTCATTTTGACTGGAAAATACTAGGGACTATTATTTGGTCAATCAGGACCCCAAAAGAGGGCTGTTATCTACACCTAAATTAGAATTCATCTTACTTTTGGTAACCAGTGTATTTATATCCAAGCACAGGTTAGCTTATAAAACAGAGGCTTCAAAATAGAATGACTTAAATTACATGTCCCAAGTGTTACAGATTGAATTGTGTCCCCAAAAAGATATGTTGAATTCCCAGCCTTCGGTATCTATGAATGTGACCTTATTTGGAAATAGGGTCTTTGCAGATGTAATTAGTTAAGATGAGGTCATACTGGAGTGGGGTGGGCCCTTAATCCAATATGACTAGTGTCCTTGTTGAAAGAAGGAAGACACTGTGAACGCACAGATGCACAGGGAGAAAACCAAGTGATAAGGAAGGCAGAGATTGAAATGACGCATGTAAAAGCCAAGAAATGTCTAGGGAAACCAGATGCTAAAAGAGTCAAAAAAGATTCTTCCTTAGAAGCTTCAAAGGCAGCATGGCCCAGTCAACACCTTAACTTTATACTTATAGCCTCCTGAGCTATGAGATAAATTTCGATTGTTGAAGCCACCCAGTTTGTTGTACCTGCTTACAGCTGCTCTGGAAAACAAATACACCCAGTGATAGCGCAGCTCTGAGCTGGCAGGGTAACTATACTCTAGAAGACCAGTCAGAAACCCAGCGGTATCTTCCTCCATGTTGCTTCCCTACTCCCAATCATCTTGAACCATGGACCCCTTTGGCTATAATCAGAGGTCCATGAATACCTTATTTTGATTAATGTTTTAATTGCATAAAATAAAACAAATAGGACTACAAAGGAAACCAATTTATAATAAAATATAGTTATTGAAATATTAGAAAAACAAATTCATGATACAGCAATATGTATGATTTTTTTTTCTTTTTTAATTAAAGTTTGTTGGGGTGACAATTGTTAGTAAAGTTACATAGATTTCAGATGTACAATTCTGTACTACATCATCTATAAATCACATTGTGTGTTCACCACCCAGAGTCAGTTCTCCTTCCATCACCATATATTTGATCCCCTTTACCCTCATCTCCCACCCCCATTCCTCCTTACCCTCTGATTCTTTATTAATACATCAAATATCAAGATGAAGTGGTTGGTCTATTAACTACCAAAAATTTTTAATAGGAATAAACATAAACGATATTTGATGTACCCTCAATTATAATATGATATGAAAATATCCATTATTCTATAAATGAAAAAGGCACAGATATTGCTAGACTACAATGGTTTTTGACTACATTGATAATTGAGGAGAAATGCCAATTTTCAATTAGAGGTTAGTGAAAATTAAGATGTAGTAATTTTTCCTTTTCAAGTCAATAGTCCCCTTGGATTCTATTCTCAGATCTCTTGGTTCATGGACCTCATGAGTTTAAGAATACCTCCCTGGATGTTCTCTTCTGCAATGGTAAAGCTAACTCTCCATAAATTCTTTGTTCTGTTTCAAAAAAAGTGAGGTTAGAGGCCATCCCAGGTAGGGATGTTTGTTTAATTAGGTGTCCCACAAGTTGCATATAATCATTTATACTACATCCAGTAGGAACAAACTTAGTCATAGAACCAAAATTAGCTGCAGAGACTAGAAATCTAATCAATTATTGCATACTCATGTGTTGGCCTTACATTATAAAGTTAATTTAATAAAGGTAAATCAGGAAAATGAATGATTGGGAACATTATTAACTGTCTCTGGTCAAGAAAAATATTATCCCTTTAGACAGGATTAAAAAAAAAAAAAAACCTAAGAAAGAAAGGTGCCTAAATAAGTTTTTGGGGTTTGTTTGTTTGTTTGTTTGTTTGTTTGTTTGTTTAATTATTAAGGTACTGTTTAAAAGAAAATGCTGGAAGAAACAACTGATAGGCTTAGAGAAAAATTATACTGCATGCCTTAGGTTTTGTTTTATACCAAATTTTGTCCTAACACAACGAAAGAAGTTTACAGGGTATAAACAAGTTTCACTGTTGTTCATATCCACTTTTCATAACCTCTCAGAGGTCTATGCATTTCTTCTTACATTTATTCCACATTGTGTGGATGAAGCTAACCTCTGCTGCCCAGGTTATAATAATGGGTATTCAAAATCATATCACATCACAATCACCTCAGTATGATCCCAGTAATTGTTTGAACAATGGATCTGCTCAGAATTTTGACTTATGATAAAAACACTCTTGAATATCATAACCAGTGAAGGCACTGTAGTCTTGCTATCATATAGAAAGAATCTGTCTGCATACAGGCAGAGTTAAGCAAAGCCTGGAGATTAGGAGTCATTATCATGTGAACTTCTGGATCCAGCCATGACTAGGCTATACTAGACATTGACCGGTTGCATAAGTCAATTAATTTCCCTTTAGGTTAAGTAAATATAGGGATATGTGCCTTAACATACTTCTGTCTGAATCACAGTAATGGTTTTTATTGAATTTTAAGACTTAAGGACTGATGCAGGTGTTTGAAAACCATTTGCCATAGGCACCACACATATAATCTTATATGTTCCTCCTCAATACTTTGATTACTCTTCTTATTTGATGTTGAGCAAAACTGGAAAGGAGCCTACATGATCCTAGTCTCTGTAACACACTAGGCACATTGACTAGCATAAATATATGTTTATTCTCATAATTGTAAAATAGCTTTCTTTAAACTATAATTGGGTAAGATGCCATCAGTCTATACTGAGGGATATCATAAGAAATAGCCATATGAAACTGATTACTTTACTCCCTGTAAGACGTGAATGCAGACAATATCCCCTGAGGTAAACAGTGCCTGCTCAGTGAAGACCCAGAATAACTTTATCTTTTTCTTTGTAATCCTTGTTATCAGTATCTCTGAGTTGCCAAAGCAACTAGATTATTTTTAGATTATGGATACTATGAATTAGGTAACTTATAATATGTTTTTCTTTTCTTTTTTTTTTTTTTTTACAGGTTACTTGAAAGCTTAAACCCAATGTGCGACCCATCTCTACTAGGATTGCAGTTATCTTGCACTTTGTGTACCAATTTCACCCACAGATTCTTTTTTTCCTCTTTACTCCAATTCACTCAACTTTAAAAGTTATTTTATACTTTGTTGTATAGATCTTTACATATGACTTTAAATTCTTTTTCTGAAAACAGAGTGAAAAGTAAATATTTTATCTTATTAATTCAGTGATAAATTATTACAACTAATTAAGCAAATTAATGATGTCAATAGCATAATTGGGAATTACTCATGATCATGTATATAATTGATGCCTCTATTACTACATATGGTTTCTTTATTAATTTATAACTTTGTATCTTGGGTTTACTTTTCCAGACAAACAGCTTATGTCTCATTATGAGTTTACCATAGCAACAGTGAAAGGGACCAATAGAATCTTGAATATTAAATTTTTAGCAGGGATTCAATGCAAGTTTGAAGGCTTGGTTATATTGGATGGACACAATGCTTAATACAATACAATGAGTTTTCACTAAAAAGAGGATGAAAAATTTAAAGACATGGGCATTAACCATGAAAATTATCTTTAATTGAAAAAGGAAATCACAGGCTACTGTCAAACAGAAGAATAATGTGGAATATTATAGTAATGTGTTTCTGAAATTGGCATCTAAATTATTAAATATACAAATTTTCCACTGGCTTTTGTTATTTTTTTTCTTATTTCTCTAAGTTAGAAACACCTATACAACTGGGGGAAAAAGACATTTTTTTTTTTGCATAGCACTTACATATTTTCTATTATATGTTAACTAATTTTCCAGTTGGCTTGCAATTTTCCCTGTTCCTGATTGCTTAATTCTATACCTTATTCCATCTACATTGACAGCGATACTGAAAGTAGAGTAAATTTACAAGATGCAAAAAAAGAATAGCAACTCATGCCCTAAATAAAGCTCAGTAAATTAATATTTACTTGGACAGCCTTGCCATCAGTTTGTTTATATAATATCAAAAACTATACTGATCCAAAATAAATCAAAATAGATTAGACATATAGAAGTGAATATAAAGTCATTTGACTGAATTAATCATTTCCTTTCTCATTGCTTTCATGCAACTGGTGTCTTTAAGCATTGATATTATGGAGTCTATAGCCAAATTATTCTCTCTTGTCAGTATCTTTCCTGGAGTAGAGGAAAGATATGTGATATAAACATAGATGACATAAACAAAAAGAAATATTTTATAATATCCGTCCACCCAAATAATTATTCATAAGTAATGCAAAAAACTATTTTTGGTAACCCCCTTGAAAACAGTAAGACTGCTGTATACTATTTTGCAGGCCCTTGGAGCACATACCACAGTGATTGTTACATCCTAGGTACTAAGATATAGAAGAACATCTAAACTATGAGATAAAACCTTGCTCCTTTTATGGAATCAACAGATATTAATGCAGTGCTTTATATATGTCAGACATGGAAGATACCATTATGGAATGGCAGGTGAGAATCCTACCATCACAGGATTTAGACGGTTTGTGAGTAAAAATAATGTTAAAGTTTGGTCTATGAGAAAGAAAAGGGACCATTTTTATTTTCTCAGGAGATCTTAGCTATAGTAAATGTCTGAGGGGAAAATGAAAGTAAATAAAATAAAGATGAAACTCAATGCCAAATGATAATTTACAATGAGAAAATGAGGTGATATAAAATACTGAAAGAAATAGCTTAAACATATGGAAAGCATAAATATATTCTGTCTAATCACGTTCAGATTCCTGAATTAATTTTGGATGTTTTGCCTGATCAAAAATACTATACAATTACATCATGTCCTTGAAAAGATTATATACTTTCTGAACAATCAATTAATAGTAATGATGAGAATGTTATGAAGTCAATAAGTATTAATAAGAAGGAATAAACTAATGAAATGAGGAATATTCTATTCCGCCACTCTAGCCATTTTATGAGCAAACTTCATATATGATTTAAATTGAAATACATTGCAATTCTAAATATTGCAAATATTTAGAAAAATGCTATATATTTCCCTTTCTAATAGTATTATACTATTTTTGTACAAATCCATATGTATATCCAAAAATATAAATATCTTCACGATATAAAATATAATACTGACACACTCAAATTTCTAGTAACAAGCAAACTAATAAGCAGGAGAAAAATGCCAATCTTGTTCTCACCAAATCATACTCCCAGCTCCAGAGAACAGTAACAATTTAATCATTGAGCTACTTCAATGACATTGAAAAGAAGTAATGAAATCATTTTCCTTCTTCCTAATTCAATAATATAATTCATGCCAGAGAATTTAAAATGGATTTCACACATTTAAAGATACATTTTATTTCTACTAAATGTATTTTATATATTACCAGAGGGAGAAGCTAAACAGCTCTGATAGCATTGTAACTGTCTGAAAGCCTGAACTCAAGCAAAAAAAAAAAAAAAAAGCAAATTTCAAACTCTATTTTGTATTTTAATAGGATCAGTTAGCAAGTTTAAATTCCCTCTGCTCATTGTGCTTTCAAGTTACAAATGAAATCGAAAACTATAAAGTAAAAGCAGCAAGAAAATTATTTTTGGATTCTCTGATGATGGAGAAAATATATACAATAGGTTACATAAAGAAATGACCTTTATCTGCCAAAGTAATCTGAATATATTTCATACACATTTTTGAATAGTCTACAAGAAAGCAAATTATGTGAGATAAAGTTGTTAAAATAAAAGTTAAGTGAGATAAAATGTCACTTGATTTAAAAATGTAATGCTACAGAAATGAATGCAACGTAACCAGTTATAAAAATGCAGAAAGGATTTTTTTTTTGTATTGCTCTATTTCTATGACTATTAGTAAGAAGCACATAGTACTGTTTGCTGTACCATAGATATGCCAGTATCGTCATATATAAGACCTTCAGATTTAACCTGACCTCCTCAGAATGGATATCCACACTACAGTATGTTAGGGGACCTTTTTGATACCACTTTGATAATTCTTTGCAAACCTCCATTAGAAACAGAGGAAAGCCACTTCAAGAGTGTGCACTTAGAGCTTACTGTTTACCTATACACTCGTAAGATCAAAACCCCTGGTCTTACTGTTTTTGTTAACAAGGAGCAGTGAAAGTCTTCCCACATACTGAGTTTTGGTTTCCATTTTACAATCTGAGATGACAGACGGCACAAAAATGATGAGAAAACTGTGGGGAGGCTTCCAGAAGATTGATTCTCTCATCAGCTGATTCTTTTCTAGTTAGTCTTTTATTGACTACAAAGGTATAGGCAATGCAGAAAAGGAAAACCAGACTGCCCTGTTTAATCCTGAGGGCATTGGCAAAAGGTGATCACTTTTTGAGAAAACAGAGGCCTACAAGGAAATCAGTACACTGTATGAGCCGTTAAGCTGATTTAAACACACAAGGGATGCCTGGGGTTGAGCGCAAGATCTCTGAGGTGTGAGATGAGAATGAAACCATTCCACAGACTAATATTACTGAGCTTTAGTAGCAGGTGGTACAGTTGATCAGTCAGGAACCTGTCATCTGAGAGACACGAAAAATCATTCATTTTTTCCCCCTCTTCACCAAGAGTAAAAATACTGCAATTTTGAATTTTGACAATTATCACGTACAAGTTACGACAATTTAGGCACCCATAAGAAGTGAGCAAAATCAAAACAGAGCTAAATTTTCTATTTGTCTAAGATTACAAACTATAATAACTCAAAGTGGCTGACCAGCGATTTAC
Organism: Rhinolophus ferrumequinum; assembly: GCF_004115265.2. Lineage (NCBI taxonomy): Eukaryota > Metazoa > Chordata > Mammalia > Chiroptera > Rhinolophidae > Rhinolophus > Rhinolophus ferrumequinum. Next base: position 58,786,033 of record NC_046291.1, on the reverse strand, counting down.
CTGTGTTTTAAGTGCATCTGGAATGAAACCTTTACATGCTGTCAGCATAACCTGCAATCCAGACAGCCCAGAGAAATCCATGTGGAATTTTCATGGCTAGGAAGAGAAGTAGAGATTTTGTTTTGCTGATTTTGTGGTTTGGGTGGTCAGTTTTATTACTGGAACTTTATTACTTAAACAACTGTGGAGAAAAGTTCGCATTTTGACAATATTCACTTTCTGATTAGAGTCTCAGAAAGAAGGTAAAATGTTGGAGTGTGCTATTAACTTATATTTGCAATGGCCATATCATTCTCCATTTGCTAATTGCTACAGAAAATTCAACACCAACCTAAGACTGAAGTGACAAATCAAATAAGATATAATGAATGAAATCCTACATATTTTAAAAGTATTTTTTCACTACAAGTAATTCTGTACCATGAATATTTAGATTTACAATATAATTTAAAGAGGATGTTAAGATATATTATTAAAACTAAAATATCATCAGTTTCAAAGCCACCTAATTTCAAACATATGAAGTCCTGAAATAAGAAAATTCAATATTTGATTTTGTTTTTATTTACAATATACTTGCCATAAAATTCTTAATTATAGCAGTCTTCTCTTCAAGTAACATTGTATGAAAGTGCGGATCATTAATTATTATACCAACAATTATTCTTTGAATGTTTACCAGATATCTTGTAATTTCCTCATTCTGGGAGACTATGTGGTGAAATGTTTTTTATAGTCTACAATCAATAATCGATGAGTTGAAGAAAATTTGCTTCATCAACTTCTCAATTTACCTCTTTACTGAAATATTTTCAATAGTAAAGCCCAAAAATAATATAGCAAAAGATACCAGGAAGAAATATATACCAGAACTTTGCAGAAGATAAATTCTTTTAAGAACTGGAAACTGTTAGGTTTTACAGGTTTTTAAAAACCATATTTGCAATATACTGCCTTCTCATTATTTCTCCAGGCGCTTTGGTTTGAATCTTGACATAATGCGCTAATGCATGGACTCAAAACATGGAATTACTCTAATATCAGCTGGGTGCTTAACTGCCCTTTTCAGAAGCAATCCTTATTTAATTTCTATACTGTTTCCTGCAATGTCAATTACAAACTTTCCGTCTCTTTTCAGGCTCTCGTTCTCAGCAGAAAATTGGCTGCTATAATTACGGAATCTTAGAAAATGAACATCTTTAATATTTCTAATCCAATCTTTAAATGTTTGTCCATATTCATTTTTTCTTTTCCTGGTTTACTCTTTCTGTAGTAGAGCACACAATTGTTTTCTCCTCTAGCACTGTATTCTATTAGTTATCCACGATATCTCTCATGCCTTCAATTTATTATTTATACATTTCCCCTCCATTCATAAACAAGCAGTTGCTAACGAGGGCAAAATCCGTTAAGTGTTTTACAAATATGAGAGGTCACGCTTATTGAATATCTGCAAATTGTCAATTCCCTGGTTTATTAACAAACCTCTGATCAGAGTAATTCCTTCATTTTTACAAATATTTTATCCCCAATCTTATCATACTTAGCCTGACCCATACTGAATAAAAGTATTGAAAGAAAACAAGGAACCAATGCATTCAATATCAATAGCATAAAAATTACATGTATACATGTATGTATTTGGTCTCCTACTCTCAAACATCATATGCTTATTAGGAGTCATATGAATCTGCTAAAAGAAAATTGTATATATACATATACAGAAATATATTTCAAACTATGGCTTTAAGAATAAGCTTTGCCAACTGCATCTTTGTGTTGCTTTGCATTAAGGTTAATTCTTGATGGTGTTTTAGATGTTTTATGAAATAAAGTTTTTAAATGATTCTTCTCTAACGCTGTGGCAATTTTGCTTTCAGCTATTCATATATTATATATGACATGCATATTTAATGTAAATATCTCACACATAGCTGAGAAAGTATGATTGTACAATTTATCACTTACTTTCAATGCTGGGGATTAAGAGACATTTTATTTTTAAAAGAAATTACTTAAGTTAAAGATAGACATATATTCTCACTGCCAAACCAAATGTAATAGTAAAAAAGGAAACTCCTAGAAAACATAGACATACAAAGGAATCAATAGATAAAATAATAGCCTTGTTCTCTGCAATACTAAAGGATATATTTCAATATTCCCTTTGCCAAATAGGGGGGAATGTAGCCAGGGATAAATTTTATTTCTCAGTCTCTAAAGCTAGAAAGGAAAATTTTGTCTAAGAATACATAAATTGTAAATGACATTTAACAGATATCACATGTGAAAGTGCCATCAGTGCACTATTTCCAATTTGCTTAGACAACTTGAAAGAAAAACATCAAGATAAGTGCCTGTAACTTGCCCCAGAATGGCCAAGCTTTAAAGAGAAACAGTATTTTCTGATTTAACTTATTACTATTGATTCACAGGGGAGAAGTTGTATTCACATATGTGTTTTCCAAATAACACATCATATACTAAAAACATCAAAATATAGTGAAACAGTGTTTAAACAAAGAAAGAAAAATGAGAATAAGGCTACCATAATCTACATGCAAACATACCATTCCAGCTCACACTGGCAGCCTAAAGTATGAATAATTTGCTTCTTTTAATATACACTTGTTAAAAATCCAATTAAAGTCAATTGTGAGAAGAAAAAAGAGCCTACCAAATATTTATTTTTACACTATATTCAAGGTTCCTTTGTGTCTCATTCTAGTTGTAACCTCTTCATTTAAACAGCTCAATCACTAGCATATCACACAAGCATAATTACTGGCTTATTTCATTCAATCTTCCTTTTCATGCCCCGCCTCAGTGCAGCTGGCATTGAACCATAGTTACATGCCAGGAAAACTACCAGCTGGAAGGACTCTGCCATACATTTCACAGTGGAGCTTTTAAATTTAAACAGTTACACAAGTATTGCTAAGCCGGGGTTTCAAACAAGCCTGGGTTATTACTCATTTTTGCACATCTTTTCTCCCAAACCTGGAATATACACCAGATTCAGGTTTACTCTCCGTAGTGTGAAACCAAGTGAAATTTGGAACATTTTTTGAGTAATTCACTGTATGAAGCTGCAAACCTAGACTATTAACTATCTGTAATATTCTGGTCCTTGCATTATAGTTCCAAATAGATTACTTTTACCTACTTATGTGCTGAACTGACTGAATTCATTTTTTGCAGAATGTTTATATTATCTTTATAAGGAAAGATCTGAGTTCACAAGGTTTCAGCAATATAAAAGGTCTAAATCCAAAACACATCTAACAAAAAACTTTAAATATAAAAAATATGAAAAAAATGTACTAGACATATATGAATGAAAAGAAATCTAGGTAGCAACTTTAATATGTGAGGATGTCAAACTTAAGGCAAAACAATATACAAAAAGGAAAAAAAGCTTCTGTATTTTGTTAAAATGAACAACAAAAATATATAGTATTATGAACATACCAACATATATTAAGTTAACCATATAGCTTCATAATATATCAAGCAACTTAAAAGAACTATAGAAAGAAACTATTGTAATTGGTGATTTTAACACATTCTATGCAGATACAAAGATGGCAACCAGAAAAAACTATATGTAGATATCAAAGGTCTGAATAAACAATAAGCTTGAGTTAATAGATTATATATAGAACTCTACACCCCACAAAGAGTTCCTATTGTTTTTGAGCACATACAGAACATTAACAAAAATAGGTCTTATATTCAGTCATGAAGGAAGCTACAATAAATACCAAAAGACAATATGATGTACTCATTCTCTATCCCCAATGTAACAAAATTCTAAGTTAATAATAGAACAATAATTTTAATTTCCTATATATTTAGAAATTAAATAACATACTACTAACTAATTCTTAGCCCAAAAGAAAATAAGAGAAATTAAGAAATGTTTTAGAACTTCATGACAATAAAAACAGAGCATATCAAAATATGTGGGACAGACGTGAAGCAGTATTTAGAGTGAAATTTATAGTTTAAATGTATATATTAGGAAATAAGGAAGATTAAACAAATTTTAGTGCCAGAGGTTATAGAATAACAATGTCTAAAGAAACAAAGGCAAAAATAATAAAGATAAGGGGAAAAAATCTGTAAGGCTAAGAATAAAAGTAGAGACAAATAACAAAAACAGAGCTATTCTCTGAAAAGATTAATAAGAAAGAACTTTGCAATATTAATCATGAAAGAAATGAAAGATGTAAACACAGTGAAAAAGAAATTGGAAATAATTAAGATGCAAAAGAAAATTTCCAAAATTAAACTATTATGACAGTTGCTTTAATAAATTTGAAAACTTATATGCAATAGATATATTACTATAAAATTATAAAATGCCAAAATTGACAAAAGAAAATAAAGCACTGAATAGATCACTAGAGCTTACAGAAACTTAAATGTGAGCCAATACCTTCCTTTCTCCAAAACTCCAGGTCTAAACGGTTTTTTGAGTCAGGTCTACTAAACTTCTTGTGTAGCTAATTTTGTTTATACAAACTTTTTTTTTTTTCCTTAGAAAATGAGAAAGGGGCACAAAAGTATTCACCTTGTTTCTAGGGCTGCTGTAATGTTAAAACAATGCAAATAAGCAGAATCATGAGTCCATTTCATTTGTAAAATGCAAGCAAAATTCCTAAAGAAAATAGTAGCTGACTAAAAATCCAATTAAACATCAAGTAGAGTATATTAGAGAAATGTAAGAATGTTTCAATATCCAAAATATGTATTCCACTCCATTATTATTAGAAAAAGAAAAATTATAATTTTTTCACATGATTATTTTAAAAATCATTAGCAAACTAGAAATAGCAGGAAATTCTTTTAAAGAGTAGGTAAACATATGTGCTACTCATTTATTACTACATAACATTACCCCCAAACTTGACAGCTTAAAATAATTAACATTTATCACATATTTTCTGTGAATCAGGAAAGCAAATACAGATGAGGTGGGCAGTTCTGCCTCAGAGTCTCTCACAAGGCTACTATCAAGATAATGGCTGCCTCTTTATTTTGTCGATGGTTTCTTTTACTGTGCAGAGTAAAGAGGCAACCAACTGAATGGGAGAAGATATTTGAAAACAATGCCTCCATTAGAAGCTAATATCTAAAATATACAAGGCACCCATATAACTCAACTACAAAATAACAAACACTTCAATTAAAAAATGATCAGAGGACCTGAATAGACACTTCTCCAAAAAGGACATACAGATGGCAAATAGACATATAAAAAGATGTTCCACATCACTAATCATCAGAGAAATGCAAACAAAATCCACAATGAGATATTACCTCACACCAGCTAGAATGGCCATCATCAACAAGACAAATAATAATTGTTGAAGAGGCAGTGGAAAAAAAGGAACCCTCATACACTGTTGGTGAGAATGCTGATTGGTGCAGCCACTATGGAAGGCAGAATAGAATTACCATCGACCCAGCAATCGCTCTCCTGGGTATCTACCTAAAAAAATCTGAAAACATTTATCCGTAAACATATATGTGTTCCAATGTTCATTGCAACTTTATTTACAGTGGCCAAGACATGGAAACAACAAAAGTGTCCTTTGGTAGATGATTGGATAAAGAAGATGTGGTATATATATACACAATAGAATACTATTCTGCCATAAGAGAAGATGAAATAGTACCATTCGCGACAACATGGATGGATCTTGAGATTATTATGCTAAGCAAAATAAGTCAGACAGAAAAAGCAGAGAATCATATGATTTCACTGATATGTAGGATATAAAACTGAAAGCAATAAAGGAACAAGACAAACAAATAAAGAAACAAAACCTTATAGACATAGACAACAGCTTAGTGGTTACCAGAAGGTAAAGGAGGAGGGGAGTGATAGATGAGGGTAAAAGGGATCAAATAAATGGTGTTGGAAGGAGAACTGAATTTGGGTGGTGAACACAAAATATGATATATAGATGATGTATTACAGAATTGTACACTTGAAACTTATATAACTTTATGAACAATTGTCACCCCAATAAATTTTAATTAAAAAAAAAAAAAAAGAGATGTTGGCCAGAACTGTAGGAATCTCAGTTTCACTGAAGGAGGATCTGCATCCAAACTCACTCACATGGCAGTTGTCAGGTCTCAGAAGAACTCCTTCTAAGCTAATTCACATGACTGACCACAGAAGATCTCCTTCCAAGCTCACACACATGGGCATCTCCACAGGGCTGCCTAATGACATGGCAGCTGATTTCCCCAGAACAAGCAAAGAGTTTACCTAAGACAAAAGCAACAGTCATTTTTATATCTTAATCTTGTAAGTGACATCCTAATCTTGTAAGTGACATCCTATCACTTCTACCACATTCTATTCATTACAAGTGAATAAATAAGCTCACTCCACACTCAAGGGAAGAGGAGTACACAAGAGCATAAATACCAGAAGGCAGAGATCATTGGGGGATCATTGGGGTGCTGTCTACCAAAATGGGATATACCAAAACCTACAACAATAGAGGAACTTTAATGGGGAAACTACAAATCTGATGCATTCAATTTGAGATTGAGAATAAGACAAAGATGACTATTATCTTTATATACACTATTTCTAATGATTACTATACTCTGGTAGTCTTGGCCAACATATGGAAATAAAAAGTAATGCGGTGTAAGAATGGCACGACACAGTCTATCAAGACCTGAACATTCACCTTAAAAAAAACGGTTTAGTATGAGATCTGACAATTAAGTTCGCAAACTGACCACTGTGCGCTTACATGCAGCACTGTACAAACAGCTCAGTAAGGTTTTATAACCTTGGTATATCAGTGTCTCACTGCTGTGTTCATGTCAACATGTGGTGGTGTCTTGCTGAATGGCATTCATTATTGTTGTGTGTTTTTGTGTGCTGCCACAAGAATGTCTGAGTTCGAATTAGAGCAATGAACAAACACTAAATTTCTTGTTAAACTTGGCAAGAGTGGAAGTGAAATCAGGGATATGTTAAGTCCAAGTTTATGGGGATATGCTATCTAGAAAATGGCAGTGTACAAATGGATTAAACGTTTTTCTGAAGAGAGAGAACGCATTACTATTGAGAAAGGTCAGGGCGGCAAGGAATGAGCAGAACTGACAAAAACATTGCAAAAATTCATGGAATTGTGCGTCGAAATCATCAGCTGACTGTGAGAAGCATAGCAGACCAAGTAAACATTGATAGAGAAACAGTTAGGAAAATCTTAACTGAAAATCTTGGCGTGAGAAAGGTGTGTGCAAAAATGGTCCTGAAGGAGCTCACTGATGAACAAAAACCAAGGAGAGTCAAAGTTTGACAAGACCCTTTGGAGAGGCAAGGCAATGTTTTGGTCCATGTTATCACTGGTGATGAAACATGAGTGTACCAATATGACCCTGAAACAAAGGCGTGAAAGTGCTCAATGGAAGTCAGCCAATTCTCCACCACCAAATAGTTCCATCAAGAGTCAAATCAAAGTCAAAACCATGTTGCTAACCATTTTTGAAATCAGAGCGATTATTCATCATGAACTTGTACCAACTGGACAGATAGTTTACCAAGTTTATTATTTGGAAGTACTAAAAAGGCTGCATGAAAAAGTTAGACGAAAACAACTTGAACTTTTTGCCAGCAATTCATGGCTCTTGCATCACGACAATGCACCAGCTCACATAACGCTGTCTGTGAGGGAGTCTTTAGATAGTAAACAAATAACTGTATTGGCACACCCTCCCTACTCACCTGATCTGGCTCCCAATGACTTCTTTCTTTACCCAAAGATAAAGAAAATATTGAAAGGAAGACATTTTGATGACATTCAGGACATAAAGGGTAATACGATGACAGCTCTTATGGCCATTCCAGGAAAAGAATTACAAAATTGCTTTGAAGGGTGGAATAGGTGCTGCCGTCAGTGCATAGCTTCACAAGGGGAGAATTTTGAAAGTGACCATAATGATATTCAGCAATGAAGTATGTAGCATTTTTTCTAGGATGAGTTCATGACCTTAATTGTCACACATCATATTTCTCCAAGGAATTCTCTCAGTTTTTAGTTCATATATTTTGGGGTTTGGCTATCTGATGCATACAAATTTAAGATAATGTCCTCTTAATAAATTAATCTTGTTATAATTATGAAATGAACTGCTTTATCTCTGGGGATATATTTGGCTCTAAAATCTAGTTTGTCTGATGTTAATATAGCCTTTTTGGTTTCTATCGAAAAGTATTACTATAGCATATTGTTTTACATCTTTTTTATTTTAACCTATTTATGTGTTTATATTTAAAGTCCATTTCTTATAGGCAGCAGATATTTCTTACATTTTGGTCCAATCTGACAGTCTCTGCATTTTAATTGGTATATTTAGACCATTTATATTTAATTCAATTTATTAATATGGTTAAATTTAAATCAACCATCTATCTATTTGTTTTCCATTTGTCATATTCTTTACCTCTTTTTTCCTCTTTGTTGCCTTCTCAAGAATGGATACAATCACTTGAAACGGTAGTATGATGAAAGAAGTAGACAAATCAGGTGAGAATTCTTAAGTATCTAAGTAAAGAATTTCAGTAAAATATGAATGTGAAATTTAGTGGAGTGGTCTAGGACAGATAATAATTTGGGAGTCGTCTGAATATTTTTGGTATCTAAAGCCTGTGGCTGGATGTGATCACTTGAAATGGGAGAGTGTGGGGTAAAGATATGATCAAGGAAAAGTCCTAGGATGCTCCAAATTTAGAAGGGAGAGAGGGTTAAGGAGGAACCTGCAATGGTATTGATGAGAAATCATAAGAGACGTTGAAAGTAAACCACATCAGTCTGTTGACTTAGAAGCCAAGTGAAGAAAGGCTTTAGAGAGCAAAAATCAACTGTTTAACATGTTGCTTTAGGTAATAAGGATAAAGACTAAAAAGTGACTAATCAATTAAGCAATGTGGAAGTCTTTGACAACTTCAATGAGAGCAGATTTGGTACAACAGAGAGGGCAAAGCCATATTTGAGTAGGTTCTAAAGAGAATGAGAGGGAAAATATTGAAGACAGTGACTATAGATAATTTTTTCAGGTAGTTTTCTTGTAAATGGGGCTTATTTAAGATCAACCTTAACTACAATATTGCCATGGGGATATGAAAGACAGTTTTGGGAATATAATCAATAATGTTGTAAAGATTTCGTAGGGTGTCAGATGGGCACATGTCTTATTAGGGAGACCACTACATGGACGGTGTAGATGCTTGACCACTGCATTGTATATCTGAAGCTGAAGCTGAATAGTACTGTATGTAAACTATAATTTAATATACGTGTGTGTGTGTGTGTGTGTATATATATATATATATATAGAGAGAGAGAGAGAGAGAGAGAGAGAGACAGAGAGAGAGAGACAGAGAGAGAGAGACAGAGAGAGAGACAGAGAGACAGAGACAGAGACAGAGACAGAGAGGGAGGAAGAGAGAGAGAGACGGAATATTGAGTAGAGCATAGGAATAAAGTCAATGGAATTTTAATAGATATATACGATGTCAGAGGGGCAATAGATTGGGGGAGGGAGGTTATCACCTTGTGAGGGTTGAAATGTCTAACTATTGCATTGTTTTGTTTGCCTGAAACTAATAAAAAAAAAATCAACCAAATAACAGCTATTTGTTGGATAGTGAAAATGATATAGTAGAAAGGAAAAAAAAGATCAGAAATAGAGGAGAATGTTTCATTGCTTAGCTAATTGTATGATACCACCATAATACAAATTCCAAACCTGAGAAATCATTATGGGGGAGCGATGGGGGGAGGGAACAGAATAAGCCTCATGAATATGACGAAATGGACACAAGGATATTTTGAAGGGTTGATGGAAATGTTTATTATCTTAATATGGGCAGCATTCTCACAGTTGCATAAGTATATTGAAACTGATCAAATTAAGCCCTTTATATATGTGTGTATATATATATATATGTATAATTGTATACATATATATATATATATATATATATAGAGAGAGAGAGAGAGAGAGATTTTATTTTACTTCAATTAGAATTCAAAGTTAAAAGAAATATAGCTCCTATTTAAACGTCTATTGCGTTGTCAACATAATTATAAGTTATTATAGTTTCCACAGAAAAATGAACAGGTACTCTCAGTGGAGGATTTATAGTTTAATGACAAACACCTTTTGTAAAAATGTCTTAGCATATACATAAAAAGTTTAGAATTTTATAAGACAAAGTAATTTATAAGCAGCAGATGTCATAAAAGCTACAATTAGAGCACCACTGCCGCTAAAGAATCTCTTTTGGATATTTCTACCACTCTAATGTTACCAAATCTAGGACATGCAATGCTCAAGAAAAGAAAGCAGCAGGGACTATAAGCCCTGAGAGTAAAAAAAAGAAAAAAATCTTTCAACTTAAAAATGAAGATTTATGTAACATATAGTCATACATATAAAAAATCCAAAATTTATTTCTACCTCTGAAATATATACTCTCTTCCTCTTCTGCTGTCACTTTCCTAAGACCCAGCATGTTTCATCTGGCTCCAGAGACTTCTTCTTGGTCCTCACTCTTCCTTTTTCTTCTTTCAATTTCAAACCAGTAGCAAGGATATCTTTAAACCACAAATTCTTCATTTCATTGCCCTGTCTTCAAAATGGGCATAATACACTGACCTTGTAGTGTTTGTTAAGATCAGAAGGATATATAACCATAGATGGATGGATGGGTGGATGGATAGATGATAGATAGATGATAGGTAGTTAGATAGATAGATAGATAGATAGATAGATAGATAGATAGATAGATAGATAGATAGATAGATAGATGATAGACAGATGATAGATAGATAAATAGATAGATGATAGTTATTCATTAAATGATAGCAATTAATTTAAAATATGTTAACCATTATTTTCTCACAGGATTTTGACCACTGCTTTTCTGGCAAGCCATCAGCATATCCATATATATATGAGATCAAACTATATACTTTTTCCTTTCTACTTATCTGTTATTACTTCATTTGGTTAATATTCAAACTATCTTCTCTTTTGAATTCCCTTTCGAATTCCTTCACCACAGAGTGAGATTTGGAATCAAGTGTTACACACAAAAGCAAATCTGTGAAAAATAGCACAGGATGCTTCCATAGAATTGTACAATTCTAGTAGAATTTCTAGACACCATCCTTTTAATACTAAAACCTGACATACTTTAAACCATTTTTACAACTACTTTTGATGTGGAAATCTGCCATGGAAAAACATTTCTAATTATCCTGGGCAAGAAAGAATAAATAATGACTTATGAAGGGGCTCAGTTCTGGCACAATTTCATTTAATCTAGTTGCACAAGGGTTGAAATACATGGGTTCAACCTTTTGTTTCATGTTTCAGTTGTGTTCCACAACTGGGTCATGGCTAGTGCTACTTACTCTATGGGTGATAATATACTTAAAGACGCTAATGAATTATTTGTACTTACCATCTTCCGTCCCCTCAATTTTGTGAAGAATATAATTGATTCTTCACCACCAACCATCACCTCCACAGGAAATATTACCAACAATACTCTATTTACTATTTCCCACAGACGCTGTTATCAGACTTTCCTGCTGGCATTTTCTTACATGGGTATTAAGGAATTAGCTTTGTTTTAACTCTCTCTCTTTCTCTCTCTCTCTCTCTCTCTCTCCCTCTCTCCTCTCTCTCTCTCCTCTCTCTCTCTCTCTCTCTCTCTCAAATCTCTGTAAAAAGTAAGAAGTAAATTAAAATGTATCAAACTAAGAAAATTGCTTCAGTTTGCCATTCAATAAGTAAAAATTCTTGACATGGCACTTAGAAAGTCTTTTGAAAAAAAGTTACATTATCAAAGATCTCCTAAAATGTAAACTAAAATATACAGCTACTATTGCTGTTAATTGCCACTATTCTGATCGTTCTTTCCTTCATAGGCCAAAATACTATGGTTCTAAACAGTTTCATTCGTTTCATGATAAATCTGATGTTTCAAATTGTCATTTGTTGGAGGAGACCATCTGTGCATAAGGAATGTTGGCATTCCTTATTGCAGGACTAATACATTTGTCATATTAGTAACTATTTCAGCCAATAAATCCACAGATAGAAAATGTGATTATGGGATGTGTCATTAACAAACTGTTACTACTTTCAGATTGAAACAAACACAACCTGTTATCGAATTCTTAAGATCTGTAAGTTTCCCTAAAAATATTACATGATTCTATTTTGTAGTGGAGTCTACATGTGCACAGTGTTTGTTTGCCAAAGACCCTGTCTGCCGAAGGATACTTTGGCTATCTGAAAATGCCATTATCTTATGCTAATGATGTATCACCACAGTAAGCAATAATTAATTATTCAAGAACATATGACTGCTTGGTAAGACATCCAGTATAATGGGCCCGATACTACTTAGCAGCTACTATACGGCACAGTAATTTTGTGGAACAAAGCTGTTTATTTTACAATGGAATTTCACTAGGTTTTTTTGTTTTATTTTGTTTTCACATGTGTTATTTGGGCTGAAAACATTTTAACCACAATTTTGCTCTTTTGCTCCATATAAAACTTAGAATTTTAGAGATCAAATATTTCTTCATGTAGATTTTTAAGTTAGTTACTGATTTCAGTAAAGAGATGCTTTCATATACATTAAAGTGTTAAATAGTTCTATAAGACTTATTGCAAAATAATGGTCTTTATAACCCCTTTCCTGTTTCCATTCCCCAGAGGCAACAACTTTTAAACCCTTTGATCTGGTTAAATTCGTTATACATATTCTTATTTATTTTAGTATAGGAATTATTAATTTATTTCTCAGTATGGAAGATAAAAATTTAGTCATTTGTCAAACACCACTCACCCCTCAAACATAAACAAAGGGTACATCTCCAAAATTATTTCCCTCTCTGAAATAAATCTGGATCTACTCAGCCTCTGAATTCTTTTGTCACACTTTTAGTTAGATCAACATTCAATGCTTGTATTATTATGATTATGTGAATACTATTCCTAGGCATACTATGTACAAGATGAATATTACGTTTTTGTGGGGGATGGGCCATAACTTTTTGTTTACATTGAAGATAATAGTATCTTCTTTTTACTTTTCTTCATTCCTTTTCCCACTGATTCAACCCCACACTTGCCCCAAGTTGTCTACATTTTTTCTCAATATATTCAAATATCTCATGACTCCTATCAATTGCTTCATCTTGGAGACAGATCTCCTGGAATTTCTGATTTGTTTTCAACATTTAGACCACATCTCTCATCCTGACATGCCTTTCACCATCATCCTGGGGCTTTATCTTTTTTTTGAGTTGCAGCCATTATTTCTTGAAATTATTATTTCTTCTCATTTGGTTTGACTTTCAGTCATTGAAAAAGAATATGTAAATGGTAAATGTTTAATATTCCCATATTTGAAAATATCTTTGTTTACCTTGCACATAACTAATTATTATAAAATTCTAGGCTTGATGTCCTTTCCTTTCAGAAATTGAATGCCATGCTCCATTATCTTTAGCTTCTAGAGCTGCAATGGAGAAATCCAGACATTTAGATGACTAATTCATTATATGTGACCTCTTTTGTTGTTTGCTTGTTTTTTTCAGCAGCTTTTGAAATTGCCGCATTTACTACAATGTTTTGATATTTTGTGATAATATACTTAATGTGGATCATTTTTTCTTTCCCATGGAATGAGTTTTTGTTGATTACAGAACTTATGTCTGTGTTAATTTCCTTGAAATCTTGAGGTATTTCTTTGAAGATTTTTATTCATTTCGTTTTCTTTGATCTTTCTTTTTAATATACCTGCCATTTAGTTTTTGGATTTCCTGGTCTGATACTAAAAGTGCTTTTTCCTATAAGCCTTTCTTGGTCTCAGTCTTTTGTGTATAATTCCTGGCCATTCATATTTAAAGATGGGACACCTAAAAGCTGATTTGAAGCTCCACACTGGTTGATCTTAGTCAACTGAGGGCCTCACTGTAAGTCAGCTGGCAGGGCTATTTAATTAGGGAAACTTGGATGTGGGTGACTTTAGGTTGTTCTCTTTGGCTATTCAGATTTCTCAAAATGGAACCAGCCTATTTCCTGCATGGAGAGTATAAAACTTGCTGTCAGCATTCTGGAATCCAAGTTGGGGGAAAAAAAAAATGGCCTTTCAATAGTAAAAGAAACAACTGAATATAAAAACCTACCTAAAATGATTTCAGTGTCATAAAGAAGGCAGGAAGTTCAAAATAAGTATTAGAAATCAATAAATTTTTATGTAATAGCAATAAACATTTAAATATTTTAAAAATCTGTTCATACTTTTTATCTTAGTAAATCTACTTTTTAAAATTTAATTGAAAGAAACAGAAACTTGGAAAAAATAAGTTACTAAATGCTATTTATGATACAAAAAAACTAGAAAACACCTAAATGCCCAAAACAGGATTAACTGTTACATATTATTTATTATGTATAACATATTAGAATATATCATGTAACATATATATTAGATCTTATATTTTATTACTCATTTATGGCACCTGTTGTTAGTTTAAAAAGACATCAATCAATTTCATTTCTCATGGCTGTTACCCACTTCTTTGCACTTAAAAATAGAAAGAAAGAAAGAAAGAAAGAAAGAAAGAAAGAAAGAAAGAAAGAAAGAAGGAAGGAGAAGGAAGGAAGGAAGGAAGGAAGGAAGGAAGAAGGAAGGAAGAAGAAGAAAGAAAGAAAGAAGAAAGAAAGAAAGAAAGAAAGAAAGAAAGAAAGAAAGAAAGAAAGAAAGAAAGAAAGAAAGAGAGAGAGAGAAAGGGAAGAGAAGGGGGAGGGAATAACCATCTCTAATTTTACAATCTTGGCCAGTAGAAGAGAATGCCAGAATTTAGATTCTGTCCTTTATTTACTCTCAGAACATTCAACATTTTTACTGGCTTAGTGAAAATCTCTTCATGCTATAAGTGGCCAAGAATATGGAAGACACTGTTGAGTAGCTCATCTATTTACACAGGATAGAAAATATTCTAAAGCCCTATCTCCCCACTGCTAATGCTGTCCTCTATCAAAATGTTGTAAATGCTGAAGTACTGAAATAGGAATCTCAAAACCATAAAAATAATGAAAATTTAGCTCTAAGGCCATCTTAATGCCCTCTTCAAGGCTTTAGTCTTTGAATAAGCAGTCAGAGTCAGAAGTGCTGAACATTTTTCTGTCTTGTAAAAGGCAGTAGTAACCTGGCACAAACCAGAACAGTGCAGTCAGAAAGCCTAAGAAGTTTCCTTTGTTACATAGAACAAAAGAAATGAACTACACAGTTTAAAACCCATCAGGCTTTCGGAAATAAGTGAATTTTTGCTTGTTTGTTTCTGAAGTGTTAAGAAATTTCTCATACACAAAAGGTTTTGCAGTCAAAATAGGCTGTGTTCATGATATCTGAAACAAAGGAAATAATTTATTTGAAGAAAACTACCTTAAACAGTAAAAAGTAATGTTAGATTACAATCATCATTAATATGCAAGTGTTAATGCAAACAAAAATAGAAAATAAAACCCCCCTTTTTTAAGATGCTTCAAATACATCTCTAGCATGCTTTCTCCAGTTGAAGTTCTTTTCTATTCCTAGATTTCTGTATGCTTGTATCATGCAGAACTCTAGGAATTCTACTATGATTATAATAATATATTTTTCACTTTTAACATGTTAATAATATGTGGATTGCATTGATTTTATATTTTCTCATGCTAAACATATTTTCCTCTTGGAGTTTACTCAACTGGATCTTTATGTATTTTTGTTTGAATGGATTGTTGAATTGGTTTGCTGACATATGTTATGAGATTGTTTAATCCATGATCATAACAGACGTCAGCCTGATTTCCATTTTTGTTTTATGCTTGCTACATTTTGAGTGTTAAGATTAAGTTACCTAGGCAGTGGGGCAAGGTGCAGAGTAGATAAATGTTTGCATCCTCTTATGACCACAATAAAATTACAACTAAAATGTAGAACAATAAATCTGGAGAACTATCTGAAGACTAACTGAACAGAAGTCCTATAACTAACGATATAAAGAAGCCACTTGAAAGTGATAGAAGGGGCAGAGACATGAAACAGGCCAATCTCACACCTATGTGTGGCAGTTGAGAACTGGGAGGGATATTTTGGCTATGGAGGTTCCTCCTGGAGAAGTGAGAGACCTCAGGCCCACACTAGGCTCCCAAGCATGGAGTACCAGTGTGGAAAATAAGAGACTCCACAACATTTGGTTATGAAAAGTGGTGGGGATTCCGACCATCCAGGTGAGACAAAAGCCTGCTGGAAACCCAGGCATCCTCTTAAAGGACCAGCACACAGACTCACTGACTTGCAGGGACCCACCCTGGGCTCTGTCAGAGAGACAGCAACTTGGGGGGTGCAAGAGACATACAGGGCGTGACAGAGTTGTGTGACTTCATGGTGAGAACTGGTGGGACAGTCACCAATTTCCCTATGTAGAATTGTGTCACCTGCAGCCAGTAGGCCCATACCATCTTTCCAGTGTTGAGCCCTCCCCCCACATGGCCAAATCTGAATCTGCATCGGACTGGTGAATTCCACTAACCCCACCCTAGTGACTCTGTGGGATGCCATTCAATCCAACTCTCATCACTGGAGGTACTTTCTGTGACCACCGGCATCCCGGCCCTGCACACCAAAAGAGGTTCTTTCAGCAGCAAACAACAGGCCTCAACTTGTGCACCACCAGGTGCAATTTTTCAGCCAGCAGCCAAGCCCAGCCCAGGCTACAGTCTTTCTTAGAAAATTCTTGGGGGTGGGTGTGCCCCAGGTAGGAGGGGGCTCTGAGCCTTGGTGTGCTCTGAGCCTTTTGCTGAGTAGGACCAGGCTCAGCACTGATGCTAAATCAGAATCTGCATTAACCTGGTGAACACCTACCTCCCTCTGGTGTCTCCCTGTGACCCTATCTCATCCAACTCACATACTGCTGGAGGTTCTATCAGTGGCAGAGCCTATGGGCAGCCAGTAGGTGGCAGCAGACTGCAGGGTGCCATGGGCTTTATTGTGGAGCTACCTCAGGCCCGGTACTGGTGGCAGCCATCCTCAGTTTGCAGCATGCCTCCAGGTCCAGCATAGGCATTGACAAACCACAGATCACTTTGTAGCTTCTACCAGGTAGTCTCAGGCCAGTCACAGGCAGCAGCCGACCTGGGCCCGCACCAGAGCCCCTCTAAAAGGGCTTAGAACAAACATACCCAGTGTCCAGCTTCAGACCACAACAGAGCACCATATAATTAGCCCTACAAGTAGCATACTCAAAGCGTTGTCTCAGCAAGCAGGAGAGCAACTGGGGCAAATTCCATTCTGGGAAGTAAGCCCCCTAGCAGCCTATAACCTATGGGCATAGCCAAACCACATAGTCTGTCTTCCTGAGGCTCAATCCCGCCCATTGACATGCCAATAGTACTCAAGGCTCTACTACAATAGGTGGGCACACACAACCCACACAAGGGATACTCCTGGAGCACCCAGTAAAGATAATCAGAGAGATTGTGCCACTGGGTCCCACAGGGCACTTACTACATAAGGCCAGGATTGGGAAATGTAGGTGATCTATTTAATGCATAGAAACAAACACAGAGAGACAGCCAAAACGAGAAAAGAAAAAAATATGTCTCAAATGAAAGAACAGCAGACATCTCCAGAAAAAGAAATAAGTAAAATGAAGGCAAGCAACATGCCAGATACAGAGTTCAAAACAATGGTTATAGGGTGCTCATGAACTTAGAGGAAGAATAGATGAACTCGATGAGAACTTCAGCAAAGAGATAGTAAGCACAAAAAAAAGATATAAAATCCATTTTAAAAAAGTAAAAAGAACCAGTCAGAAATAAAGAATACAATAACTGAAATAAAGTATGCATTAGAAGGAGTCACCAGCAGACTAGATAAAGCAGAAGGTTGAATCAGTGATTTAGAGGATAAGGTAGCAGTAAACACCCCATTGGAACAGCAAAAAGAAAAAAAAAGAATTTAGAAAATGACAATAGTTTAAGAGACTTCTGGAACAACAAAAAGTGTAACAACATTCACATCACAGGGATAATAGAAGGTGAAGAGTGAAAGCAAGGGATTGAGAACCTATTTGAAGAAATAATGACTGAAAACTTTCCTAACCTGTTCAAGGAAACAGATATACAATTTCCTTCCCAGGAAGCTCAGAGTTCCAAACAAGATGAAACCAAACAGGCCCACATCAAGGGACATTATAATTAAAATGGCAAAGGTTAAAAACAAAGAGCGAATCCTAAAAGCAGCAGGAGAAAGACAACTACTTACTTACAAGGGAGCTCCCATAAGACTGTCAGCTGATTTCTCAACAGAAACTTTGCAGGCCAGAGGGATTGGCACAAAATATTCAAAGTGATGCAAAGCAATGACTTACAACCAAGATTACTCTAGTCAACATGGCTATCATTTAAATTGAATGAGAGATAAAGAGTTTCTCAGATAAGAAAAAGCTAAAGGAGTTTATCACCACCAAACGAGTATTAAAAGAAATGTTAAAGGGACTTTTTTAATAAGAAGGGGGATAAAAGAACATAAAGATGAGCAATAAAATGGAAATCACTATGTATCTATCATTGATCACTTTAAATGTAAACGGATTGAATGCTCCAATCAAAAGACATAGAGTAGCTGAATGGATAAGATAAGACCCATACATATGTTGTCCACAACAGACTCACTTCAGATTGGAAGACACATAGACTGCAAGTAAAGGGATAGAAAAACATATTTCATGAAAATGGAAACACAAAAAAGTTGAGATAACACTATTTATATCAAAAAAGTATACTTTAAAACAAAGGTTATAATAAGAGACAAAGGGGTTACAATTGTCACCCCAATAAATTAAAAAAAAAAAACGAAAATAAAAAGAGAGAGAGACAAAGGGGAACATTATATAATGATAAAGGGATCAATTCAACAAGAGGATATAAACCTTGTAAACATTTATGCCCCATCATAGAAGCCCCTAAATACATGAAACAAATATTGATGGACAAAAAAGGAGAGATCAACAGTAATACAGTCATAGTAAGGGACTTTAACATCCCACTGACATTATGGGCAGATCTTCCAGAAAGAAAATTGATGAAGAAACAGCCGCCTTAAATGATACACTAGACCAGATGGTTTTAATTGATATTTTTAGAGCATTTCACCCCAAAGCAGCTGAATATACATTCTTTTCAAGTGCATATGGAAAACTTTCCAAGATAGACCACAAGTTAGTCACAAAACAAGTCTCAATAAATGTAAGAAGTCTTAAATCATGCAAACCATCTTTTCTGACCACAGTAGTATGGAACTAAAAATGAATTACAAGAATAAAAACTGAAAAACACACAAACACATAGAGGCTAAATAATATGCTACTAACTAATGAATGGGTCAACAATGAGATCAAAGAAGAAGTCAAAAGATACCTTGAGATAAATGAAAATGAAAACACAATGACACAAAAATCTGTTGGATACAGTGAAAATAATCCTAAGAGGGAAATTCATAGTAATACAGGTTTACCTCAGGAAACAAGAAAAATCTCAAATAAACAATCTAGCCTTAAACTCAAAGGAACTAGAAAAAGAACAACAAACAAAGCCCAAAGTGAGTTGAACGCAGAAAATAATAAAGATCAGAGAGGAAATAAACAAAATTGTCTAAAAAAAAAAAAGAATACAAAAGATCAATGGAAACCAAGAGCTGCTTCTTTGAAAGGATAAACAAAATTGGTAAGCTTTTAACCAGAGTCAAGTAAAAAGAGAAAGGGCCCAAATAAATAAAATCAGAAATGAAAGAGGAGTAGTGACAATGGACACCATAGAAATATAAAGGATTATAAGAAAATATCATGAACAATACCCTTCCAACAAATTGGACAATCTGAAATAAAAGGATAAATTCCTAAAAACATACAATCTTCCAAAATGGAATCAAGAAAAAACAGAAAATATGAAAAGGCATATTTTTACAAGGGAAATTGAATTAGTAATAAAAAATTTCCAGAAAAGAAACGTCATGGACCATATGGCTTCACAAGTGATTTTTACCAACATTCAAAGAAAAATTAATACCAATCTTTCTGAAACCCTTCCAAAAAATTCAAGAGAAGGGAAAGGTCCCAAGCTCATTTTATGAGGCCACGATTACCCTGATTCCAAAACCAGATAAAAACATTACAAAACACAAACAACAACAACAAAAAACTACAGGCCAATATCTCTGATGCACATAGATGAAAACTCCTCAAAAAATATTAGAAAACTAAATTTAGTAATACATTAAAAAGATCATAAACCATAACCAAGTGGGATTTATTCCTGGAATGCAAGGTTGGTTCAATGTCCTCAAATCAACACAAATAAAATGAAAGATAAAAATCATATGACCATATTGACAGATGGCAGAAAAAGTATTTAACAAAATTCAGCATCCATTAATGATAAAAACTCTCAGCAAAGTCGGGAATAGAGTAAACATATCTCAACATAATAAAGGCCATATACAACAAACCCATAGCTAACATCATACTCAGTGGAGGAAAGCTACAATCATTCTCCTTAAGATCAGTAACAAGACAAGGATGTTCACTTTCACCACTTTTATTCCACATAGTACTGGAAGTCCTACACAGCAATCAGAGAAGAAAACAAAATAAAAGCATCCAAATTGAAAAGGAATAAGTGAAACTCATCATTTGCAGATGACATGATACTACACAGAGAGGACCCCCAAGATTCCAACAAAAAACTATTAAGAGTGATAAATGAATTTAGTAAAGTAACAAGATACAAAATTAACATTCAAAAATCAGTTGCATTTTTACACACCAAAAACAAAGTATCAGAAAGAGAAATTAAGAAAACAATCCCATTTACAATTGCATCAGAAAAATAACATACCTAGGAATAAATTTAACCAAGGAACTGAAAGACCTGTACTCAGAAAAATATAAGACATTGAAGAAAGAAATTGAAGACATAAATAAATGGAAGAATATACCATGCTCATGAATAGGAAGAATTAACATCAATAAAATGTCCATACTACCCAAAGCAATCTATAGGTTCAATGAAAGCCCGATCAAAATACTGTTGGCATTTTTCACAGAACAAGAACAAATAATCTTAAAATTTATGTGGAACAAAAGACCTCTGAATAGCCACAGCAACCTTTAAAAAGAACAAAATTGGTGCTTTCACACTACCTGATATCAAACAATACTACAAGGTTATAGTAATCAAAGCAGCATGTTACTGGCATAAAACAGACACATAGATCAATAGAACAGAATAGAGAGCCCAGAAATAAACCCATGTCTATATGGTCATTTAATCTATGACAAAGGAGACAAAAATAAACAGTGAGGTAAAGACAGTCCCATCAATAAATAGCGTTGGAAAAACTGGAGAGATACGTGCAAAACAATGAAACGGGACCACCTTCTTACACCACATACAAGAATAAACTGAAAATGGATTAAAGGCTAAAATGTAAGACCCAAAACTGTAGAACCCCTAGAAGAAAGCATATGGGTGTGCAGTAAACTCTCTGACATTGCTCTTAGTAATATTTTTTTCTGATATATCTCCTTGGGCTAGGGAAATAAAAGAAAAAGTAAACAAATGGAACTACATCAAACTAAAAAGTCTTTCCCCAGCAAAAGAAACCACCAACAAAATGAAAGAAAACCTACTGAATGGGAGATGATATTTGCTAATGGTACATCTGATAAGGGGTTAATATAAAATATTCATTTAAAAAAACTCATACAACTCAACACCAAAAATACAAACAATTTAATTTAAAAATGGGCAGGGGACCAAAATAGACATGTCTCCAAAGAGGACATACTGATGGCCAATAGACATATGAGAAAATGCTCAATATCACTAATCATCAGAGAAATGAAAATTAAAACCGCAATGAAATATCGCCTCACACGTGTCAGAATGACTATCATCAATAAATCAACAAACAAGGCTGGTGAGGATACAGAGAACATGGGACACTAACGTACTGTTGGTGGGAATGCAGATTGGTGCAGCCACTATGGAAAATAGTATGGAGGTTCCTCAAAAAATTAAAAATAGAGCTACCTTATGACCCAGCAATTCCACTTCTGAGTATTTATCTGAAGAAATCCAAAGCACTAATTTGAAAAGATATATGTACCCCATGTTCACTGCAGCACTATTTACAATAGCCAAAATGTGGAAACAACCTAAGTGCCCATCAATAGACTACTGGATAAAGAAGATGTGGTACATATATACACTGGAATATTTCGCAGTCACCAAAAAGAATGAAATCTTACTATTGTTACAGCATGGAAGGGCCTAGGCGATATTATGCTAAGTGAAATAAGTCAGACTGAGAAAGACAAATACCATATGATCTCAGATATTTGTGGAATCTAAAGAACAAAATAAACAAACAAAACAGAAACAAACTCGTAGACAGAGAACAAAGAGATAGTTGTCAGAGGGGAAGGGATTGGAGAGCTGGGTGAAAAAGGTAAAGAGATTAAGAAACACAAATTAGTAGTTACAAAATAGTCACAGGGATATAAAGTACAGCATAGAGAATATAATCAATAATATTGCAACAACTATGTATAGTGCCAGGTGGGTACTAGATTAATTGGGAGATCACAGCATAAATTACATAAATATCTAACCACTATACTATACACCTGAAATTAATATAAAATAATATTGAATGCCAACTATAACTGAAAAAATATTTTTTTAAAGATTAAGTTATCCCAAGAAAATTAGAAACCTATCCTGAATAAGTTTATGCAACAAATTTTAAAACTTATATAAAAATATATAAATATCTTGAAAAATGCAACTTATCAAAGCTGACATAAGAATAAATGTAAAATATAAATTGTCATGTAGTTATTTGAATTTTACTTTCTTATCAAAAATCTGTTCATAAAGAAAACTCCTAGCCCAAGTGATTTCACTGGTGAGTTTTATCACACATTCAAAGAGACATAACACCAATTGTATGCACTCTTTCAGTAAATAGAGGAGGAGGGGACATTTCTCAACTCAATTTATGATGCTAATGTAAGTTAAAACAAAAACTTCACAAAAATTTACCAAAAAGAAAATTATTGAACAGTATCTCTCAATGGATGAAGATGCAAAAAAAATACTTGAAAATATTGGCAAAACAAATCCAGAAACATGTAAAAATATATATATATATATATGTGTATATATATATATATATATATATACACACACATATATATATCATGCTCAAATACCATTTGTTCCAAGAATGCAAGGTTGATTTAAAATTCAATTAGTCTATAAATTTAATTCACCATATAATGGAATAAAATAAATGACCATTTCAATATATGCAGACAAATCATTTGAAAAATTCAATACTTCATTTTAAAAATTTTCAAACTCTCAGTAAACTATGAATGAAAGGAAACCATTTCATCTTCAGAAATGTTGTCTACCAAAAATGAATTAATAAGCAAAAAAGATCCTGCAACTGCTATTATACTTAATTATGTAGTATTAAACATTTTATCACTAAGATGGGAGAAAAGGCAAGGATGCTCACTCTTACCACTTGTGCTCAACATTGTTCAGGAGATCCTACCCATTGTAATGAGGAAGAAAAAAATTTTTTTACATATAAATGTCTCCATTTGCATGATTAATTACATAGACAATTCTAGGGAATCAATAAAAGAACTTTGGGAACAATTAAGTGATTTAGCAAAGTGACAGAATAAAATAATAATTAAAATAGCATTTAATTTTTTTGAAATCCAATTTATAATATTTTTATTGATGAATTTTATTTGGTTTCGAAGAACTTTTCACCTAAATCAGGATCAAGAAGATTTTCTTCTAATTTTTTTAAAGCTTTGCATTTCACATGTAGACCTATCATCAATTTTAATTTACTCTTTGTGCAGGTTTCAGGTTTAGATTGTATTTTTACACAATAATTACCAATTGTTCCAACACCATTTGTTGAAAAGTCTCTCTTTCCTCAATTGAATTTCCCTTAACTGTGTCAAAAATCAAATAGTCATATTTGTGTGTATATATTTCTGAACTCTGCTCTGTTCCATTGATTTATATGTCTATTTCTTCACCAATATCACATGGTCAATGTAGAGGTCATTCACACTTTTGTTAAATTTATTCCTCAGTATGTTATATTGACACAATAATAGTTGAAATTTTTTTTGTTTCATTTTTCAGTTGCTTTCTAATAGTATATAATACACAATGATTACTGTACCCTGATGTAACTTTTAAAATGAGGTAGTGATTTCTACAACCTAATTCTGATTTTGTTTAGCTATTTTGGCCCTTTGTCCTTCCAAAAAAAGGGCATTGAAAAGACACAATCTAACTTCCTATTAAAAGGATCATTTTAGTTGTGTTGAGAATAGTTTTAGGGAAGCAAAGATTTATTAGTGCCATAACCTATTGCTGTTGCATTTATACAAACAAGAGAAGATGGTGACTTGAAGTAGAATAGTTTCAATTAGTCTATAAATTCAATTAGTCTATAAATTTAATTCACCATATAATGGAATGAAATAAATGACCATTTCAATATATGCAGACAAATCATTTGAAAAATTCAATACTTCATTATAAAAATTTACAAACTCTCAGTAAACTATGAATGAAAGGAAACTATTATAGGGAAATGATACAAAATGGTTAGATTTGGGTATAGATTGTACTTAGAACTGGAAGGATTTGATGACAGAATAAAAGTAAGATAAAAGAGAAATAGAGGAGTCATGTACAAATTCATTTTTGATCTAAGTAATTGGAAAATATGGAACTCAACATCAGTATTGCAAATTAAGAAAATCGTATTATTTTTCAAAAATTAATGGATAAAAATTTTCATATAGGAACTATTAATAATAGAAATAAAAAAGGACATTGAAACTTAAATATCCAACAATATCAGAATAGTTGAATATTATATGGCAAAAAATAAGAAATATAATAATATATTACATATTATAATTTTATTAATTTATCTATTTGAAAATTTTAATGACATATTATATTTGTAAAATAAACTGTTTTCATAAAATAAAACTTACACCAAAAAACTCTAAAGACAGTAAAAGAATAAGTGGTTGCCCTAGGTTTAGCGGGGAAAGAGGGATCAATAGGCAGAACGGAGAGGACTCTTAAGATCATATTCTATATACTATAATGGCGGATATATGTCATTATATAGTTGTCAAAACCTATAGAAAGTACAACATCAAGAGTGAACCCTATGGAAACTATGGACTTTGAGTAATAAGGATGTGTCAGTGTATGTTCATTGATTGGTACAAATGTACCACTCTGATGCCAGATGTTAACAGTGGGGAAGGCTATGCATGTGTGGAGGCAGAGGGTATAGGGAAAATCTCTACTTTCTGCTCAATTTTGCTGTGAACCTGAAACTTCTCTAAAAAGATAAAATCTATTCAAATAAAGTCTTATGTTATCAGTATCTATGTGTGTGTATATATATATATATATATATATATATTTATGTATATGTACCCATACACATATATACACACGTGTGTATGAGAGAAAAATGTAACACTAATTATCTCTATGTCTAATTACAGAACACTTTTATAATTTTCTATATTTTATAAAATTGTTATCATGGATGTTACGTTCATAATCAGAATATAAATGATAGGAAGATATTTTAAAACAAAACTACTACATATATAAACTTATTTTTAAATATCAAAAAATCAAATTTATGTATAAGGATTTAAATTAAATAAAATATTTACTGTGCAAAGTTTTATGTCTGTACAGATAATGTACAGCTAATAAATAGGTAAAATGGTTATTGCAATTGAATGCCTAACGAAAACACATAAGTGTAGTTTCACACTTCTTTGAAAGTATAGGTGATAAAATCATTTTTATTATTCAAATTAAATGCTTTCTTTTTCTAGATACTTTTCAGTTGTTTAGAGTGATTATTCAAACTAGCAATGGGGATGAATCCTAATCATCCGAGTAATGCAAAGAAAGGGTAATATGTGGTCTTCTATTTAAAAAGTCATATTATTCAGAAATTTGGGAAATTAACTAATTACGTAAATAATTTTATATATCTCTCTATGTAAAATTTGGCCTGAAAAACATGATTAATATATGTAAATTATTGTTTCCAATGTTTAAACCAAACAGGATTTTCTTAGTATTTAAAAGATCCTGTTCAGAAATTTGAAACCTCTAGGTCTACAAAATTATTCTGTAAAGTTATTATAAATACTAGTATTTAATTTAAAATGTTTCCTTTTGCAGGATTTGTGGTCAAATATTGAAATATGAAAATCTTCTGTATTACATAATATTTTTTATTCTACCTGGTTTCATTAATAATTGTGTATTTTACTTAGCCACATGATGATACATTATAAAATTAAAAAATAAAAACCTCAATGATCTGGTTGGTTTTGCTGAACGTTTGTAGTCCATTCACAAATATACATGAATACAGCATTCCAAATTAGCTAATTGAATACAGCCAAATGTAAATCCTTGAAGTGCTTAGGTCACTAAGTTGCTTTGAAAATTAAATGAGATAATAATGCATGCGCAACTCCTGAGAAAACTTCACAGCACAGCAATTCATGAATGTTAGTTACATAGTGATGTTAACATTAGAAATAACAGCAGTATTCAAGAGCAATGTTATGTATAACTGGGAGAAAAAACATATCACTTGAGTTGAAAATTCCTGGATGGAGACAGCAAAAAAACCATAATCCTACCATCTCCTAACATCAAAATCTTGGCACTCCAAAGCATAGACATATACTTGGAAAAATTAAAATTAGAGTTGTATACATACAAACAATATATATCTACACAAATGGGAAGGGAAGATAAACAAAAGGAATTATGAAACTGACTTTAATTAACACGGTCTAAAATGTGGTGATATGGTATGCAAAATGGCATTAATGAGGAAAATAACCCCAAGTAGTCCAACTTACAACTTACGGGGGAAAAGCCACTTGTTCTTTCTCTTCTATCATTTTACTAAAAAGTCTGGATTTTAATCTCAGAAAGAAATAATTGCTTGTGACATGTCAAGTAGAAACTGATAAATATTTAAGAGTAGCTTTTGTAGATGCTGAGACAAATGCTTAGAGAAACGGATACCATATTTCTTAAAACTTCTTAACATAGTATTAGTGCTATTCTATGAATAGATTTATCGAAGCAGTTTTACATAAATACGTGTTTGTGTGTGCACTTGCACAATGGTGTTACAAAGTTCATACATTTTTATTTAACTAAATATATATGGGTATGGCTGAAAAATAGGCCAGAAGAGTTAACTAGACCATCTATTTGCCCTGGACATTTCCATTTCTTCTTAACCAAGGTAACAATGACTTTTGATAGAAAAACTCATAGACACTTAAAAAAAAATACGAAAAATTCAAGTGTTTGATACCTTTTTTATTACATGAAAAAATGTAACTAGTTTTAGATGGATCTCAGTCAACTATAAAAGTTACTAAAATAACAAATAAATGTCCTTATTATTATTTTTTTAATATGAAGCTGCTTCATCGTTTTGGCAAGAGTCATTCTCTATTTGATTAATGATAGTCAATCTCTCTTATTAAAGTATACTAGGGGTTTTCTAGCTAACTGACAAATTTAATTTTTAAAAATTTAAAGAAAGGAAAACGGAAAGGAGAAAAGCAAGGAGGAAGGGGGGGTAGGGAGGAAAATAGAAGCATGCTTATGCAGAGCTGGATTCGTTCCCTCAAGGATCGGCTTACTGACTACACCATATGTTCACCACTTTACTTAAGATGTTTGGGGGGCAGTCTTCATTAGAGATAAAGTCGACAAGATAATTAAAATAACTTGAAATCAATCAAATTATGAGTTTTAAGTCCCATTAATTCTTTAAAATATTCAGCTGCTATAGGATTCATTCATGGAGTCATTATCACTTTATATGAGAAAGAGCTTCCCTCTTTCATAGGGAACTTTGTTTATAACAAGAAAATCCTCTCCATTGATAGTTTATGAAAATACATTAACTCCAAATATTCTTTTAATTTCAAACGATTGAAATTCTTGGCTAAACCTGAAATTAAATATAAAACTATATATATATATATATTTATTTAATATATATTTAATATATTTAATTTATTTAATATATATTTATTTTATATATATATATATATATATATATATATATATATATATATATATATTTGCCATTTACATTATATGTGACTGGTTCCCTTGATGCATATGGTTGCTTAGCTAGTTTTTGCCTTACTTGTGTGGTAGTAATTATAGTTTAGTAACAGAAGTTGAACATTTCTCAATGCCAGTACTCATGTCTACTATGTATATAGTGTCACCACGGGAGTCATTTCCTTCTTTGTTTCCATAAGAAAGGAACAATAATACTTATCTTCCTCACAGGGGAGCTGTAATATTAAATACTAATGCTGGTGATTTCCACAGGCTGAGTTTTATTAGAAACCTAACCAAATGATCTTACACATCAAGAAGAAAATCATAAATTTTTCATCTTCAAACTTGGCAACTAAAATCTTCTTATACATTCTGATTGTCAATATTCTCTCACAATTTTATAGCCTTTCTTCAAGCTTTAAAAAAAGTCAGTATGTGCCAAAAGACAATAACATCTCTTACAACAAAAAACGTAGGGTGAAAATAGTATTCTCTGGTTGAAAGGAGCCTTATGAATACTTGTGTTGGATTCTTCAATCTTCAAAGGAGGTCATTCATATAAATTCAATAAAGACAGTAATGTGTGAATCTGATACTACCCTGACCCCTATCCACCTTAGAAGACAACTCTACAATCTCGAACAGTAAAATTCAGACCAAAAGTTACCTCTCCTGCTGCCAAACAGATAGATAGACTGTATCTGAACTCAATTTACAAAACAGGGACATCACTATATGTTACCCAGCTTAATAGATTCAAGTTTATTTTCAGAATATACATCTACCTTCAGCAGAATAAAGCATTCAAGACAAAGAAAAAAAAGAAGTGCTGACAGGCCAATAAGACAAAGAAAAGAAAGCATCAGTTAACCTTCAGTGACAGACTCTAAAAAAAAAAAAACAAAAATAGTAAATCAACTCATTCATCTTCAAATACTGCTTCTGTGGTACTATTTCCACTCTTCCAAAAGTTTCTAGATGTGGTGGATATACTCATATACAGCATATTGTAGATAGCTGTCATTAGTTCTTATATAGTCATCCCAAGGTCTAATCCTATTATATTAGATGAAAAAAATATAATACAAGGATACTCACAAGACCAGCCCTTCTTAAGAGACATCAAAAAAATACGTAAAGTACTTTAGGTGCTTGGCCCCTAAGTGTTGCCAGAACAGTAACAGGCAGCAAACAATCTATGAATCTAGAGATGGCAGTAAACAGGATTGCTTTCAGTTTATGAGCTGTTAAGCCTGTTTCATAAAGTAGTTCATGGTGACTGACAGTTAAAACATTGGGTCATTCACTAGTTCCTATGTTATGTGCCAAGTGGCACAAGGCCATGAAAGATGATGGAACTAGGAAAAAAATATTACAGCAAATGCTCTTCTTGTGCAGACACCTATAGGGAAGACGAACAAAAGGTGGAGAAGTAGTTCAAAGCTGTAAACATCTTAAAAAGCAAAGTCTCAGACTGCTGCAACCAAAGTAAATAACCACATATAAAAAACAATTTCTGGTGACAACCCAACATTGTCAATATTACAGTATTATTTAGGGTAGTGTGGTGGTGAAGTTGGAGCCAGCTTTATCTAGAATAACCCACACTCAAAATTGTCTCAGGTAGCGTTTATGAAGATTCATTCTGTGTCTTGGTAAATTTGCATAAAATGTACTATATTTTATGACAACAAGTAGGTCCCTATGCGATCAATGTTATAAGCTCATATATTATAAAGTTCTGGGTGCAGATGGTTGATTGAGTATGGAGCACACATTGTAATTTCTCCTCCCACTCAAAATCAACTGATAACATATAAGTAAATTAAGAAAGGAAAATATATTTTCAGGTGTCAGAATCTGAACGGGAATTCACAGAAGTAGCAAGTTAATTTGTGTGGCTATGGAGTCTCAGGACTAAATAGAGGCCACAGAATTTCAGGTTTCCACTGTAATTGCAGCAAGAAGCCAAAGCCTCAGACTCCTTTAATGTCAGAAAGACATACATGCAGAGTATATGCCTGCCTGCAAACTGGGGCTGGAAACCGCTAATAGACCAAGCCATTAATACCGACTACAGCAAGAAAAATCCCACCAACTAGAAACCCTAGTCTGCATTTAAAGGGTGCTGAACCCAAATTCATAATATCCACACAGCACAAGCTTGCTTAATAACAAAATAAATAGATGGAGCCCAAGAAGAAGTAACAAGCAAAATGCTCTTGAGAAAGACTTTATATTTCAGGACGAAAAGTCTCCTTTCACAGCAATTCCCAAAGAAGATAAACTCACAGAAAGCAATTACAGAACATATGAGGAATGTCCTTTCCAAAGAGAAGAATTTATACCTGAAGAAAGAGCTTAATAGATGCACATAAACTTTATAAAATAATTATAGTAATCCTCAAGTAAATAAAGTAATAGGACCCATGTACCAGGAACAGAAAGTTCTGCAATCAAAGCAAGGATATAGAACAATATGAATCCTAGTGAATATAAACATAGATGTGGACAAATAGATGAGACACAATTTAATAAATAATTAGCAAATTAGAGAAAGAACTGAGAAAATCTTTCAGAACACAGTTCATAGAGATGAAGAGTTACTAAAATATGAAAATGAGAATACTAAAATAGAAAATAAGAAACATGGAGATAATACAAAACTCCATAATCCCTCTCATATCATAGCAGAGAGGCAACACCTAAAGAAATATTGGCAGAGAAATGAGTGGCAATGAGGAAAGCCCTGAGCTCTCTAATTGAAAGGTACATCAAGTGGTGAGATCAATTGAGAAAAAAAATCATATGCAGACACATATTAACAAAATTGTAGAGCTCAAATAGGAGAAAATTCTAAAAACCCCTGAAGGAAAAATATATGTACAAAGCATGTACAAAGAAATGGCAATCAATTGATAAAAGCATTCTTTGTCAGGAGTCCCCAAACCACCTCCTCGCTGAGGTTCATACTTGCTAGGAAGACTTACAGAATTTATCATATAGTCATATTCATAGCTATGACTTATTACATTAAAGGATGGAATGCAAAACAAGCAATGGGAAAAGCTCATAAGGCAAAGACTGGAGGAAACCAGGAGCAAGCTTCCAAGAGTTCTGTCCCAGTACAGTCACACAGAATGCACTTAATCCTTTTTAATGCAAGTTGTGACAACATGCATGAAGTGTTGTCTAGCAGAGAAGCTCATTAGGACTCACGGCTCAGGGGTTTTGATAGTGTTTAGATAGATAGGCACCTCTACTTAGCATGTACCAAAATTCCAGATTCCCAGAAAGAAACCAGGTATTCAGAATAAACCACATTGTACAATTTAGGTACAGTGAGTCGTTCTTACAGGAAATGGTAGAAACCCTCCTAAATCCTAGCTCCCAAAGGCCAGCTGGCTAATTGTGCAAATAGGCCTTTCCAAAGATAGTAGTCTCAGGCCTGCTATGCTCTTTCCTACAAACTTTCTCATTACCAGAGGCAAATACTAAGAGACAATGGAGAGTAATGCTGTCTCACTGTCCATCTTCAAACTTTAAGCAGTTATGCAAATGATTGTTGATAGATGTTGTAAAAGGACAAAATACGAGTCAACTGTTAGTACTCTCCTCAGAAATCTTTTTTTTCTTATCGTTTCTCTTATCCTTTTACATACTCTGGATTGATCTCACTAATGTCCATGACTAATTAGCACTAATGTCCATGACTAATTAGCAACTCTATGCTATGCTGATGAATCCCAAAACTGTTATCGCCAAATCAGATGTCCTTAATGATTCTAGACCAGGATCTTCAGTGTGCATTGAAAATGTCTAGATGAATATCCCAAAGGGCACCTCACACTGAATAACTCCCAATTTTTATTCTTCTGATATAAAAACAAAAGCTTTTTTAGTTTTACTTCATATCTACCAATATCACTAATCATACAATCTACATATCTCATAGAAAATCCAAGAAAAATCTACCAAAAAAGTTCCTAGAACAAATCATATGTTTAGCACATTCTCAGGATACAAGTATACAAAAGTTTGTCGTATTCCTATATATCAGCAATGAACATTTGGAATTTGAAAATAAAAAATACCACATACAACGGCACCAAAAAATAAAAAATAACCACTTAGGTACAAATCTACCTAAATGTGTGCAGGATCTGTACCCATTTTCAAGACTTACATAAAACAATTAGTAATTAAAAATGGTATGATATTGAGAAAAGTAGAAACATACATCAACGGAACAAAATAGAAAGCCCAGAAATAAATCGACCAACATTAGTAGAGTTTATTCATGTTTGAAAAGTAGAAAGGTAATATAATTGATGGAAAAAACCTTGTCTTTTCAACAAATGGTGCTGAAACAATAGGGTTTCCAGATGCAATAATAAAATAAATCTTGACACATACCTCAGACCTCATTAAAAATTTAACTAAACATAAAACTATAGAGGATTTCCAGTCAGGATGGCAGAGTATGTAAATGCTGTGCTCACCTGCTCTCAGGACCACATCAATTACAACTAAACTACAGAAAACCATCATTGAGAATTACCTGAAGTCTAGCTGAACCAAAGCCCTACAACTTTGGACATAAAAAGAAGCTGCCTCAAGACTGGTAGGAGGGGCTGAGGCAGAATGGGCTAATCCCACACCCAGGTGTGACCATTAAAAATTAAGAGGGATATCTCAGCTTTGGAAGTCCCCAGAGCTTCAGGGTTGGGGAGAGAAGTCCCCTTTACTTCTGGCTTGAAAACCAGCACAGATTGTGGCTAGGTGAGACGGAGGGTGGCTGGACTCCCAGGTGCTCTTCTTAAGGGCCCACGCACAGACTTACTCACTGACAGACTCACTCGCTCTGAGCTCCAGTGCTGGGGCAGCAGCTCGAAGGGAGAAAGAGACATATGGAAGGAACCTCAGAGTGAGGGCTGGAGGGGCAACTTTCTTTTGGAGGAAGAAGCTGGCAAAAGCCATTGTACCTCTGTTGAGCTCTCCCACTCCCTGCATGCAGATGCACATAGATGCATGCAGATGCCATATCTAAGTCTCCATTAAACTAGCTATCACCTTTCATTTGCACCACCTTAGTGATTCCCTGAGACCACACCCCACTCAACTTTCAGACACACCCAAGTTGCTTCCAATGGCTTTTGCATGTAAACAGCCTGCCTTGGATCATGCTATGGACAGTCCTAAAATCTCTCAAAGGCTCACAAAACTCAAACAAGCAGCATCTGGCTTTGGCATGTCTTATACCTCTGGCTGAGCATACCTAAGCCTGGCACTAGTGATAGCAGGCCTTGGTTTGCAGCTTGGCCTCTATAGTTACCTCCAAGAACAGTCCAGGTGGTGGCCATCTGTGGATTGCTTTGTGGTGCATGGCAGATGTCCCCAGGCAGGTCACAGACTGTGACTGAACTTAGCGTGAAGTGAGTCCCCAAGCAGGAGGCCCCAAGGCTGGCAGTCCTAGTGGGCAACTTCAGGCTGAGCTGGAGCATCACCCAGCAACCTCCAAGGATCACACACCCAAATGACAGACTGGTCCTGCACCAGAGCCCGACTAAAGCAAATCCTGCTCTTTAGGGTCAGCCCCTGCAGAACAGCTCCTTCACTGTAGTCAGAGCCAGTCCTCACAATCAATCAGCCTGACGGTCAATCCCTCCCCTGACATACAAATAGCAATCAAGTCTGAACTACAATAGGAGGGCACACAACATCCACACAAGGGACACACCTAGAGCACCCAGTTCTCATGACCAGGGAGACTGCACCACTGGCTCCTACAGGACACCTACTACATAAGGCCACTCTACTAAGACCATGAGACAGGGCAGCCCTATATACAAAGAAACCCAAGGAGGCAGCCAAAATGGGGAGACAAAGAAACATAACCCAAATTAAAGAACAAAACAAAGCCCCAGAAAAAGAACTAAACAAAATGGAGACAACCAATCTGCCAGACACAGAGTTCCAAATACTGATTGTAAGGATACTCAATGATCTCAGAAAGAACTTCAACAAAAAAACATGAAACATAAAAATGGAGATAGAAAAGGTTAAAAAAAAATACATCAGAAATAAAGAATACAATAACTGAAATGAAAAGTACATTAGAGGGAATCAACAGTAGATTAGATGAAGCAGATGATCAAACCAGTGAGTTGGAAGGAAAGGTAGCAGAAAAAACCCAATCAGAACAGCAAAAAGAAAAAAGAACCGAAAAAATGAGGATAGTTTACAGGGCCTTTGGGACAACATCAAGCGTATCAACATTCACATCATAGGGCTACCAGAAGGAGAAGAGAATAAAGAATTGAAAACCTATTTGAAGAAAAAAATGACTGAAAACTTCCCTAACCTGGTGAAGGAAATAGACATGCAAGCCCAGGAAGCACAGAGAGTCCCAAACAAGATAAACCCAAAGAGGCCCACACCAAGACACATAATAATTAAAATGCCAAAGCTTATGAAAAGCAAGGACCTACAACCAAGATTACTCTACCCAGGAAAGCTATCATTTAGAATCAAAGAACGGATAAAGAGCATCCCAAACAAGAAAAAGCTAAAGGAATTCATCACCACCAAACCAGTATTACAAGGAATGTTAGAGGGTCTTCTTTAAGATAAATAAAATAAAATAAAATAAAAATATGAATACTAAAATGGCAGTAACTACGTATATATCAACAATTACTGTAAATGTAAATGACTTAAGTGCTCTAATCAAAAGATAGGGTGGCTGAATGCATAAGAAAACAAGACCTTTATATATGCTGCCTACAAGAGAGTCACATCAGATCATAAGACACACAAAGACTGAAAGTAAAGGGATGGAAAAAAGATATTTCATGAAAATACAAATAAAAAAATTAAAAAAAAAAAGCTGTGGTAACCATAATACTTATACCAGACAAAACAGACTTTAAAACATAAGCTATTACAAGTGACAAAGAAGGACTCAGTAATCCCACTTGTGGGTATATTATCTGAAGAAATCCAAAATGCTACTTCGAGAGGAAGTGTGTATCCATATATTCATTGCAGCATTGTTGGCAATGGCCAATATGTGGAGGCAGCCTGGGTGTCCATCAATGGATGAATGGTTAAAGAGGAGGTGGTACATATATACAATAGAATATTGCTTGGCCATGGAAGGGAATGAGTTCTTGCTATCTGCAGAGGCATGGATGGACATGGAAGGCACTGTGCTGAGTGAAGTATGTCAGACAGAGAAAGACAGATGCAATGTGATTTTGCTTGTATGTGGGATCTAAAGATCAAAATAAACAAACAAAACAGAAACAAACTAATTGATACAGAAAACATTTTGATGGTTGCTAGATGGGAGGAAGTTTAGGAATGGATGAAAAAGGGAAAAGGATTAACAAGTACATATTGGTTATTACATAGTAGTCATAGGGATATAGAATATAGTCAATAATATTGTAATAACTATGTATAGTTTCAGGTGGGTACTACGCTAGTCAGGGAATTACTTCTTAAATTATATAAATGTCCAATCACTAGCTGTACACCTGGAATTAATATAAAATAACACTGAACATCAATTGCAATTGAAAAATAAAGAGGTGGGAAAAAGGTGAAGGGGAATAAGAGGTTCAAATTTCTAGGTATAAAACAAATACGTCATGGAGATGTAATATACAGCATTGGGAATAAAGTCAAGAATGTTGTGATAGCATAGTATAGAGTCAGATGGTTGCTGGACTTATGTTAATCAGTTCTTTAGGGATATGAATGTTGAATAACTATTGTATACACTTGAAACTAATATAATCGTGTACGAGGTCTGACCACAAAGTTCGCGAACTCATCCTAGAAAAAGTATTACATACTTCATTGCCGAATATCACTACAGTCACCTTTAAGGTACTCCCCTTGGGAAACTATGCACCGACGTCAGTGCCTACTCCACCCTTCAAAGCAATTTTGGAACTCTTTTAGAATGTCCATCATAGCTGTCATAGTATTACCCTTGATGTCCTGAATGTCATCAAAATGTCTTCCTTTCAATATTTCCTTTTTCTTTGGGTAAAGAAAGAAGTCAGTGGGGGCTAGATCAGGTGAGTAGGGAGGGTGTTCCAATAAAGTTATTTGTTTACTAGTTAAAAACTCCCTCATAGACAGTGCTGTGTGAGCTGGTGCATTGTCATGAAGCAAGAGCCATGAATTGTGAGTGAAAATTTCATGTCATCTAAATTTTTCACTCAGCCTTTTCAGCATTTCCAAATAGGAAACTTGGTTACCTGTCTAGTTGGTACAAATTCATAATAAATAATCCCTCTGATATCAGAAAAGGTTAGAAACATCATTTCAACAAGTTCGGGAACCTAATTGTCGATCTCATATGCTTAGCTCTATTTTAATAAAGATCTTTAAACAAGGAAATTCCTAAAATATACTATTATGATATCACTAAGCACAGTTTACAATTTGCACTTATAATTCTGCATTACTTTGTGTGATTCTAAAATTAATGTGTGTCTTCATCATTAGTAAATTAAACATCATACATTCTCTGTATTTTTCCCATTTTTTTAGCAAGATGGCTTTCATGTATTGTCTTTCCATAAATATATATGAATATATGAAATGAAAAAACAAAACTATAAAAATTCTAGGAAAAATAGTAAGAATCTGTATGATATTGGTTTGGGTTATGAGTTTTCAGATTTAAAAATAATCCATGAATATAATTGATAAATTGGGCATTATCAAAATTAGAAAGTCATGCTCCATTAAAACAGTGAAAGGAAAAGCCATAGACTGGGAAAACTCTTTTCAAATCACATATACTAGGAAAATATTTTATCCAGAATATGCAAAGAACACCTAAAGCTCAATAATAATTAAACATCCAACTAAAACATTGGACAAAATATTTGAACAGATATACAAACACACTTTCAGAACAGCAACTTGAAAAGCTCTGTGGACTCACTTCCCAGTGAAGCCAGCAAAACTTATAAAAATTATTCAAATAAAGAATTATTTAAAGGCTCTAGAAATTGTCCTAGGGGCATACAACAAATGAAGAAATGTTTATACAAGAAAATCTACTAAAACATGGTAAAAAAAAAAAAAACAGGAAATATTTATGGTATCTGAACTGTGGTTCACTTTCTCCCTCCACTCCCAGATCAGCATGGCAGAAACTCCACTCCAGGCAGATTTGGCTAAGAAGGTAAGGAGCTTGCTCTCCCCCAAGCACCCAGTCTAGGGTTAGTTTTACCCCGGGAGGGGATGGTTGCCTGTGTTTCTCATACCTTTCAGCTCTGTGTTGCAGCAGCTCTATTCCAGACAGATGCGACTCAGGACCAAAAGTCTTGTTCCACCCAACTCTCACTTGTAGAGCAGACCAGTAGCCCCATGATATGAGCAAAAGGACAGAGCAGCCAGAAATTTAACAGAGAGAACTAGGGAAAGAAGAATCCTGAGGTCACAGTAAACTCTGAGAGTTTAGGAAGGAAGTGCCCATGCACTAGAGTACAAGCACTCAGAAGCAATCAGAGGAAGATGTGGGAGAAACCTGAAATCATTTTCCAAG
Source organism: Rhinolophus ferrumequinum (assembly GCF_004115265.2). Classification (NCBI taxonomy): domain Eukaryota; kingdom Metazoa; phylum Chordata; class Mammalia; order Chiroptera; family Rhinolophidae; genus Rhinolophus; species Rhinolophus ferrumequinum. Next base: position 58,748,070 of record NC_046291.1, on the reverse strand, counting down.
CTGTGAACATGTGCACGCAGATGCAGGTCAGAAGGCTCATTGGGACTAAAGCGTGAACACAACCTCTGACCAACACTGACTGAACAATAAGCTACTTTGACCCAGAGTGATTCTTGAAAAATTAGTCTTAAAAATAAAATTACACTCATCCCTAGCATTCTGGAAGACAGTATACATGCCCAAGGCTATACGCTCTCAGGAGAAATCAGAGAGGAAATCTCAACACTACTAATCCCAAAGTGAACATGGGACAGAAAACTTAAACTTTGTGAACTGTGATAGCAGCCTTTAATCCACATTCAATAATAATGGGTGAAACTCTAACTGACTAACAGAGATTAAGCACAAACTTTGATCAATAAATGGCTTATTGCAACCCAGGAAAGAACCCCCTAGGTAGCCAGAATCAAAGATAAAAGTAAGGGAGAAAAATCTGAGCAGGAACATCAGACACTACACACTATAGGAAGATAAAAACAAGGAGAAAAATATGCATAGGGACTTCAAAGGTCGCAAATGGCAGGGAAAATAGACTTTGTAAAATTTGGTCAGCCAAGTAACTAAACAAATGAACAAATGTCCAAGCAAGTAGTAACAATGACAACCCCTGGGTGAAAGATCAATATCCAGAATTGCTACAACATATTATCTAAAATAGTAATTTTAAAATAAAAAAGACCTTGAGATACACAAAGAGACATTCAACAGGAAAGTGCAATACATACACAGGGCCATAGAAACTGCTTTTGAAGGAACCCAGATGATGGACATATTAGACAAAATCTTCAAAGCAGCCACTTTAAATATGTTCAAAAAACTAAAGGACACCAACTTAGAAGAAGTAAAAGAAAAAGTATGGTGATAATGTCTCAGCAAATACAGACTATCAATGAAAAGCTAGAAGTTATTTTTAAAAAAAGAAAAGCAAAAGAGATCTGAATGGAATGGAAATTGTGGAGATGAAAAGTATAATAAAAAACTTAAAATTTTACTACAAGGCTCACCAGAAGATTTGATCTGGCAAGATCTCAAACTTGAAGATACCACAATGATGATTATACAGCAATTTTATGAGAAAGAAAAATAAGTAAAAATAAACAATCTCAAAGGAATGTGGCACACCATCATTGCATGGAAAAAAAAAAACATAATGGAAAATCAGACATAGAGGAGAGAAAGAAGAGAGTAGAAAATATTTAAAGAAATAATGACTGAAACTTCCCCAATTTAATGAAACAGTTATCTACAAGACCATTAAGTTCAACAAATTCCAAGCAAAATAAACACTTAGAAATACACACCCAGATACACCATAGTCAAGCTGTTGAAATAAAAACAGAGGAGAGAGAGAGAAAAAAAAAATTTAGAAGAAGCAAGATAAAAATGACTCAAGCACAAAAGAACTCAAATAAGATTAAAATCGGACCTCTAATCAGAAATACTGGAAGATATAAAGTAACGGTATGACATATTCAAAGTGCTTAAAGTAAATAATTGTTAAACAAGATTTCTGTATACAACAAAACTATCTTTTCAAAATAAAGGTAAAATAAAAATATTTCCAAGATAAGTAAAAAGTATATATATATATTACTAGTCGATCTGCCCTACAAGAAATACTAAAGGAAGTTTTTCTAGCTGAAAGTAAGTGTCATAGATGACATGATGTCATATTTAGAAAATTCTAAGGTATCCACTATAAAACAAGTAAAACTAATAAAGGTATTGAGCAAAGTGTCAGACTACAATGTCAAAGTAAAATTCAAACTTCTAAACATGAACAATGAGAAATACAAATACAAAATTTAAAAACAATGTAATTCACAACAGTATGAAAAAGAATAACTCCTTAAGAACAAATTTAACAACAGAACTGCAAGGCTTGTATATTGAGAATGACAAAACATTGCTGAAAGAAATTAAAGATCTCAATCAGTAGAGAGACACTACTTATCATGGATTGGAAGACTAAAAATTGTTAAGATATGAAAGGCGCTTAAATTGAAATACAGACTTAAGATGATTCCTACCAGACACCCAGGTGAATTTTTTGCAGAACTTGAAGTCTTAAAATTCATATGGAAATTCAAATACCAAAGAATAATGAAAAGAATATTGAAAAGAATAAGAAAGTTGAGAGATGTAACACTTCTTGATTTTAAAACTTACTATAAAGCTAGAATAACCAACACTGCAGTACTGGCATGTGGATAGACATATATATTCATGGAATAGAATTGAAAATCCAGAAATAAACACTTTAATTTATGGTCAATTGATTTTTAACAAAGATGGTAAGACAACTCAAAGGGGAAAGAATAGCCTTTTCAACAAATGATGCTGGAACAACTTTTAAAAGAATAAAGCTGAACACCTGCCTCACACCACATATAAAAGTTAACTCAAAAAGGGTCATAAATGTAAATGTAAGATCTAAAGCTGTAAAACTTTTAGGAGGAAACATAGGATTCAATACTGATGACCTTGAGGTAAACAATTTCTTAGCTATAAACAAAAATACAAGCAAAAAAAGAAAACAATGGATAACTTGAACTTCATCAAAGTTAAAATTGTTTTTTGCTTGAAAGGAAACCAACAAGAAAATAGAATACACACAAAATGGTAGAAGATACTTGCAAACCATATATCTAATATTTTATTGTATATAAAATAAATTGAGAACTCATACAGCTCAACAATAACAAGACAAACAACCCAACTTTTAAAATTGGCAAAGGATCTGAACAGACATTTATCTAAAGAAAATATAAAGATGGCCACTAGGCACATGAAAAGATGCTCAACATCATCAGTCATCAGGGAAGTGCAAATCAAAACCACAATGAGACACCGCTCATACCTTCTAGGGTCACCATAATAAAAAAGATGAACCATAAGTACTGTTGGTGATGATTGGAATCCTCATCTGAGAGTTACCATATAACCCAGCAATTGCTCTCCTAGTTATATACCCCCAAAAAGTAAAAGCATATGTCCCCACATAATCTTGTGGATGAATACTTGCAGCAGTATTACTCACAATAGCCAAAAGTAGAAACAACTCAAATGTCTCCAGCCGATGAATAGATAAATAAAATACGCTATATCCATTCAAAGGACTATTATTCAGCAATACAAAGAAATGGAATTCTAATGCTACAACATGGATCAATTTTTAAAATGTTATGCTAAGAGAAAGAAGCCAATTACTAAATGCTACATACGATACAGTTCAATGTGTGCAAAATGTTCACATTAGGCAGATAAATGATTAGTGTTTGTCTAGTTTGGTCAAGTGGAAGGTATGGGGAGTGACTGTCAATGTGAACAGTTTCTTTTAAGGAGATTAAAAACATTAAAAATTAAATTGTGGTGAAGATTGAACAACCCCATGAATATATTAAAAGTTGAATTGTACAATTTAAATTGGTGAATGGTATGGTATATGCATCATATCTCAATAAAACTGTTAAAAATAACACATAACAATATCCAAATTTTTCATCTATTTAAACATTACCTCTAACATTTGTAACCTAAATTTGTAAGCCTGGCACAGGAATAAAATTGTAGTTTCACATACCATATATCCAAATATTTAAAAGTTATTGTGTGAAAAAAACTGTTAGCTGAATTGTTTTCTTCCACCTGCTTTAACAAATGTACCTCCAAATGACAAGTATATTTAAGAATAAATTAAACAATGATTTTTGCATCACTGAAATTCAATAAAATATAGAAGATGTCAAAATTTAAATGCTATTACAACTCTCTGGATTTTCTGATGGAGCAACAATGTTTGCATGAGTAATAAAATGACTTCATAATATTCACAATATTTATATATTTATACCATAAAATATACTTTTTCTTGCCTTCATTTCTGCAAAATCACCATTTACATTATTATAATTAAGATATTCACATCATTTGTATTCTGGGTACAGTAATTATTTAAAGAGTTAAAAATAAAATGTGATGATATTCAAACTGTATAGAATTGTAATTTATTTTGTCAAAAATTATAAAGTATTAATATTAGTTTTAATTTACTGTCAAAAATTATTTTTTCTGTACTACACCAGGTATTAAAAGTAAAACACAAAAGTCCAAACTATTATTTCATGTTTTATTCTTAAATTATATAAATAAAGCTGAAATTTTAAATCATATTTTAAAAATTTGCTTAAAGTGTATTAAATATGTTTTAAATAAAACCATTTGAAGTTTGAGCTTCATTGTCCATTTAGTGGTCAATGTGAAGTCATTTAGAGTTGCAAAGTACATTGAGCAAGGGCTGACTCCAAATCCCAAATGACAGAGATGCCCATATGTTCTTAATAAAGTTTGTGTGTGTGCATGCCTATGTCAATCCCTCTAAACAACAACTCCTCTTGCTTGTATCTAAGGGCAATAATAACTGATTGAATGTATGGGTTAGAGTATTAGTCTTCAATTGCTGTTGTAACAAATTATCGCAAAAGTGATAGCTTAAAACACCACACATTATTATCTTATAGTTCTGTAGGTTAGAAGTCTGACACAGGTATCACGGGAGTAAAATCAAGGTGTTGCCACACCTACATTCCTTCTGCAGGCTGCACGGGAAAAATCATATTCTTGCTTTTTCCAGGTCCTAGAAACTACACGCATTCCTTAGCTCTTGGCCCCCTTCCTGCATCTTCATAGCCAGCAACATGACATCCCTCTGACTCTGCCTCTGTCATTGCATCTCTTTCTCCGTTCTTATTTACTGCTTCCCTCTTCCATTTTTAAGGACCCCTGTGATTACATTGTACCCTCATAAACCAAGATAATCTCCCTATTTTAATAAGTCAGATGATTAGTACATTACTACATCTGCAACTTAATGTCCCCTCACCATTTTGCCTAATATATTCACTGATTCCAGGATTTAGGGTATGGACTTTTGACAGAGCCATGATTTTGCCTACCACAGACACAGATGCATGATACATGTATGATTAAAGAGAAAAGCCAAACATTTAGTGACTAATAATAACAAAGATGTATTTCCTAATTGTGCTGCATGTCTCTGTGAAGTCAGCAGGGAGTCTTTGCTCATTGTATTTAATGAGAGACCGAGAATGACAGAGCAGCTGCCATCTTGAACATAGGTGATTGATGTGTCAGACAGAATAAAGAACTCTAGGGGTTCACCCACCAGCAATTCAATGCTTGGCCCAAAAAGCAACATGCGTCACATCTGCTCAGAACTCATTCTTCAGAACTTCTCCCATGACTCCACCCAACCTCAGAGCATTCAGCCCAGACTACTGCTTTGCACCTTGAAAGAGAAAATCTATATTTGGTGAACAACACCCATAACTGTCATCTACGCCTAACAAACATACAAATGCTGGATAAATGAAATGCAATTGGTAGCGGAGCTTACAAAAGTGAAAGTGAAATAAATCCTCAGATGCCAGAAATGAAATCCAGAATTATAAAAATGTGAGCTGTTGCTGCTACTGCTCTGAAGATGGGATAGGGGAGTGGGGAAGTGTTAATTAGACCAAATAAATACTAACAGGTTGAGGTTTACCATACTGATAGGGAGGGAAGTAAGACAGGGCCACAGCCAGAGAGCCAAAAAAAATTGAGATATCTGCTTAAATCAAGGAGTCCTAAAAGGATAAACCATTTGCAAAAGAAGAAATAGAGGGGACTAGACTTTAGATGGCGCAGTAGGTAAACACTATGCTTACCTTCTCTCACAACCACATCAAAATTACAACTAAACTACAAAACAACGATCAGTGACAATCACCTAAAATCTTGCTGAACTGAAGCCCTACAAAGAAGATGCAGAAAAAGCCGCCTCAAGACTGGTAGGAGGGCCAGAGAGGCGCACAGGACCTGTCTTACACCCGCATGTGACTATTAAAGATCGGGAGGTATATTTCAGCTGTGGAGGTCCCCCTACACCCCCAGAGGAGTGAGAGGTCCCAGCCACACCCCAGCACAGGGTTCCAGTGACAGGGAGAGAAGTCCCCATAATTTCAGGTTGTGAAAACCAGCATGGATTGTGACAGAGTGAGATGGAGAGTGGCTGCACTCCGAGGCACTCCTCTTAAAGGGACTGCACGCATATTTACTCACAACAGAATCACTGGCTCTAAGCTCCAGGACTGGGGCAGTAGTTGGAGAGGCAGCGGGGACAAATGGTGGGGAATTGAGTTGTCTGGCTTGGGACAGGGGCTGGAGAGGCAGCTTTCTCCTGGCTGGGGAGCTGGAGGCCACTCTTTGTTATTGTGGTTGAGCCCTCCCTCTTCCCAGCATACAGATGCAGGTGGTCATCATATATGAGTCTCCATGGATCATTTGCCACACCCTGGTGATTTAAGACCCCACCCTGCCCAACGTTCAGACATACCCAAGCTGCTTTCACTGGCTTTTTCGTACAAACTGCCTGCCTTAGCTCATGCTGCAGACTTTCCTGGAGGCTCTCAAAGGTTCCCAGAACCCAACCAAGCAGCATCTGGCTTGAGCATGTCCTGTACCTCTGGCTGACCACTCCTAAGTCCGGCACTAGTGGCACCCAGCCTTGGTTCAAGGCTTGGCCTCTCAAGGTACTTCCAAGCACTGCACGGGCAGCAGCCATATGTGGATTTCTTTGTGGTTCCTGACAGGTGGCCCTGGGTGGGGCACTGGGCTATGGCTGAACTTACTCTATAGCAGATCCCCTCCAAGGTGATCCTGGGGCTGGCACCCCCAGGGGCCATCTTTGAAACAAGCTGGAGCATCACACAGCCACCTCCAAGAATGACACACCCAAGGAGCAGATTGGGCAGGAACCAGAGTCCTGCTGAGGCAGATCCTGCTCTGCAGGGTCAGTGCCTGCTCAACAATTCTTCCACTGTAGTCAAGGTCAGTCCTCACAACCAGTGAGCCCAAATATCACTAATGTACAAATATCAACTGAGGCTCAACTGATGTACAAATGTCAACTGAGGCTCAACTATAAGAGAAGGGCATACACAACCCACACAAGGGACACACCTGAGTGTGTCACACATGTAACCAGAAAGACTGTGCCATTGAGCCCCACAGCACATCTACTACATAAGGCCTCTACTAAAACCAGAAGACATAGCAGTCCTACCTAATACATAGACACAAACACAGGGAGGCAGCCAAAATGTGGAGACAAAGAAATCTGTCCCAAATAAAAAAACAGAAAAGAGCACCAGGAAAAAAGAACTTAACAAAATGGACAAAAGCAATCTACCAGACTCAGAGTTCCAAACACTGGTTATAAGGACGCTCAATGTTCTCAGGGAGAACTTCAACGAAGAAAGAGGAGACATAGAAATGAAGTTAGTAAACATGAAAAAGAACCAGTCAGAAATAAAGAATACAATAATGGAAATGAAGAATACATTAGAGGGAATGAACAGTAGATTAGATGAAGCAGAGGATCCAATCAGTCATGTAGAAGATAAGGTAGCAGAAAACACCAAATTAGAACAGCAAAAAGAAAAAAGAATCCAAAAAATTGAGGAGAGTTTAAGGGTCCTCTGGGACAACACAAGCATACCTACATTCACATTATAAGGATACCAGAAGGAGAAGAGAGAGAGCAAGGAATTGAAAACCTATTTGAAGAAATAATGACAGAAAACATCCCTAACCTGGTGAAGGAAATAGATATACAAGCCCAAGAAGTGCAGAGAGTCACAAACAAGATGAACCCAAAGAGTCCCACACCAAGACACATCATAATTAAAATGTCAAAGGTTAAAGACAAAGGAAGAATCTTAAAAGCAGCAAGACAGTTAGTCACCTACAAGAGAGCTCCTATAAGACTGTCAATTGATTTCTCAAAAGAAACTTTGCAGGTCGGAAGGGATTGGCAGGAAATTTTCAAAGTGATGAAAAGCAAGGACCTACAAGCAAGATTACGTTACCCAGCAAAGTTATCATTTAGAATCAAAGCTTCCATTTAGAAATAGCTTCCAGACAAGAAAAACTGAAGGAGTTCATCACCACCAAACCAGTGTTACAAGGAATCTTAGAGGGCCTTCTTTAAGATGGGAGGGAGGGTAAGATTGAGTGAAAAGGGGAAGGCATAAAGTACAAATTGCTTGTTATACAGTAGTCATGGTGATGTAGGATATAGCAAAAGGAATGTAGTCAATAACATTGTAATAATTATGTATGGTGCCAGACAAGTACTAGATCTATCAGGGTGATAGACGAGAGTGGGGTTTGTAGCAGGATGAAAATGTGAAGGGATAAGAAACACAAATTGGTAGTTACAAAATAGTCATGGGAATGTAAAGTATAGGGAATATAATGAATAATATGGTAAAACCTATATATAGTGCCAGGTGGTACTAGTCAGGGTGATCACTTCCTAAATTATATAAATGTCTTACCACTATGCTATACACTTGAAACTAATATAAAATAATATTGAATGTCAACTCTAATTGAAATATTTAAAAAGTGGGGAAAAGATCTATAATATTATGATAGTATGGTACAGTGTCAGATGGTTGCTGGACTTACCATCATGATCACTTTTTTAGCATAGGGAATAAAATCAATAATGTGGTAATAACATTGCATAGTGTTAGGTGGGTACTGTTGAATAACTATGATGTGCACCTGAAACTGAAATAATATTGCATATTAGCTGTATTTTAATTTAAAAAATCTTTATAAATAAATAAATAAATTGAAAAAAAGAAAACAAAAAACTAGAGGGAAAAATCCATTCACCAAATAAGAAAAATTATATTTCTACTCATGCTCTAGAGGAGATAAAAGAGTCCCTAAAGAAATCCAGCCCAGCAGCATGTTAAATTCTCCCACTCTAACAATGGATTTGTTTTTCTCCTTTTATTTCTATATATTTTTGTTTTATATGTTTTGAGCCTTTATTGTTAGGTGCATTCATATAAAAATTTTATATCATGATGTTGTATTGATCCTTTCATCATTCTGAAATGTTTCTTTTTATCTCTAGTAGCATTTCCTGTGCTAAAGATTACATTGTATAGCTACAACCTTAGATTTTGATTTTGTGTCTTTTAAGCAACATGTAATTGGCTGTATTTTTAATGCAATTTTTCAATTGGAATATCTAGTAAATATTTGTGTGTAGAAAAGGACACCATTAACACATTAAAAACCAAGCCACAGACTGGGAGACGTTATTGCAATATATATAATAGGCAATATATACAAGTCCTACAAATCAAAAAGAAACAGACAGATACACTAATGAGAAAATGAGCAAAGTACACAAAGATATTGCAGACGTAACTCAAATGGCTAACAAGCAAAAGTTGAGTAACTTCAGTTTTAACCAGGAAAATGTGGATTAAATCCACATTGAAATACCATGGCACAACTGTCAGATTCACATTTATTTTTTTTTAAATCTGTTAATGCTAAGGGGCTGGTGAGGATGCAGAGAAATAGCAAGAAGTATACAGGGCTAATGGAGCATAAACTGGTGTATTTATTCTTGAAAGCAATGTGAGACTACCAAAAATATTTGTAAGTGCGCATACCCTAAGAAAATAATTCCACTTACTGTTACCCATTAAATGTTTGTTCGTTTGTTTTTTAAATAAAATACTTATTAGCATTATGGTTTTTCATAATAAAGTACACATGTAAAATGAATCATTTTTTCAGTTAATGTGGCAGAAATAACAATAGATATACAAGAAATTTCAGATTTTACCTGAAAAATCTGTACAATACAAATAAATGGACCTTATTTTTAAATTTTATATTCATCACACTGCATTTCAGAGACAGCTTCTATTAATGTGTAATTGTGCAAATGTATAATTACATATTTAAATAAATAAAACCAAGAAATAGGCTCAACTAAAAAGAATTAAACGTACGCAGACACTAAAATGAAAAAATAATACTTTAGGCATGCAACAAATTTGTCTTAAAAAATTTTAGCCACTGACATAATTTGGAAAATGGATACTGTTTAATAGATTCTGTTTTAGGAGAACAGGAAGCCTAAAATTCTGCTCAAATAAAAATTTCCCTAAAATTAAATTCAAGTGGACTTTACTATATAGTTATTCTTATCAAAATTATTGAGTGACCTAACAATATTTTCAAATGAAGTTTTTTGAAAACTACAGAAAGACTGTTCTGTAAAATATTTATTTTATAGAATGGAATAGAGAATGGAGTTGAGATCCCAAACTAAAGCAATATTAATGAGGTACACATCTGGAACCTTCCAAAACTATTCAGCACACATTGAGACATATTGCCAAAGGAAAATAAAGTTGTTTTTATGCCTAGAGGCCTAAATCCATGCAATCCACTTCTAGAATAATCAGATTATTAATGAAATAAAGTTTTTATCTGACTGGAATTGAACTGCAACCATTATCTTTTTCAAATATGAAGGCAGAGTCTTATACTTACTACCTATGCACGTTTTCAACAGGGTATTTCCAGAGTCTCTGTGACAGAAGTTGCTGAGACGGCAGGAACCACAGGAGTTTCTGCAGAGTAATCAGGCATAGGCCAGAGGAGTGCGTTCTTTGGGAGCCATCAGGAGACATGGTTTGAACAGCTAGTGCACACTTTCATATACTCAGGAGCATGAACTGTTGTAAAACTTTGTTAGGCAAGTACTCTCGAGTCTCTTGGCACTTGGCCAAATGCAGCAGGATTCTGAATCAGCAACAATGTGAGAAAAGTAAACTTTTTTCTGATTTGGGCTCTGGTGTCAAGGTCTGGACAGTCCTCTAGGATAAGGCCAGCAATTTCAGTGGCATATGTCTAAGCTAATTCTGATCTTTCAAAATACCAGTTAAAGTTATGGGGCAATATCAGTAGAAATCTAACCTCTCAAGGACGTATGCATAGGAAAGCAGATGGCTTGCAACAGACTGTTTAATCCCAAATCAAATAACAGAATCAGCACTTCAGGATGACTGCTTATATAGACACTTTTGTCAGATAATGTGGCTGAGAGCTACACTTCCCACACAATAAGCTCCATAAAGAGTTTGTGATACACCGATTGATCAGTGGCAAATTCATTAAGCTTATACAGCAAACAGTGAACTCTAGAGTGTATAATAAACACATTTCAGACTGTCATGAATTTATATAAAAAGATAACAAGACACTAAGCTTTTGGCATCTAAAGGCTTTTTTGTTGTTTATTATTTTTATTTCTTCCTATACAGTGCAGAAAGATGTAAGGAAGCTTGACAGTGAAGTCTGAAGATGGGAAATATACTTTTTTTATTTAATACAATTGAGGGAGATTTCCATGAAGACACATGTGAAAATGGTTTCAAATTAGCCACTCCTGGTATAAATCATCTGTACAGATCCACCAACCAAGGGAAATAAGCCACCAGTTGTGCTGTCCCTTGTAGTCAAAGCTTTCTTTTGGTTTCTGGCACCGTGGTGGCAGTTACCTGGAATTTCTACCTTTTTTGAATTAAGGCAATCCCAAAATTTGCTCTCCTTCTTAAGGGAAAGCTCTGAAATGTAAACAGGTGATAGCATAGAATGACTTTCCCTAAAATTAGCTCTTCATATTATACAAAAAATAAAATCATGTAGGAGTAATTCTATGGTCAAGTAAATTGAAGAAATATTGTCTTAAAAATGCTAAAAATAGATTCATGTTCCTACAGAACTTCTCATAACTTTGAGTAAGCTGGTATGCATTTGACTGTTTAGAAGAAGATACTGTATGCAGCATTTCCCAAGATTATTTGAGCACAGAAGTATGTGTGTATGTGTGTAATATCTCAAGAGAATAAAAGTTCCATGGGACGCACTCTTTGAAATGTTGATGATCGTTTGTATCTTTAACAAACAGTGGCTTCTGTTGTTTAATACATTCATTTTGAAGTTAAACTATTTTCTTTCCTCTGGTTTAGACATGCCAATAGGTACCCAGACTTAATAACAACCTAGTAGTTGAGATGGGAGAAGAAAGATATGGAGGCAAGAATGTGGAAGATTGCAATAGTTGGAGCAGAAATAAAAATAAATAAATAAAAGAAAGTAGATTGGGGTCTTGGTGGTGGAAACCAAAAAAGAACAAACTGGCTTTTCAAACATTATAAAAGAAAGAAATGGCAGGACATAGAAAGGTCCTAGACGCAAGGTAGAAAGAGAGATAATCAAAGATGGACTCAAGGTTGTAACCCTGGGTGATCGGAGAGCTGTCGTGCTGCTAGCAATAATGGAAAGTAGAAGAGGAAAAATGTAAGTCTAGGCTATTATTATGGCGTCTTTTTTTAACTGAAGGGGCACAATGAAGGAGGTTTCTGTATGAGAAGGAAAAAAAATTCAAAATCAAAAATTTATAAAATGTAAAAAAATTAAAACATTCCTCAGGCAAATGTCAAAAAAACCTCTAAAACAGGATTTTATTTTTAGTTCTTACATGTACAGCTGATTAATTTTGTTGTGGCATAACATGTTTTTGTGTTCTCCTTCAACACTATTCATTGGCATTTTATTTCTCATAATAACATAAAGACGCACACATTGTGTATACTATACATTAAAGGTATATATCCTTGTGATTAGATACACATAAATGCAAATATATATCTTGTATATAAAAAATTTATCAATTTGGCCCATAAATGCAAATTTTCCTAGCTGGGAAAGCAAAGGTAGACTGGGGGGGGGGAATCTGAAAATTTAACACTGTCAAAGAATTCTGATTTAATTTGCTAGTCTAATACAGATAAGAATGACAAAAACTCTTTATTTGCTTGAAGAGCCTCTGAGGTTTTTCAATACCATTGAAATGCTGTCCTCAACTCAAGTACTTTTCATACATCAGAGAAGTGGCAAATTTAACAAAGCCTGCACTAATGTTTTGTATTTCTATTCTAAGTAAAATGCTTCAGAAAGTAAACATAAGTATTCAATAATACTGCAACTGCAGACAATGAAAAAGGCTCCTGTTTCATAATATATCGATAAGTAAATCATTTTAAAAGAAGCAAACAGCATTGTTGAACACTGAAACGCTAAGCCAGTCAAAATAGAAACTGTTTAAGTATCTCTGTTTATTTTCTGTGCTAACACAAAAAAAAATGTTGGCATACATACATTCTGTAAACTATAGACATTTTGTGTGGATAATTTAATATTTGAACACATTATGAAGGACAAATCCAAACTATTACTACTGGAGCAATTTTTAACACTAGATCAATGAATCCCCAAATAACGAAAAGAAAATGAAGACAGAGTAACAAGCTTTCTTTGAAATAATTTCAGAGAACCTAGAAGACCTAAATCAAGTAATTGCATTTAATGCTAAAAACTGCATCTTTTTCATGTCTTTTGTAATCAACCTGCATGTGCAATTTAAAATTTGGCTGGACACCGGGGAAATTTCACTTTGCTATGGAAAGGTAGTTAAGAGCACAGCCCATGCTTAAGTGTACAGGGATTCTCTTTTCTCCGCATCCTTGCCAACACTTGTAATCTCTTGTCCTTTGATGATAGCCATTCTGACAGATATGAGACGGTGAACCTTGAGGGCATTATACTAAGTGAAATAAGACAGATAAAGGAAGACAAATACGTGTAATATCTCACTTATATGTGAAATCTAAAAAGTCAAACTCACAGAAACAGAGTAAAAGGGTGATTACCAGAGACTGGGGAGTGGGGGGAAATGAGGAGATGTTGGTCAAAGAGTACAAACTTCCAGTTAGAAGCTGTTAATAAATATGTTTTGGGAATCAAATGCACAGCATTATGACTGCAGATAATAATACTATACTATGCATTTGAAAGTTGCTAAAAGTACATTTTCAATGCTCTCATCAAAAAAAAACAATTTCTATAATAAATTTTTATAATAATCCATCATGATAATTATGTGACATTATTGTCTGAGGTGTTAGCTAACACTAATGGGGGTGATCTTGTTGCATTATATACTTGTATCAAATCAACACATGTACACCTTAAACTTACACAATGTTATATCAATTATATATCAATAATGCTGGGGGACGGAGAGAAGGAAAGGATTTCGGCTCTAGCCAGTCAGAGACTAGTGATAATGTTGTGTCTTCATATAGGGTAAGGGCAAAAAAAATAAATAAATAAAATTATTAACTGCTATTGTACCAAATACTTTGCATTTATTTATTAGTTCATTTTAAGCTCCCAATAACTCAAAAGGTTTTATTTTATACAGACCCCCAAAACAGTACTGTATTTATGGCCTAAGGACGCGAACACTGACCCGAGACTTCTAAGGTTTCAGTACTGGCTCTGATATCTGCCCACTCAGTGATCTTGAGCAAGTTATTTAACCTTTCGATAAAATGGAGAAAATAATAGGACTGGCCTCATAAATTTTCTTTATGTGTGTATGTGTGCATGCACAAAATGTGTCAATATGTAGTAAAGTGTTTAGAACAGTGCCCAGAACTCAGTGACCAGTGTGCTATCAAATATGATGATAGCCAACACTTGTAGAGTACTTGCTCAAGGTCACTCAGCCATAAATGTTAGAGTAGGAGTCCAACCTACGTCACAATCTGCAATCATAGTATATCTGACCAATATTAGGAATTCTCTTAGCTTTGCTACATTTCAAACCTACAGCTCCTATAGTCCTCAATTACTTCATACAGGAATTGAGGGGATTTTATTATCAGAGGTGAATTCATGGCACTCCCCACATAGCCTGTCCTCCAGTACCTCACACCCCACCAAAACTACTAACATTTTGTATCTATAGAGACGTGTTGCTGATCTTCAATTTTATCTCAGAATACTTGTCATTTCAGTCCCTAAGCAGCCTCCAAGAATTAACTCAACAAATATTCACTAAGTGAAAGTTTCCGGTGTTTCATATACATATATATGATATATATACATATACATGATATATATACATATACATATATACATATATATGTATGTGTATATGTATATACATATATACATCTATATAAACTTTTTTATTTTAGGACAGTTTTAAGATTTAGAGTAAAATTGCAAAGATAGTATGCAGAGTTCCCATACAACCCAAATCCTATTTCCTTTATTATTAACAAAGTACATTAATATGACATATTTGTTACAATTAATGAACTAATATTGAAACATTATTAAAGTCTATAATTTATTCAAAAGTCCTTATATTTTACTTAATACCCTTTTCTGTTCCAGGAACCTATCCAGGATACCACATTACATTTAGAAGTCATGTCTTCTCACTCAGGTTCCTCTTTGCTGTATGAGTTTCTCAGAATTTACTTGTTTATAATAACCATGACAATGTGAAAAGTACTGGTCAAGTATTTTGTAAAACACCCCGAACTTAAGATTTCTCTGATCTTTTCCCCATGATGACACTGGAGTTTTACATTTGAGTGAGAAAGACCACAGAGGTAAAGTGTCATTTCCGTAACATATCAAGAGTACATAGTATCAGCATGATTTATTACTATTAATATTAATCAAGATTAATATTGATTACCTGGCTGAGGTAGTGTTTGTCAGGTTTATCCACTAAAGTTATTCTTCTGTCCCCCTTTCATACTCTATTCCTTGAAATGAAGTCACTATGCACAGCCTACATTAAAAGTGGACCGTTATGCTTCACTTGCTTGAGGGTAGAGCAACTATGTGTTATTTGGAATCATTCTTCACAGGAACATCCAAGTCTTCCAGCCCATTTGTTGAGAAAGACAATCCTTTTCCCATTAAATTGCCATTGCTCCCTTTCAAAGAGCAGTTGGGTATAATTGTGAGGATCACCTTCTGGATTCTCTGTTTTGTTCCATTAATCTATGTGTCTATTCTTTTGCTAATATCATGCTGTCTTTATTACTGCACCTTTATAGTAAATCTTGAATTTGGGTAGTGTGACTCCTCCAACTTTGTTTTTCTTCATCTTCTTTAGTACTGTGTTGCCTATTCTAGGTATTTTGCCTTTTCATGTAAATTTTAGAATCAGTTTGTCAATGTATAAAAAAAAAAATAGCTTTTTGGGGTTTTCATTGGAATTGTGTGGATTTATAGATCAAATTGGGAAGAACTGCATCTCAACAATATTGACTCTGCTCTTTTATGATCACAGACTAATTTTCCATTTTTTTGTAGCTCTTTCGTGATTTCTTTGAGTTTTATAATTTGACATACAGACCCTGTATATATTTTGTTGGATTTACTCTTAAGTATTCATGAGGAGTGCTATTATAAATGGTATTTTAAAAACTCAAATCCCAAAAATTCACTTCTGGAATATTTGAAATTAATTGACTTTTATATATTAACCTTGTATCCTGTGACCCTAATGTATTGACATACTCATTCCATTTGGTGTGTCAAGATTTTTTTGAAATTTTCTGCATAGAAAATCACATCATCTGCAAATAAAGACAATTTTGTTCCTTTCTTAGGAATCTGTATACATTTTCTTTTCTTGTCTTCTTGCATTAGTAGGATTTCCACTATGATGTTAAATAGAAACAGCGAGAGAGAACATCTTTGCTTTGTTCTTCATCTTAAGGGGAAACCATACTGTTTCTCATGGTTACGTATAATGTTAGTGGTGGATTTTTCATTTTTTAAATTATTATTATTGACTTAAGGAAGTTCCATTCACTTTCCCAGTTTTCTTATAATTTTGATTGTGAATGGGTGATGAATTTTGCCAAATGCCATGTATTCATTAATGAATATGATCATATTAGTTTTCTTCCTTAGCTTATTGATGTTGTACATTACACAGATTGATTTTCAAATGTAGAACCATGCTTGTGTATCTGGATAAATTCCACTGAGTCTTGGTGTATAAATTTCATTATACATTGTTGGATTTGAATTGCTCATTTTGATGAAAATTTTTGCATCTCTATTCATGAGATGTATTGTTCTGTAGACTTCCTTTCTTACAATATCTTTCTTTAGTTTTGATGTTAGAATAATGCTGGCTTAAAAGAATAAGTTAAGATGTGTTCCATCTGTTTCTATTTTTCTGCAAGAGGTTGTAAAAAATTGATATCACATCTGCCTTAAACATTTGCTAGAAATCCATGAAATGATCTGTGCCTGATACTTTCTTTTTTAATATATAAATATATATATATATATATATATATATATATATATATATATATTTAGTTGGTGCAAAAGTAATTACGGTGTAAAAGCTTAAAAATAATTGTGAAAACCACAATTATTTTGCACCAACCTAATATTTATATAAAATGTATATATATATAATATATATAATTACATATATATATACATAATTAAGTATTGGTTTCATTTCTCTAATAGATATAAATAGGCATGTTTAGACCATCTATTTCTTCTGGTGTGATGTTTGATAGTTTATTCCTTAAGGAAATGGTTTATTTGATCTAATTTGTCAATTGATAAGCATAAAGAAGTTCATAATATTCTTTACTACTCTTTAATGTCAATGGGATGCATAGTGATGGCATCACTTTCATTTATTATATCGGGAAATTGTGTTTACCCTCTTTGTTTTTTATTAGGTTAGCTAAAGATTTATTATTTTTCTTTATATTTTCAAAGAACCAGACTTTCGTTTTATTAATTTACTCTATTCCTTTCCTATTTTAAATGGCATTGGTTGTTGCTCTAAGTTTATTATTCTTTTCTTTTTAAAATTTCCTTTATGTAGGCTTCTATTACTTTTCATCGCTAAGGTGGAAACTTGAGTTATTGACTTTAATACTTTATTCTTTTCTAATATAAGGATTTAATGCTATAAATGCTCTCTAATCACAGCTTCTGCTGCAATCCACAAATTTGATAGGTTTTATTCACATTTAGTTCAAAATATCTCTTCAGTTTCTCTTGAGACTTCTTATTTGACCCATGTGTTAATCTGAAGTATGTTGTTTACTAATATTTCAGGATTTTTCATACTTCCTTTCTGTTATTGACTTCTAGTTTAATTCCATTGCGGTCTGAGAACATACTTTATATCATTTCTATTCTTTCAAATTTGTTTAGGTGTCTTCTATAGCCAGAATGTTGTCTATCTTGCTGAATATTCCCTGTGAGCTTTAGAAGAATGGATATTCTGCTGTTGGATGGAGTATTCTATAAAAGCCAATTAGATCAAATTGATAGATAGTGCTGTTCAGGTCGACAGTCTCCTTACTGATTTACTGCCTGCTTGAACTATCAAATACCAACAGAGGGGTTTGAAGTCTTCAACTATAAAAGTAGATTTGTCTATTTTTCCTTTCAGTTCTATCTGTTTTTGTTTCTTTTGTTATGATGCATACAGATTTAGAATTGTTATTCCTTCTTGGAGAATTAACCCCTTTTTCATTATGTGATATTCCCCTTGGTTCCTAATAATTTTCCTTGTTTTGAGGACTGCTTTGCCCAAAATGAATATACCTACTCCAGCTTAATTTTTATTAGTAGTAACATGGCATGTTTTCCTCCATCTCTTTACTTTTAACATTTCTGAGACTTTAAAGTGGGTTTCTTGTAGACAGTATGTAGTCAGGTTTGTTTTTCATTCACTCTGATAAATCTCTATGTTTAACTTGTATATTTAGACCATTTACATTTAAAGTGATAATTGATATAGTCCGTTTAATTTCTACATTGTTTGTAAGTGTTCTCCTCATTGCCATTGCCTTTATTCTTCTTTTATTTTCCCTTCATTTCTACCTTTCTTAGTTTTAATTGAGCATTTTATATGATTTTCATATGATCTACTCTCTTAAAATATCAGTCATATTTTTTAATTATTTTAGTGATTGCCCCAAGATTCTAATATACATTTTCAAATAATTAAAACCATCTTCAAATAAAACTATACCACATATAGTATAGTTACCTATAACAGTATATATAATACAGGTACTTATAACATGATTTCTCAAATTCCTCTTTCTCATTCTTCATTACATTTCTGTTATTCATTTCACTTATCTGTATAAGTGAAATGTATTTCAATATACTTCAGTATACCAATATATTATACTTATTATATTACTCTAAGAAAAGTTACTTTTAGATCAATTAAGAAGAAGAAAAGTAAAACATTTTTACTACATTTATTTATTCCTTCCCTGGTACTTTATTTATGTGAGTCCAGGTTTCTGACCTATATCATTTTCTTTCTGCTGAAGTTCTTCTAACATTTCTTGCAGGACAGGACTGCTGGTGATGAATTTCCTCAGTTTTTGTTTGTGTGAAAAAGTCTTATATTACTTCACTTTTGAAGGTTAATTTTGCTGAATATAAAATTGTTAGTATTTTTTTTTCAACACTTTAAATATTTCAGTGTACTCTCTTCTTGTGGCTAGTTTCTGAGGAGAGGTCCCCTGTGATTATTACCCTTGTTCCTCTACATTTTTATTTTCCTCTGGCTTCCTTCAAGATTTTCTCTCCTTTTTCTGTTCTCTACAGTTTGAATATGATATATGTAGATATGGGGTTTTGGGTATTTAACCTGTCTGGTGTTTTCTGAGATTCCTGGATCTGTAATTTTGGAAATTTTGGAAAATTCTTGGCCATTATTTCTTCAAGCCTTTCTTCTGCTTTGTTCTTGCTTTCTTCTTCTGATAGTTCAATTACATGTATGTTTTACTTTTTGAAATTGCCCCACAATTCTTGAAAGTAATTTTAGTAGTAGTGTTATTCTTTTTATCTTTTTGAATTTCAGTCTGAAATTTTCTTTTTTTTCTTTTTCTTTTTTTTTTTTAAATTTTCACCTACTTTAAGCAGTTCAATTATTTGCTTGGCTGTGTCCAGTCTACAGATGAGACCATCAAAGACATTCATGATTTCTGTTACAGTGTTTTTGTTTCTAGAATTTCTTTTCATCTCTCTTAGAGTTTCTATCTCTCTGCTTTCATTACTCATCTGTTCTTATATATGTTATCTATTTTTTCCATTAGAGACCTTAATATGGTAATCACAGTTATTTTAAATTTCTATTTTAAATTATTTAAATGTGTTTAATAATTGCTGTAGTTATAGGTGCCAGAGGCTTCAAATTCCTCTGTAACCTTTTTGTCTCCCCTTTTGACTGTGGGCTTCCCTAAGTATTCCTCTTCAGAGAAAGTCTGTGTCTACAGCTTTTTAAATCTATAGCTCTGTTTTTACATGGAAAACTTCTTAGCATAGTGGTAGTGTGTGAGGAAAAGGGGGATATTCTTTAATATTCTGATTAAATATCATTCTTTTAGTGAACCTGGGTCTTGGGGCTATGACCTTCACAAGTGTTTCCCTAGTACTTCATTTCCCTGACTGTATTATTCCCAAACTATTTCCTTAGAGTTCTGGCATCTATTGATGGTGTTTGTTTTCTCCCTTAGACAGAAAAAGAAAGTAAAAATGGAATGAAGTGTGAGATATGTTTTTTCCTCCACCTGTGACAATATTCTGGTAAAGTATTTTTCCTTGGATAGTAGGCCTTTGTTATGGAGAACCCTCAGGATGTATTTCACAATGATTACTCTTTCACACCTCTAGTTCTTTTAGTTATAATCCACTGTTATTGTGCTAGAGTATCGTAGGTAAGGTGATAAGGTATGGGAGAAGTGAAACATTCTATAATCTTATGATTAGATATGTGTTTTAATAGGTCTGTGTCTCTTACAATGACCTTTACAAGTGCTTCTCCAGAGGTATAGCTTTTTTTCTGTTTTTTCCACCATAGGTGAGACAGGAAGGCCAGAGGGGAATGGAAAAATGCCCTTCCTCAGCTAGAATAAGCTTCCTGCTGAGTATTTTCCCCTTGAGAGTAGGCCTTGTTATGAAGAACATCAGGTTACATTTCATAATGATTAAAATTCCATTTTCCTTACAATAAATACGAGGGGATATTTCTCAGATCTTTATCCTCAGAATGCAGTGGGTTTTTTTGGAAATAATAACCAATGAAACTGTGTAGGGGGGTTGGGGGTGGGGATGGGGACATAAGACTGTAGCCCAAAAACCTTTTTCACTCTCATTCTAGTTCATACTCATCTTCCAGCAATTCATTACTTATTCATGCATTTAAGAGTTCCTAACACTTATGACTCTAGCATCTTCTCCTTCAAGTAAACAGATCTCAGCTGTGACACTCTGCATTTACTTGTCTTTCCAGATTTTGAGGTGGTGCTTTGCCCTGCAATCTTAGTTCTCCAGTGGATACAAAAAAGTGATTGATTTTCAGTTTGTTCAGCTTTCTCTTTTTGCAAAGATAGGAACAATGGTTTCCAAGCTCTTTATATGTTGGAGCTGATGCCAAAAGTACATGATTTTCATTTTTTTTAAACATAAACAATGTATGATCTCTAAACTCATGGTTAGTCTAACAAAAGAACATAGAAAAAAATGCACACATTAATGTGTTCATTTAAAATGGCAGTAAGTGGTATAAACATAAAAAATGCAGGACTATGAGGAAGAATAATGGGATAATTTAGATTGGTGTGTCAGGGAAGGCTTTTCTGAGGAAGACACATTAAAACTGAGACCTTAAGACTTAGGGTGAGGGAATAGTGTGTAAGAAGGCTTAGAGATAGAAACGAGCTGGACTCAATTATTTGTCTAATTTGTGACTGAAACAAGGGCAAAAGCAGCTCTGAATGAGTTTGGAATAGCTGGCAGGAGTCGGTTTGAGCAGGTATATTAGGTGTTAAAGGGCGTTAGTCTAAGTGCCTAAGAGAGCCATCAAAGGCTTTAAAGAATGAAGTGAAATGATCACCTCAAGTTAGATTATTCTTGCAGCAGTGTGAAAATCTGATTAAAGTGAGGCCAGAAGAAGAAAGGACACCAATTAGAAAACCACACGATTAGTTCAGAAGTGAATGATGGTGACTTGATCCTTATTCCTGACAGTATGTAAGAAAATAAATGAACTGATTAACGATACATTTTTCGATGTGACAACAACAAGACTGATAAATACCTTTTAAAAAGTTTATAAGGAGCCAGTTTCCAGTTATGCATGTAAGAAGCTTGGAAGTTGCCACTATGTCCTAACAAGTAAAAAAGCTGAACAGACCAAAAAATTATGTGAAATCTTTTTTGGATCTCAAAGAGAAGGGAAGCTATAGGGAAAACTGCTGTCCCCAAAATTGGAGAGACAAACGGGTGAATACAGGGAGTCACTGATTCCCGGAGCAGAGACACACAAGCAGAAACCTCTGAGGATACAAGGGCCAGGACAGGAAAATCTGAACTATAATAGATGAATTGCTGGAGGCTCAATGTGGACAACTGTGAGAGTTCAAAGCTCCAGGGAGATCCAGTCATAGGAGGAATCCCCACACTACGGAGAGATTTATCTCTAGGAGTTAGACTTTAAGTTCCCACAGTAAGTGTCAGAAAAAAAAAAAAAATCCCCTTATGCTTTCTGTAGGAGGAAGGGAAAAGGAATCATTTTGATTGATAGCACAATATTCTGTTCCTCTTAGCTACGCCTGTCCTCAGGAGAAACTAGTTAACTGAGCCCAACATTCTGGGGTATTATCAGAGCCGAACAAAGCTGGCTGAAGGAAAATGTCCAAGTCCAACCTGCTCTAGCCATTTTGTCCCACCTAAGAGGGGAGAAAAAAAAACACTGGGAAACACTTGTGAAAGTCTCAGTTCAAAGGCATAGGCTGACCAAAAGACTGAGACTTAATCATAGGAATATAAAACATGTCCCCTTTCTCAACCTTACCACCATATTATTAAAGGACTATTTAAAACTGTGTTTTTTTTAACCTACTACATCATGCACAGCTATCAAGAAAAAATTGCAATACACCCCAAAAGGCAAAGGAGACTATGTGAAGAGAAGGGTAAGCATCAGAATCAGACATGGCAGGGACATTGAAAATTATCAGATTAGGAATTTGAAACAACTGTGACTAATATGTTAAGAGCTCTAGTGGATAAAGTAGACAACATAAAAGACTAGAGGGACAGTGTAAAAAGACAAATGCAAATCTTAAAAAAACAAAAAGAAATGCTAGAGATTAAAAACAGTGTAACAGAAATGAAGCTTTTGGTGAGCTTACTAGTACACTGGACATACAGATAGCAAGTAAGCATATGAAAAGATGCTCCACATCATATGTCATCAGGGAAATGGAAATTAAAACAATGAGATACAATACACATCTATTAGAATGGCCAAAATTTGGAACACTAACAATACCAAGGACTGGTAAGGATATGAGGCAACAAGAACTCTCATTCATTGCTGATGGGAATACAAAATGGTACAGAGTCTTTGGAAGACAGTTTGGTTTTTGTACTAAAATAAACCTATTCTTACCAAGTGATCCAACAATGGCAATTATATTTACCCCAAAAATTGAAAACATATGTCCACACACACAAAAAAAGTGCATACAGATATTTATAGCAACTTTATTTATAATTGCCAAATTTTGGAAACAACCAAGATGTCTTTCCATAGGTGAGTGAATAAATGAACTTAAACTGCGGTACATCCAGACAATGGAATATTATTTAGCACTAAAAAGAAATGAGCTACCAAGTCAAGAAAAGATATGGAAAACCTTGAATGCATGTTACTAAATATAAAAGAAGCCAGTCTGAGAAGGTTACATATTATATGATTCCAAATATATGACATTTTGGAAAACATAAACCTATGGAGACAGTAAAAGGAATAATTGCTGCTAGGGGTTGGGAGGTAGGAAGAGATAAATTAGCAGAGAACAGAGAATTTTTAGAACAGTTAAAATACTTCGTATGATACTGTAATGTTTGATGTGTCATTATATATTTGTCCAAACTCATACAATGTACACCAAGAGCGAACCCTAAGATAAACTATGGACTATGGGTGATTGTGTATCAATGTAGTTTCTTCAGTTATAGCACTGCTCTGCTGGGCATGTTCATAACAGGAGAGTCTATATAATTGTAAGGGGGGGTATATGGAAAATTTCTGTACTTTCCTTTTAACTTTAAAGTGAACCTAAAACTGCTCCAAAATACAAAGTTTTTCAAAAAAAAAAAATAAACCAACAACAAAAAAAAACTTTCTAATTGATTGGAGATAAAGAGTATAGGAGACAGGAGGTGTTACGGGTGACTCCCAGATTTTACCTTAAGCAACAGGATGAATTGTGATGGCATTCCCTGAAATAAAGACTATGAAAGGAGCATATATGGAGGTGTGTCATTGGCCGGGATCAAGTGGTCACATTTGCACATATAAGTTTTAAGTTATCAAAGAACAAGTAAAATGGAATAGACAGTTGAAGTTTCTAGCTCTTAAAACAATAGAGTCGACTAATTCCTCTGGCCAGAGAATGTGGAATGAATAGAAAATCCAGTTAGTAGCCAACAGGGCCCAACCAATCAATTATAGGAGCCTCTTAGAAAGAAAGCTATTTTCTATTCCTGATCTATATGATTGCTAAGTTCCCATGCAGATCTAGCACTCTAGATATCTGATCCCAAATTCCCATCATAGTTTAGGGGCCAAGTAAAATATTTTGATGTCATTTCATTTAGAGAAGCTAGCTAAGAAAAAAGAAAATGACTGAAAATCTACTATAATCCAGGCCCTGAGCCCATGTCTTGGAAATAGAGGAATGAGATGCATTTTGTTGTTTTTAAACCACAGAAGATTTAAAATAAATAAGAAAGAATGGATGAAAGAGGTCGAGAAAGAGAGAGAGAGAGAGAGAGAGAGAGAGAGAGAGAGAGAGAGAGAGAGAGAGAGAGAAAGAACAAGGGTCAAGGTGACCAAAAATCCATAGATTTTATTAAGACCATTTTAGTCATTGTTTAAATCAAACAATTCTATTTTTCCCAGTGTAAAATAAAACATTCATGTCTGATTTCAATTATTGTCACTCCTAATTATCAACTGTGTAACAAGATGTACAAGACAAATTTCTGACATTTAACAGCTTATAATATATATGAAATTGACCTTTCCTTTTAAGTAATGCTCCCTGATGGAGGTGCTGAATTAGGTGCAAACTTGCCTTTACACATGCAAAAGTAAGTATGCAATAAAGATAATTTTGTAGCCAATTTGTAATTTAAAAAATGAAAAGTAAAGTATAATAAGAAGGTATTAACAAATAGATACAAAAATTATCACAATGATCCTTCTCAATAGATGCTTTTAAAAAGCTGTCTGGGCCTTTTATACAAAACATACATTTGTTGTATAATTTGAAAAAATATAGTGATCTTCATAATTTGAGGAGGAGGAAACATGAATTCTGTTGAAATTCTTTGGTCATTTCATGAGACAAGAGGTGTTGTTCCCCTGAATTATTTAGAAATGACTTCATTTTTTATTTTGTGACTATAGTGTTTGTAGAAGCATTTGACAGCCAAGCAGAGTACAGAAGCTTGATACAGAATCAGAGGAGATGCTCCAACAAATAGTATATTGATGTATGAGTACATCTCATTGGTACCTATACACTTTTTTTGGACAAATTAGTTTCAGTTGTGAACTTATGTATGTACTGGTTATTACAACATAAATCACAATTTACAGTGAACTATAAGAATTTCATCTCTACCACTCTCTTGCATGACAAGAAATATTTGTCCTGAGAAGTCCTCATGCTACACATTTAAGAGTTTCCTTTAGTGTGTATATCTCAATCTGTCGGTCCCCGGCAGGTGATAGGATTCATTCTGGAGGGCTCTTCTAACAGGATATGGGAGGAACTTACTGTCACCCTATGGTGACCACATATGGAAAAATAATTTTCTATCACACGGCTGCAAAGCCTACTCACATACACTATAATGACAGAATAGCCCATAGGCAGATTATCAGGTGAAAGTGGTGGTCAAATGCATAAACATGGTTTCAAGGTCCTAATAAACTGTAACTGCAATAATGTCAGTGATATAAGTACTTTCCAAAGTTTCCTTTACATGATCTCTAGAAATATAGTCTCACCTAAAGCATGTCAGGTCCCCTGCTTCCCATGGTATTTTGTGCATGGATGAAAAGGTTTCCCTACCTATCAATAGCCTATGCCAGGCTCCTCTTTTCGGTGGACATTCCACGGTTCCTAGGGGGATTTTTGTTTCTCTGACTTTGACATATCCAGGCTATTCCATGGTAGCTTTTAAAGGGAGGCTTTTAGAGGAAGGCTGGAAAGTAGTACCATGCCTCAGAAATGAGCCTAAAGTTTTACATTTTAAGCACTAGTGAGACAACCTAATTTATTTATTTATTTATTTATTTTGCAAGTTTTCAAATTGAATTAATCAGTGGCCACCTACTTTTCAGAGAAAGATACGGGAGGAGACAAATTCTCAATATATTGCTTGGGTTGTCTCAGATGTCAAAGCAGAATATTAAGAGATAGCTTCCTAGAGTACTTTTACATGCACCACTTGCTATGGACAGAATTGTGTTCCTAAATGTATATGTTGAAGCCGTAACCTCCAAGTACCTAAGAATATCACTGAATTTCGAAACAGAGCCTTTAAAGATGTGATTTAGTTAAAATGGGGCCTTAGGGTTATTAGCCTTATTCCGATGTGACTAGTGCCCTTATAAGAACAGGAAATTTGGACACACAAAAAGACACTAGGGATGCACTTGTACAGAGAAAAGACAATGTGAGGACACAGCAAGAAGGCTGCCATCTGCAAACCAGGGAGCGAGACCTCCAAACAAACCAAACCTGCCAACACCTTGATCTCTGACTTCAAGCCTCCAGAACTGTGAGCAAATACATTTCTGTTCTTTAAGTCACCCAGACTGTGGAACTTTGTTATAACATCCCTAGCAAACTAACACACCACCTAAGTTTTCTCGAAAATACAGATTTCCAGACCTTATTCCAGTGCCTGAATCCTGGACCTAGTCTGTAAGAATCTGCATTTTAACAGTTATCCCGGGAGTCTTCTGATGCCATTTAAAGTTTGAGAACCAAAGTTCATCTAATCATCTACATAGATCAAAATCGATAAACATTTAATTTTCTCCATTTTGAAATAATGTTTTGAGAGTACATTGTAGTAGCAGCAAGGTTTGAAAATTAAGATCACAGAAAATTCATGTCTTTCTTCAGCGCTGTACTAGTTGACACTTCCTACAGAATCAGACTATTTCACAATGGTTCCAAGTCCTGCCTCTTACCTTCGACTGGGATTCCTGACAGGTGGTGGACAGGGAACTCTTCATTAACACAGATGTCTGATTTCATGCCTAACACTTGCCAACACCTGCAGACTCATCCAACATTTGCTCTTTTGACAAATTTTACCTTTATTCTTAAAATTTAAAAGACCATTAAGTTAAAACTCAGACACTATATGTAGATTATGACATTTTAAAAATATAACAATACTTTTTTTAAAAAAATCTTGGGAACAAATCATGCCCTCATACACACAGATACCTCCCACTAATGTCATATTAGGGCCCTCTCACTGTATTCAACAAATTAAAGACAATGAATCTTATAAAGGTTGAAATGAATGCTCTGATCAATTGTAGGGTAGGTTACATCTCAGCTCCTACAAAAAGAAGAG
This sequence comes from Rhinolophus ferrumequinum, assembly GCF_004115265.2. Classification (NCBI taxonomy): domain Eukaryota; kingdom Metazoa; phylum Chordata; class Mammalia; order Chiroptera; family Rhinolophidae; genus Rhinolophus; species Rhinolophus ferrumequinum. The sequence continues at coordinate 58,720,557 of NC_046291.1, read as the reverse complement.
CCCTGTGTATATGCATATAACACAATGTGAAAAGAGGCAATGAGAGAAGAAAACATTAAACTTTTTGCAGAACATTACAAATAGCTTTACTCACTTTTTTAGCTCACTGTCCTAAGAGGAAATTACCCCTAACTGCTTGTTGTATAGTTCTGAGTTACTAGTTCCTGAAAATTATGTCAGTTTTGTTCAGGTTTGTTTTTTGTCAGTTATTTCACCTCAACATTCCATCTTGATAGCAAAATTAACAACTTGAATATTCCTTATCAATTCAACTCAGCTCAGTAGACATTTATTTAATGCCTCCTATGTGTCAGGCATTGTGCCAAGTTCTGTGAGTCTCACCTATCTGACTGTATAGATGTGACACATATCTTTAACTGAAAATACATTGTTCCTAAATAGTGTACAATACATGATATATACATGCACATAAATACACATTCATAATACAGTCTCCCTTCCCTCCTTTTCCTCATCCTCCTTCTTTCTCTCCTCTTCTCTTTTTTCTTTTCCTTTCTTCTCTCCTCTTTTCTTTTCTCTTCACTTTCCTCTCTCTCTCTCTCTCTCTTTCTTGTATAAATTACAATCATCCTTCCTAGGACTGTTGGGTCAGTTTCTATCTGACCAATAAATATAAACTTACGGAAATATTTCTATGTTGCTGTGGAGGAAATAGATATGGTTTTTATTCCTGTAGCCCAACCATATATTTCTATTTTCTATTCTAATAACAATAACAATGATAATAAGAAATTATAATATTTACTGGATGCTTATTTCTGTACTAAAACTATGTTATGTGGTTTACATGGATTATATGGTATCAGTGTTATCTCCATTTTCTAGATGAGACTTAAAAAGGTTGCAGAGCTAGTACCTGGTGGAACAAGACATCTAGCCTGCTGTTTTATCTCTAGAACCTATTTGTGTAATGAAACATGCCACTTTTAGTTCTGCTGAAAAAAAAATTCCCAACGTAGAATTAAAATGCTCCTAGATTTCACTAGGGCTGTTACTGGAAACAGGCATTTGAAGGTGGAGTTGCTATTGAGAATATTAGTCATTAAGGCAATATCTGTCCTGGGGCATTCACCATACAGGGGTAACAGTGTATTAGCAGCATAGTTTATTTTCCATAACGTACTAGCAATCTTGATTCCATTTTATTATAAATTATTGAATTTAATCGTTAATATCTGTAGTTCTTTGTACTGAAAATTTTCCTTTGTCTGTACTTTTATTTTTTGCCATATTAGGATAAATTATTCTCTCAACTTACATAGTCAATGAAAATAACATTTTAGGAAATCAATACATATTGAGCTTCTTTTATTCTACTCACATTTAAATTCATTTCATAATAAAAAGATAAATTTTCTTTTCATTTTTCCCTAGACTGGTAAATAATGATCATAACAACAATAATAGCAACGATACTTTCCACAGTTCTTAGTGGATTTCTCTGTCAATGGCCTTACAAACTACAACAAATGAAACTGGAATTATCAACAAGTTTTCTTTTTTTCCAAATTAAATGATTACCAGTTTCTATCAATTTCACCACTTTATCCTCTCCTCACCTTCCAGGTAGTTACTACCTTAATCTAAATCCTCATCATTCCCTTTTCTAGACAATGTCGCCGCCCCAGCACTCTCTCTCCATAGGGCAGTTACATTTTCAAAATGCACATCTCATAATGTGACTATCTTGTTTTAAAATCTAATTTTAAGTTTGTGATTAGTATATATAGTTAGAATTTAGGCATTGATTTTTGTTTGTTTACATACAAATAGACAACTTTAGAACCAGAAGTTTCAGCTTTGAATAATGTTATTTATTCTATATAAGTGTGAGGAATGTGGAGGAAAAAAGATGTTCCTGGCACTCTGAATGGAAATCAATTCTTTTTTTTTTTTTTTTTTTTTTTTTTTTTTGTGGGAAGAGGAAAGGAAAAAGCAATGATATACATTTTTAAAATTGAACTGCTGATTTAAGCTCCTTAATGGTCAGGATCATTACAATTGGGGTGACGGGTATTATTTTAGGATACGTGGTCACATACATTTATTTTTATGAGAGTAAACTTTTTGGAAATTTACCGTGTAGTATTTCCAAGAGCATTTTCTAAGCTGCAGGACAAATAAAATGGATCGAAGAAATCATAGAAATAGTTAGGCGGGCTTAAGTTACAACAACAAGGAAAATATAAAGTCCTTTTGCAAACAGAAGAGTCACATGTCTTTTTCATTGATTTTGTTATTTCATCATACACAACAAATCTATGTCAATACAAGTGACAAATCTCAGAGGGGAAAAAACGTATCAGGCTATGAAAGCAGAAGATATACTTACGAAATTGTTGTAGTCATAATAAGAGGGCTTATCTTTCAGGATAGGATTCACAACACTGTATCCAGAGAGATGCTAAAGACTATTTTATTACTTTGTTGTCTCTCAGTCAATATAAATCATTTTTTAAGGAAAGAGATAATATATGACTATGTATGATGACCCTACTAATTGGGCATGATTTCCATAAAGTATTACTAGTTTTTTATTGTATTAGTCTGCTAGGGCTGCTGTAATACAGTACCACAGACTGAGTAGCTTAAACACTGGAAGTTTATTATCTCACAGTTCTGGTGACTAGAGGTCCAAGGTGTCACAGGACCCTCCTGTTATTGTCCTCTCCCTTAGCATCTGTGTGTTTCTGTGTCTAAATTCCCCCCTTTCTATAAAACACCAGTCATGTTGGTTGAGGAGGCCAAACTAGTACTCCAGTGTGAACTCAATTAATTACATTGGCAATGACTCTTTCCAAATAAGGTCACATTGTGAGGTACATATGTCCAACATATGAATTTTGAGGGGACGCAATTGTACCCTTAACAGTTACGAATACTTGACGTGTTCATTACCCTTAAGCCTTATGGATAATGTGGGGAATCATTCTTCATCAGTTGTTTTTGAGAGATTTTACTCTGCACAAGACAACAAAGAAAATGAAAACACAGTTATTTTAGTCAAAGAGCTTACAGTTTCAGAAGTGAAATACACTGTAGCTATATGAAGAGATGTCTAATAATATAAGGCCGTGAAACTGTGGTCAAATGATTATTACTGTGAACAAGAAATAACAGATTTCTAGAAGGCTTTTACAAGGATGATAAAGCTGGACAAAAAGGAAAGTGGTACAGTGAACAGAATTTTATGCAAAAAATGTGGAAGTGGTGAGTTGAACACACACAGAGACATGCACACTTAAACATATAAATCAGGATTCTTAAAAGGGGGAAAGTGGGCACAAGGCTGAACTCTTTGGAGAGATGTTTAAATGCTACACTAAAGAGTTTGGATTTTGTCACATAAGCAATGAAAGATGTACACACATTTAAGAGTGACATTCTAAAATGATATTTCAGGGAAATTAATTAAAGCAGCATTGTAAATGATTGAAGGAAGGAGATCATGGAAGTAACATATTAAATCTCTTCAGAGGGTAAACCAAAGGATGGACACTTTTCCTTTCACACATGTGAAATCCCCATCCCTCTTCTGAAAGAATTCATTTTACCAATCCTCTTCCTTTCCTGACACTCCATCAATTAGGAAGCATGGAAGCCTGGAAAAGCTGCAGAAGGGGACTTCGTGCTGTCCCTGACTGTGGTGGGCTGGATCATTGTGAAGCAGCATGACACAGGAATCTGAAAGCACTGGCCTCACACAACTGGATATTACAGTTTCCCAAATCTACCAAACACCTGCAATCACAAGACAGGGAGAGAATTCATATTTTCAAAATATTTTAAGTATTATCAAAAGGTAATTATGAGTAGGTTCATACTAAAACTTGTTAAGTGAAGAAGGTCACTGTTATTCTGGACTGCATATGCAAAAGAAAAAAGCTGTTAAGGAACACAGGGAGAGAGTCCCTCTTTGTGATTCAGGAGAGAATGGAGCAGGACTGTGCATTCAGTTTGGGGATCTCATTAGGAGAAAAAGAGAGACACACTGCAGGAAGTTCAGAAGAAATCAACAGGAATAATTAAGGAACCAGAGGTATTCACTCTAGAGAAAATATTAAAAGAATAAATAACGTACATGCACTTGACTAACTAAGGGGAACATGAGAGTTGTCTACAAATACCTAATGTGTGTAAACATTGAAAACTGAAAGTCAATATACAGCCTAGAGCAAGAAGGTAAAATTAAAGATAAGGCAATTAAATAAAAAAAAGAAAATTCCAGCAGAATAGAAGAGAAAGCAAGGCAGATTCTGTACAAATCGTTGGTCTAACTTTTCCCAGACTATTTAAAAACAAACTAGTCAAATAATAGCGTGTGTTCTGTGGAGTACAAGCACATGGGAAATAAGTTTTACTCAATAATATGTCACCTTCTTTCCTTTTTAAAAAAACTAATTTTAATACTTGTTCATGAATAGGATAAAGATATGAGAAAATGTTTTTTTACTTAATTAGAAAATAAAAGTGCAATTTAACCATCTTAAATGTCTGAAGATAGAATGTTGTTTCCAGAAGTTAAGAGATTCCAGTTGATGTTCTCTTACTCGAATCAACTCTACTTACCTACAAATGGGAGGAATGAGCTGAGTATTTGTATCGTTTATCTTTTTTCCATTACCACTCTCCTGTCGGAAGTAAGATGAGGGAAAAGAACATTTTTATGCGGGTATACAGCTGGCTCTGCTCCTCCCCCAGGCTTCTCTTCTCACCTGAGTTGGCTTTGATAATCCTAGCACCACCAAACCACACGTGTACACCTCTCTCTTTCATTTACTTAAGCAGGAGTCTCTTACTTTAATATACATGATTTGAGGGTTCCTAGCAGTACCTCTGGAGCATAAAGGAAGACCACCCAGAGAAAGTTGTCATCACCAGAAACATTATACCTCTGCTCATTTTTCCCAGTGCCTAGTGCAGTACTGGTTCAAAACCCAGAAAACATATGCAAATTAAATGCATGTTTTGTGGTCACAGTCCTTTCTTCATAATGAAAAGAAAATCAGTCTTACCTCTTTAGTACTCTGCAAATGACAAAAGAGTTTCTAATTATTTCATGATCATTGTTATAGATTTGTCTTTTTGTTTCTTTCTTTTTTTTTCTTTCTTTTATTTTGTTTTTCTGGAGCATGATTACTATGTCCTCAATAATAGAGGCAGACTATTTCATTTAAAACAGGGCTCATGAAAAAGTAAAAAGAGAGATGAAAAAAAAGAAAAAGTTTTCATGAAAGTACTTTGCACGTTTCTGTTTTCAAGAAAATGTTCAGCAGATTTGAACATTTACCCAAAATCAGACCTCATTATGCACAAGGTGGGTTGAATGGAGTGTCCTGGCACTGGGAATGTATTCGGAAGTTTAATTTGCTGCTTTGTTACAAGTCAGTCTCAATTTTCATATGAGTAAATAGGAGACACTCCAGCTACACCTACGTCATCAGAGATGCTTCACTTTTCAGAAGGTAATTTGGTTCAGGAAGGCAAATAGAAATATCTTCAGAATGCCAATGCAAATTGAAGTAACCACAAGATTTACTGATCACTACTGTGTGGAAAGACAACCCATGGAAGACCTGCTCCCAGCCCATTCCCATTCAGAGTGGCTCGAAGCCACGGTCTCCTTTAATTGTAATATAATTCCTCCTGTTAACCGAGTGATCTGGCCAGTTATAATTTCAAAATAAGACATTTATTTATAATCAAAAATATCTTTAAGACCCTGTCTCAATTTTATAAACTTAAAAATAAAAAGACATCTTAAATTTCAGCTCATTGTACAAAGCCAACTAACAATTTTCTGCAGTTTTATACTTTAGCTGGTAAAAAATACTGCTTAGTCCCTGACCTACACTAATAAAAATAATAATTCCATTAAAAACGTAAATATAAAAATACATATTCTCATACCTTAAACATGTATTGCTATGTATGCTACCTTCAATTTAAATTTTAAGAAAGCAACAGTAAGATTAGGTGGGTAGCAAACTGATCAGAGTCTATATCCAATGAATATAAAGACATATGGCGTGACTTGGAGCTAGAGAGCGAATGTTCTCTTGGTCTAGCATAGTTCATGAAGTGAAGTGTAAAATAGCACACCAGTGACTTGGGTACAGTCATTTAGCATCTGTTCCAGTCATGTTAATTCAGGTTGGACATCGTATGAAGGCAGAAACATAACATGATGCGGAAACACTTAAAAAAACATAATTGTCAGTTTAATAGCTTGGCATCAAATGAATGTTTAACCTTCGCGGGCAGGAAACTAGGTTTGTTTTAGCAGTTAAGAGTCTCGATTCCCCTGAAACCATGACAACATACCATGAAATAAAAGTGCCCTTCACTCTAATAAAGTCAATGGTGATCACTATTCAATCATCTATTCATTCACTCATTCTTTAAATCTCAAGTCAAATATGACCTCCTCCATGAAGAGTGATTAACAGTTTCAAAGGATATAGAAGTCTATATATTAGAAGTAGAGACAATAGTAACTGTGAATGAGTGCCCAGAATCAAAAGTAGGGGGGTTCAATAAATAGGGTATCAGTTTTATACTAGAAAAGTACGTAAGACAGTAGATGGAATAAAAACACATCATGTAATATGAGGTCTCTTGATTAAAGACTTGAAGAATATCATATATTTTAGCCAATACTTTATTTTCTATAGTCAGGTGAAGATAATTTTCTAACCCATGTTTTAGCCTGGGAAGGGGGAAAATAGGCCACACTTCAACTTTATGCTGTTCTGAGACTACACTCAAAAGTTCAATTGACTTATTTTAAATCTAACAAAGTGTGACCAAAAGACTATCAGACTATCTGTCAACATGCTGTGTTCATTAGCAGCAGAGTCCAACAAAAATTCAATATTTTCATAGCACAGTTTTAGAGAACAGTTGCTAACTCTGTAAAATGGGGACTTCGTTTCATTCATATATAAAGCTTCTCAATAGAAAGGTGGCATGATAAAAGGGGAAAGGGTACAGGACTGGGAGTCAGGAACTGTGCCTTCTACTCATGGACATTAATTAATTGCAAATGAGTCCATCCCTATGAGCTTCAGTTTCTTCATCTGTAAAACTAGTGAGTTGGACTAGCTGGACTCTAAGATCCCTACCATCTCTTCATTCTATTTTAAATTTGTGATCTATTATCGTTAACAAAGAAAAAAAATGAATGGGCTTTGATTTGAAAATAAAGTTGATTTTACTTAATAAACTTTAGTTTGCCCTAAGCTATACATACTGTTAATAAATCTCCATTAGCATTAATACCATCTATTTCCAAGATGGCTTATTGAGAAGCAGCCTACAGATAGAAAATGGAATGTGTCTTTTAATCATGCTTCTGAGTATTTTTGGAACTAAGACTCATAACTTTAGTCTCATTTACTTAGTCAAAAAAAAAGAGATTTTATTGAGTGCCTACTATGTGCTAGAAAATATGCTGGATTTTATTGAGTGCCTACTATGTGCTAGAAAATATGCTGGGTTTTGGAACATAAAGTTCTCAAACGTTATTGGGGAAAAAAATGTTTTGCAATCATGTTTACTGTTACTACTATTTTCATGTCTTATAAAACTTTTCTGGATAGTTTGTCTCATAATGATACTTCCAAAGCCCATTTTTTTTCCTGAGATGAAAATGTAAAGTATAGAAAATTTTCAAATTGCAGTATGAGGAGAAAAATTCAACAAATAAATAAATAAATAAAAGGCTTCAATAAAGGAAAAATAAGAAAATGTAAAACAGAATATATGTACTCATTGTTCTGAAATAAAAAAATTTATTTCAAAGCTATTTTTATACAATGTTGGAATATCTTAAAGAAAAAAAAATTGGAATTATTTAGCTAAACATTGTTATATAGGCAACAAGTCATGTGTCAAATGTATCACTTAATTTATTTTCATTCTTATAGGTAACATATAAGCATAAACCAAATAAGCATAGTGGGTTTAAATAATGTCTAGTTGTGAAAAAATGAAAAAGGATAAAATAAAAGTATATTAAAATGAAGTAGCTTTATATAGTACATAATTTTATTTTAATTCTTTGTGTTTATAACACTGTAGAAAATGCTCCAAATAGATTTCCAATCTCATTATTTCCACACCCATGCGTACAGCCCTCATTCTAGCTAAAAGTACACTAACAATGGGTACGTTTCCTCCATAACTTAGTTCAATAGCGTCTCTCCTCTTCACCTGATTCCTCAAGCCATTCTCACCAGCAAAAAATACAATACGATTCTGAGCACAATGAGAGTGCGCATGACAAGAAGACAGTAAGCACTTTGGTAGACTGTATTATTGTTTCTAACTTTATTGTTCCCAAGTTTTCAGGCCATCTCCTTATAAGAAGATCATACATCCCTGCCCATTATCTTGTAGGGCTTTCTCGGTGGGGGATAATTGTATCCTCAAAAATATCCCACACATTGCTTCACACATGTTAAGTACCCAGTGATGGCTGTTCAAGTAACACATAAGTTATTGGAAAAACTGAGAAAGATGTTAGGCTATCAATACATGTAATGATCTTCCATAAAAGGAAATTAGAGGCTCACAGTTATTTAGAAGACTTTAATGTTTAGGGAAAAAATCAATTTTTTTCTTTTCTTGGAAATCAGTGATTCTTCTCAAAGATAGCAACTAGATTGAAATATCCCTTGAGTACCAAACATTCCTCATTTCGCTTTGTGCTCTCTTTACAATGCACACAATGAGTAGAATGAGTAAATATTTCCTGAATTGAAAGAATTAATTATTTTGTAATAAAACATTGAGAATATATTAATCTAAGTTATAGAGACTGGAATCAGTTCATGTTTGGAATTTTCATCATGAGTATAATAAAGAGACTGGGGAATTTTCTACCAAAAAAAAAGGCAAGTAAATAGCATTCTTTAATACCTACTGTGAGTTAACTAAGAATAACACTAATAATTATAAATAATAGTACGAGGAAAATAGCTAACCTATAGTAACTCTGTATGCCAGACACTGCTCTAACCCCTTATATATGTATTAACTCATTTAATTTCCCCTAACAACCCAGTGAGAGAAGTACTATTATCATCTCTATTTTACAAATCAGGAAATTAAGAATTAGTGAGCTTAAGAAACTAGCTCTCAATTGCTTACTACGTGCCAGGAACAATGCTAAGCACTCTATATTCATTACCATGTTCAATTCTCATAACAACCCATTGAGGTGGAACCACTTCACTCAAATGAAAGTAGAGATTTTGTAAGGTTAAATCATTTGCCAAAGTCACAAGCTAGTGTAATAGAGCCAGAATTTGAATCATATTCATTTGATTTTGGAGAATGATCTCTCAATCACTACGCCATTCTGAATAACCACACACAATAACACACATATATGGACGTCCATACATACATACATGCATGCAAATAGCATGTTAATTTGTGAGTTACACAAAGCTTGGAGTGAAATAAAATATGTTGAATGATAGAGCTTGAATCCAAAAAGATCTCCACAGTCAGGAAAGGACACAGAATTTTCTAAGAAGAGGTTGAATAGGAATAAATGTCATGATCTATTCTTGAATCCAATGAACCATCAGCACAAATACAATATAAAAAGATGTAACTTCTTAAAATAACATCTACAAACATAAAAAGAATTTGGGAGAGTTACTTATAATTTTAACAGGAGTCAATATTATAGAGTGACCAGTAATGTCAAATTCATCTGAAATTGCTTACATATAAATTATGGACCTCTCCAGTCAGTACTGATCATACCCCATAAAATACAATTAGTGATAAAGGTCTTGAAAGTTTTTAACTTGTAGATTTGAAGATGTGATAGTTGTACATAAATATTAGTAGTACTGTATCAGGGGAAAAGATCATGATTGGCTTATTACAGACTTAAATGGAAGAACAAGGCATGGTAATTATAAGAAAACAGATTTCTGGTTCAATCCAACTGTCAAAAACATTCAAATACGAAACCAGCTGTCTTGATGAGGACACCATCATTCAAGAAATGGTTGGAGTACACTATGTTGTAGATACTGTCCAGAGGATTTAAGCATCTGTCAATGGGGTATATTTAATGACCCTTCCAAAACTCACTTTCTATGATTCCACGGAGTCTCATGCAAGTAGAATAAAAAACAAACCTAAAAGTTTGAGTAAAGTTAAAGCTAACAATTCAAATAAGATGGCAAGTTATCTAATGCAATCCCTCAATTTCTCCCACCAATTCTGGACTAGTTTGACCTATATGTACATTTCAGAAAGTTAAAGGGCAAGGACTCTGGCTTATTATTTCATTTTCCAATAAACAAGTCTCCTTTATTTTTCCTACTGTAAATATATTGGAAACAAATTTTTTTAAATGAATCATATTTCAACACACTCCAGCTGTGATTTTTCTCTTACATGCATAGAGTTTTCCTGGCCCTAAACATGAAATATGACATTATTTTATAAGTAAAAATTAACATTTCTGTTAAATCACATTTCAAAACAATTTCAAGGGTTCAGCTCAGGAAGAAACTCACATTTTTTTCTTTCTATTAAAGAGTATAGTGTGTGAAAAACACAAAGAAAATGTATATCGTTGCTTTAGTTACAGAATATTTCTTGTTTAAAGGTCTCTCTTCCTCTCCCCACCTGACTTTTGTTTCCAGCATTCTGTCTCTCCATTCTCCTTTACTTGCTAAAGTAGCTTAGTCTATAATAAAGGCAACTGAGTGTCAGCTTGAAACGGCCATGAAAACTCACATCCATATAAAGCATTTTTCCACTTTTGTTAAGCTTCTTATCACACACACAAAAAAGAAATCTCTCTCCTTCTCTCTTTATGCCTCTCTCTTCTTCTGCCCTTTTAAAATGACTGTTCTAATTTTATTGAGACTCTTGCGAGGGTACCACACTACAGTTCACTCACTATAGGAAAGTGAACCCCAAAGAGCCAGCTTGCCATATGACAAACCATTTTCACTTCTTATGTTAACATTTCATCTCAGAGAACTCTTTTCTCTCTCTGGTAGTTGCAAGGCATCTCTTTGTCTCTATTGCATTTACTGTGTGAAGGTGCGTCATTGACTATACTGAAGTGAATTCAAAATTGCCAACTTGAAGCTGGCACACTTTTTTTTTTTATTTTGTTGAAGTTGACGCCCCCATGGGATGTGTGCTGCCCTAAGCAGCACTTCATACTTTCATATTTCTCTTCTGAGACGTTAGGTAGAGCCAACATGCCAACTTCTATATGTGAGGTTGGGAGAGTTGGTGATTTGAGGCCACTCATTTGATCACACGCACCTGGCTCCCGCATCCATCACAGTTGTTCTTTCTCATTGTTCTCTCTTCTGAACTCACTTGGTTCTTTAAAGTAGAAAAAGTTCTAAAATGCTAACTGTGGTGGCCCTCTCAACAGGAGGATTTCCCAGCACGAGAAAATGCAAGGCATCAAGGCAGTCCTCCTACCAAAGCTATAGGCAAAATTCTCTTCTCAAAGTCCATGTCTACGTCCCTTGCTAGGAAATACTTCATAAGGAAAATTATGCAAAGAAGCAGCTGCTGTTTCTTTCCAAGGGGATACTAAGCGTGCTGAATATCATTGAGACTAGTTGTTCTCAAAATGCAATCTGAAGACTAGCAGCATCAGCACCACCTGGGAATGTGTTAGAAATGCAAATTCTTGGACCCCACCTCAGGCCGACAGAATCAGAAACTCTGAGAGTAGAGCCCATTAATCTGTTTTAACAAGCCCTCCTGGTGATTCTGACACATAGTAAAGTTTGTACTGTCTAACGAAACTAAACTAACAGCTCATGTACTACTGCATTTGGTGAAAATCTGTAATTGGAGTGGAATCAAGTAAGTGTGCAGTAATAATAGAAAATGAGGAAGAAATATGATAATGGAGCAATAACTCATGATGCAGTAAACTGGGTTTTAACAAATTAAACTCATCACAACAAGACCACTTCAAAAATTGATACTTTTTTTGAAAAATATTCTTAAGAACATGAATAAAAGTAACGTGCCAATCAAGATCAGTTGATCTACCCTAGTATATGCTACAATAAATGCGAGGATCGGTTATTGTGGCAACAAATACGTCTTAAGAACTTGCTTTATGTGTTACACTGTGCTAGGATCCAGGAAAAGAGACAAAGATCCCAACCTCACATATGTGAGAAGAACAAGGACATTTACATGCAATCTTACAATACAAAGGAGATAATAACTCCATTAACCAAAGATAAAGTACTCTGGAATTTCAGAAGAATATGAAAAACTCTTACCTACTGAATCAAGAAAAGCTTTCTGAAAAATATACCAATTCAATTTACACAAAAAAGAAATATAAAGGCCAATAAGCAAGTGAAAAATATACTAATCTCATTAAAGATAGTAAGGGAAAAACTACAGGATATAATTTTTATCTATTAAAGTTGCAGTGTTTTTTAAAATGAGGGTGCATTGAATCAGAAACTTTAACCACTGACTGAAAGGGCAGATTGGTGTATTTCTGGGGGAAATTTATGCACCAAAGGCCATAAAAGTGTTTAGACTATTTGACCTATTAATTCCATTTTAATACTGTATTTTGCCGTGTATAATGTGCTCACATGTATAATGTGCACCCATGTTTTTTGGCCCTAATTTTCAGAAAAAAAATCTTTCATTTTAATTTTTTAACTCAAATTTTTATTTGTTTACATTTAGGTACTTGGTTTTTGTATTATGAGGGAATTTTAGCATTTATTTTTTAACATATTATAGTACAAGAAATTTTATGTAACAAATAATTACAGAACACAGAATAGATATGAGGTACAAGAAATGTTATGTACCAATAACACATTTATGATATTTACGCATCATAGAAGGCCAAGAACTCTTCATCATTGCAAGTTCATCATAAGTTCTACAAAACCAATTATCATATTCCAGGGTATTGTTTTGCATATGGATAGCATTACTGATTTCTAGAGTTACACTTTTAACTCGTAGCATAAATAAAAGAATTAAGAACATTTATATAGATATGGAATTAGTACTACCCATATACAATGCACATCTTATTTTTCCCTACAAATTTGGGCAAAAAAGTGTGCATTATATGTGGCAAAATACAGTAGTCTAACCAGAAGAAACCAAAAATGTGTACAATGTTTTAAATATAAGAAATGTCACTGAAGCAAAAAAGAAAAGATAAAATAAAATTTTAAAATAGTAGTTTGATGAATAAATATGGCACATCCGTATAAACGGGTATTTTGCTGCCATTAACATTCCATTATAGAACAATATGTATTAACATGAAAAATGACGCTCCCAGATATTGTCCTATGAGTCTCTGTTTAACTGTTCCTGATATGCATCCTTTATAATAAAAATGTAATCAATAAGTATAGCTCTTTCTGAGTTTTATGAGTTATTCTAGTGAATTATTGAACCTGAGGGGTAATGGCAACACCTGAATTTGTGGCCAGTATGTCAGCACAGTTAACCTAGGAAGTCCAGAGTTTGTGGTTCAAGTGAGGTGAGTCTTGTAAAAAACAGAGCCTTCAACCTGTACAGTCTGTGCTAACCCCATGTAGTTAGTATGAGAACTGCATTGCATTCAATATAGAAAAACTTGAATCTCCATGAGCTTAAAATGATTTTTCTTACCAGATATGCATATAAAAATTTTATTTGATAATACTCCCATTTCCCAGATGTTAATCGGGCAAAACTTACAGAACACATCCTTTTATTACTAACAGGATAATATTATTTCCATAAACTGAAGTTTAATCACAAGCAGATTTAACTTAGTCTTTCATCATTCATATGTGGTTAAAAATAAGTACAACATACTCCTGGGATCTTCCAAATGAAATTCAGCAACAGAAGTTCTAACTCTACAGGATCTCTACATGTCCTGGGGTCTTATTTTACAAAAGCAGAATTCTCCCTAAAAAAGTTTCTTCTCAGTAGATGTAGAAATTGAGGAATAATATCATCTACATGACTGCCATTTGCACTGAACTATAGAGAAGATTAGAGAAAATATGAATCTCTATGCAGTATACTATTGTTACTTTTTATATTTTTAATGCAACAATTTCAGATTTATTTGTGTATCTTTGGTACTGCAAAAATAATTGTGAAATCAAATAATTTGGAGTAGAAAGAAGAGAAGAATAAAAGCTTTAAAAAGAAATCAGTTGACTGTGAAACTTTTTTATTCTTCATGTTGCTTATTTCAGCAACTACAAATATTTCTTTGTTATGGAAAAATTCAGGAATCAGCCTGAATTCTCTAAAGAGAGAAAATTTCATGACCATATCAAAAAGTCCCTGCCTTTTTTGAAAATGCCACAATTGCACCTTTAAAAAAGAAATTTCAATGTATTTTTCCTTCTGCTTTGTACAATACCAAAGTTAAGGAATATCTAGCTCAAAACATAATTGTGGAGTTAAATCATAACATGACAGAGATGGTAGATATGCACACTAAGATCAAGGCTGAATTTTTTGATCCTTAGAACCCCTAAGGGAAATGGATCAATTAATATAATCACCATTTCCATATACTGATGTGGACTATTTATTTTGAACAGCATACATATAGGTGGGGAATGAACAGATCTTCAAAACATCCTAAATTGTCTATAAACTATCCCAGCATTTAACTACGGGGATATAAAAGAAACCAAACAATTGCAATCAACCTGGGGTCCTCTGGAATAGATAATACCATTCTCATTAGGAGCCAAGACACAAGGCTGGCTCCGTACTATAAAAAGGGTAGGGAGCCAGGCCTTCTCCTCTAGCAGTTTCAGTGGGCAGAGAAGAATTATTGCTTCTTTCACTTCACGACTTCTGAGTCATTAGAAGCGCAGACCATGCCCACTGACCCCATAATCTCAATTATTATGACAAAGACCTTGTCCTATCTCTATATTTTATAACAACGATGAAAACAATTGATGTTTATTAAGTGCCAAAAACTGTATGATAAGCATATTTATACCTTATTTCATTTCATCTTAATAATAGCTCTGTTAGGCAAGTAGCATTAGTCCTATTTTATACCAAGGTAATTGAAGAAAGAGATTAGTTACTTGCTTATAATTACTTAGTGTTGATAGCTTAGCAGCTAATAAGTAAAGATTTGAACCTAGGTCTGTGTGTTCTAAAGACCAAAATTGAATCCACTAAAAGACACTGAAAAGAATGACCCTGTGAGGGAAGAATAGTGGAAAGCATTTCTTCAGCAATCTGTGTTTAGAAGGTGTTCTATTAATCTTTTAATTCATTGATTGTCTGATTAAACAATCAGGTATTGTTTTGTAGTCTTTAATATTAATCCATTTGCTTTTTTAGTTTTTGTTTTTTTTCATATAAGTTACCCTTGGATAGAATTAATTTAAACTATACCCAGCTTCTTCCTTGTACATAATGAGTACCTGAAAAAATGTGAAATATGTAGTATATAACATCAAATGATATATGCAATATAACAAAATTTAGAAATATGTACAAACTATGAATACACACATTTTTAGAGGCAGTCTTTGGTGCTACGTTTCCAATATTTAATACATATGAGGTGTATTGTGATCAAACAATACAGTGAATGTTTAAATAAAAAACAATTCATTACAGTAAAGACACATTGATATTAATAATTAATTAACTAATTAACCCCCCTCAAAATAGTCCCCCTCACTTCAAACACACTTATCCCATCATTCTTGTCACTTTCTGAAGCAGTTCTGGAAGTCCTCTTTCCTGAGTGTCTGTAGGTGCACTGTTGTGGCTTCCTCGATATCCTGAATCAATTCAAAACGTTTACCTTTCACGGTCATTTTAACTTTGGGGGGAAAGCCAGAAGTCACATGGTGCCAGATCTGGTGAATAAGGTAGATGAGGACACACCGTAATGTTTTTATTTGACAGAAATTGCCATACCAGAGGTGATGTGTGACACAGAGCCTTTCTGTTGTGATCCCAAATACAGTGAATGCCGAGTGCCATCCAATGGAAAGACAGGGATCTTCAATACAGGAAGCGGTGCATCAAACCTTAGCAGCAGTGTGTGACAAGTTTCAGCTTGTTCAGTGCAGTTTGTCAGGTGTGAGCTATAGTTCAGAGAAGGTGTGTTTTTAAATGTGCCATAAATCATCCTCCATCATGGCAATGCTCCATGTCACACATCGCCTCTGGTATGGCAATTTCTGTCAAATGAAAACATTACGGTGCATCCTAATCCACCTTATTCACCAGATCTGGCACTGTGCAACTTTTGGCTCTTCCCCAAAGTCAAAATGATTCAGGACATCGAGGTAGCCATGACAGTGCAACTAAAGACACTCGTGAAAGAGGACATCCTGAAGAGAACTGCTTCAGAAAGTGACAATGATGGGGTAAGTGTGTTCAAAGCAAGGGGGAGTATTTTGAGGGGGATTAATGGCAATGGGTCTTTTAGTGTAATACATTTTTTGTATTTAAACATTCACCACACTGTTTAATCACACCTCATATTCTATATTTATATATGTTTTCTTAACAATTAAACTCATGGTCAACCAGCTTAAGTCCAATGAGTTTCCAAAGGAGACTTAAGATTCATTCTTCTCAGCACTGATTTTCATGTTTTTCACAATTGATTTTTTAAGTTTAATATTCCATACTTTATATATCTAGTACAAGCATATTCGTGTTCTATTTTATACTCACTTTTATATATTAATGGCAAAATTCAATAAAATGGTCATCAGGTATCCAACTTGCCCAAAGTGGCAAGGCTCCAAAAAAGAATAATTGCCTGGCAAAGAACACCACCAAGAAATGTGTGGTTTTGAGTAGTCAATGTAGATTACACACAATCAAGGACTACGCAAATATACCAAAGTCAAAGGGAGAGATATGGCAGAATGGTTTTTAGAGAGGAATGTAGAGACAAAATAGACTAGAATCTGAATCCTAGTTCTAGGCATGCTTAGTATTTTATGGTTTCCTCAACCATAAAATAAGATGATGTTACTATCTGTCTTAATCAGTTTAGGCCACTATAACAAGCATAGACTAGACTG
Source organism: Rhinolophus ferrumequinum (assembly GCF_004115265.2). Classification (NCBI taxonomy): domain Eukaryota; kingdom Metazoa; phylum Chordata; class Mammalia; order Chiroptera; family Rhinolophidae; genus Rhinolophus; species Rhinolophus ferrumequinum. The sequence continues at coordinate 58,703,446 of NC_046291.1, read as the reverse complement.
GGTGGCTCAAACATTTATGTCTCACTGTTCTGGAGGCTGGAAATCCATGTTCAAGGTGCCAGCATGATCAAGTTCTGGAAAAGGTCTTCTTTCTGGTTACCGACTGACTGCTGACTTTCCCTTGTATCCTCACATGGTGGTTAAAGGGTAAGCTAGTTTTTTGGCCTCTTCATATAGTGGGACTAATAGCATTCATGAGAGCTCCACCCCCATGACCTAATTATCTCCCAAAAACCCCACCTCCAAATACCATCACACTGGGGATTGGAGTTCAACATAGAAATTGGGGGAACACAAACATTCAGTCCATAACAACACCTACCTTGTCTGTTTATCTTAAGAATCAAATGACATGGTGCAAGTAAATTATAATTTTTGATACACAGTAAGGATTCAATAAATATTAGCTATTATCATCGTTGTTATAATTCTAATTAGTGTAAGCACTGCACTTTACCATGCAGGAATTCAACAGGATCCATAGCACGAAGATTAACTCCACACCACTCTTTGGCATTCAGATTAAGCATGCACCAAGAATGTATTTGAGCCCAGACCACACAGCTGGCTAGAGGTACTAGATAATTTAGCCAGACAGAACCATTTCCCCCCCCCAACCGTACAGAGTAATCAGAAGTCACCCAGTTTAAGAATGAGAAATCTTTTGTGACTCAGTAAAATATTACTCAGATCTCTCATCAAAACAAAAGGTTCTTCCTAAATTACATACACATGGTTCACATGGATTAACTTGCTTCAGGTCAAAGACAAATCAATGTTTAGTTTAGAAAAAAGCTTCAATCTCCTAAATCACTTATTATTTTTTATTAATTTTAATTACGAGACATTGGTCAAAATTTAATACATTTACAACACTTAATGAAGCAGACTTTGTCATTGCACAGATTCCTACTAATAACCAAAATAAACATTTTGAAAAAAAGTATGAACTATTTCTAGTTTCTAGTTATTTAGACATCATTTGATATGGCCAAGAGCAATTTACTGAGTGGTACCAGGAGAATCTACATAAATAAATGTAAAACTGTATGCTAGAAAAAGTGGGGTAAATCATATCCTGCCATGTAAACTTACAGCAGTGATTATTATAATGTCCTGTGAATAATATAATATCCTGTGAATATTAACAAATGCGATTTCTCCCCAGGGAGAAAAGAATTATGTTCATTATTAATCACAACTTTAAATTGGAATGGAATAATTCAATAAGGGATAAGCATGACGTGTAGAATTCAGTTGTGTGTATTTATGAAGGAAAGCAACATGGACAGTTGCCTTGAGATGAGAGGAAACACTATTTTGATTAAAACTTTAAAGTTTGTCAATGTAATCCCAATAATAAATAAGCTTTAAAAACCAATGAGACCAGAACAGGACAGCTCTAGGTGGTAAATTACTGAGAATCACAGTGAGAGACCTGTCTTATATCCAAAGACAGCGAAGAACAAGCACACTTTAAATTTGCATATAAGAACTCTGTTAAAAATAATCAGTCAAAAGTTTAAAATAAATTACCTTGAGCCTTAAATATGTCTTCAGCAAATTGGAAGAGAGATACAAATGGACAATTCAAAGATATTTCTTTGGCAATCTTTCAAAGAAATGAAGAAGCGTAACATGAACATTTTGTCAGGCCTCAGGAGTCCTGGTGAATATTCTATAAACAGCGGTGTTTTGGCATTACCCCTGATCACAATCATACCAGATGTTATAATTCCAACCCTCATTTCCTGGCTCACAAGTAAAAAGAAAGGGGGAAAAATTATCCTTCTATTTTGACAATAGGAAAAAAAAAAGGTAACTATTTTATAAAGACTGTCATTTCAAAGAAGGTAGGTTGGATACTTTTGACATGAACAGAACCATATTATAATGGCAAATAATGGTATTGTGTATTTATGATATCCTGTTTTCTCAAAATTGAGCTAAACTGGAATTTTGCTCCATTCACAGTATTTCAGAGGAAAACTGAAAGAGACATAACCTCTGCAATAGTTACTGGCAACTTTCTATGAGATTGGAAATGTATTCACTGTGAAAATATTGAGTCACTAAGCCTTCAGACTGCATTCCAAAAGTCTACTAGAGACATTTCAATCAAGGGTGTGCGAATGTGACAGCCAGGCCATTTGGACTAAAAAGCATTGTACAGAATTATGTTGGTGAATTTAGTGCCCTCCAAATGACCTCATGTGTGGCCATGGTATTAAGTCATGGAGAAATCTACTCATAAGTTGAATATTTTTTTCCAAAAAAAAAAAAAAAAAAAGGAGAAAAAGAAAGAGTCTTGAGTTCCCAATAAGAATGCTAAATTACCCCATCTCCCAATGGAATGATTCACTTTCATTTCCAATAGCAGTAAAGCCTATTGACCCCCATGGTGTTATCCTTCTCACTGCTCATGCAGTACTTTCTTTAATCTCTCGGATCAAAGACTGGTCAATAAAAATCATCTTTGCTTTTGTGGGGAGCAAACAAACTGCACTCAGTCCTATGATAATTGTAAGTTTTCACAAAATCCTAGAAAAAGAAATTCCCATGTCTTGTTATTAAATTTGCAAAGGAAAAAACTGGTCTTCTATTTGGTAAGCCTATTTAAAATTCACTAGGTTTTTCAAGTAAGGTACAGATTACTTCTCTTGGGGAGTTTTTGTTCAGTTTTTTTCTTTTTTTCCCTTCTTCCTAAAAATTTTAAATGAATTTTGAATCAGTGAAAGATCTCTTACCAATGACCCTGAACATTGAAGTCCAATTTTTCTGCAGAAAAAAATTACATGGAGGTGTCATTTTGAAAAAAGAACATCAATATAAATGACAGCCACAATATGAACTGCCCTTTGCAATAAAGGAAACATGCCTCAATCCCAAATGAAAAGGACAACTTTGGGGAAAGAGTAGACTGGTTGTTTTCTCCATTAAAGTTTGGTCCACTTTGCTAAGTAGTAGCAAGTTTCAGGAGAAAATGGGAATAAAACCTAGTTTTTGTTAGGTCTGTGATTAGTCAGTTGAAATAGACTCAGTTCATTGACTTATTTCAAAATAGATCATCTAACAGTCACTCATGAGAGATTCATCATTCTACTGAATTATTTCGAAGTTGACAAATTGCTAATTTAGTAGGGCATAGTTTGCCATTTCCAACCCCATTAAGCTTTTAAAATTTTATTTCAATTCCTAGTCTCTGGTCATAAGAATACATACTACTTTCTGAACTATGTTTCTTCCATCCTTATTCAAATTTTTAAAAAGTGATGGGAAATTAACACTTTGTAGAAGTGAACTCTGTGGAGGATGTTCTGATACCTTTGCCATCAAAAGGAAATAATGATCAATCTCAATGATATTGTGTAATACCAATTATGCAAGATGGTTATTCTAAACACTACGAGGTATTTTATGCAATGTACCAGGAGAAAAAAAGTAAGAGAAAACATGAAAATCTGTAAGGACTATTAAATACGAATTAACAGGATTGATTGCCAGACAGAACACATTCTATATTGAAATTTATATCCTCACATGTTTTCCTCTGCATGAATATGAATATTACCACTGTCATTTCCTATATAAACATGTTTTAATAACTTTTTGTGTTATTGGAAATCACAATATTTGTCTACTCTGTATCTTATGGGGCTATTATAAAAATAAATGAAAGCATGTACTTTCAAATCATCAGAAGAATAAGACTAGATATACTCCAGAAGATACTGTCACTGACTGCTATTTTGTGAAAATAATTAAGTGAAACTTTATATTTAAAAACAAGTTATTGTGATTTCAAAAAATTAATAGGCGGATTAGTTTTGGAGTTAGAAAGACTTGGGCTAAAATTCCAGATTCGTGGTTTATACTTACAGAGTTCTTATACAAACTGAGATTTGGTTTCTTCCACTATTAAACTGAGATTTAAAAAGATGCATCATTGCTTTGTGGTATGGATTCAATATAAATAGTACTTTTAAAATGTCTGTGCTGTTCTTGGCTTACACTAAATACCCTAAAGGGCTTAGTTTTATTTAGCACTTAACTATTGCCAGGCTTTGTTCTGAATGCTTTTCTTATATTAACTCATTTAAACTCCAAATTAATGTACAACGTGTGATCAAAAGATATGGTGAATGTTTAAATAAGAAAAGATATTACAGTAAAAGACACTTTGTCATTAATCCCCCTCACTTTGAACACACTTACCCCATCGTTCTTGCCCCTTTCTGAAGCAGTCGGGAAGTCTTCTTTTGTGAGTGTCTTTACTTCATTCTCCATCACGACAAGGCTCCCTGTCACACATCGCTTATGGTATACGGCGATTTCTGTCAAATAAAAACACTACTTGTGTCCTCATCCACCTTATTTACCAGATCTGGCACTGTGCAACTTATGGTTCTTCCCCCAAGTCAAAATGATTCAGGATATTGAGGCAGCCAGGACAGTGCAACTAAAGACACAAAAGAGGACTTCCAGAACTTCTTCAGAAAGTGACAAGAACGATGGGATAAATGTGTTCGAAGTGAGGGGGAGTGTTTTGAGGGGGATTAATAGCAATGTGTCTTTTACTGTAATAATTTTTTTATTTAAATTGTCACCGTATTGTTTGATCACACCTCATATAGGACAGTCATTATAATGATCACACTTTACAGACCAAGGAAATAAGGGCACAAAGAAATTTGGTACTGTGCCTAAGGTCATAAGACTAGAGAGTGGCAGAGGCAGGATTTGAACCCAGGTAGTCTGACTCAAGAGCATGAGCTCTTGGACACCACACTATACCCTCCCTCTAGTTAACAATAACTACTAACTTGTCAGCTATTTATGTTAATATGGACAGCACTGTCTTACATTGAAAGTACTTGAGGTTTGCATTCTTTTCACTTGGGATCAAAGCCTGGCTTTGGCCCTCAATGATGTACACATGTCATGATGTCAACATGAGCAGCCCATCTGATGTCTCTAACTTTTTTCTTCACTAGTAATATTAGTAACTGACCATCAGTGGTGCAGATATCACAAAAGATGGTGAATATAAATATGCTAAATAGTCATGGTATTTCAGTGGGCCCTGTTGTACCCTGGGGGGAAAACCATTCTGGTGGAACCTGAACTTACTCCACCCCGAACAACCAGAACTTCTTGTTTGTACTTAATTTTCATGTTCTCACTGAAAAAAGGATTCCAGAGCAAACAAATGTTTTAAAACTCTGAATTCAGCCATATACCTTCCAGCCAAAATTTAATTATTCTAATAACATTACCATTTACATCACATGCTAAAGAGATTTAGAAATACTAGCTAGTTTAAATGTAAATTGCTTTTTAAGGAACAATAGGAAAAACAGTATGTGTCTAAGTTTTGTGAAAGTTTAGTTAAACCATTCATTTACAAACTGCCATATTGGGGAGAAAAGAAATAGGAAGGGGGAATTGAAGACTCTACTTTTCTATCGCTAATCTGACTTGAATGTGGGTATAGATGAGCCACTATAGTTCAACCCTTATAGATGATACCATGTCAGCATTTGTAATGCAGATACCTCACACTTAACACTAGTTGTGAAGGAGTAAATTCTATACCCGTCCATTCATTCATTCAAAATATACTTATTAGACATTTGTTGAAACTCTTGTGGCATCCATTATAGAAGAAATACATATTCTATACAACAAACTAAAAATGTAGAAACATATAGAGAATATTTTGATGTACTTCCAGACCTTCTATAATTTTTACATAGTTTCATCATATTGCATAAACAAAACTGCATGGATTAAATTGAAGTAATATCATTTTCTAGCTAAACGAGTAATACATACTTATAGCAATATTGGGATATACAGAAAATTAATATAAAGAAAAAGAACTCATCCAGAATTCTTATGAAAATCGTCATTGGCAACTGGTGTATTTTCTTAATATAATGTCTCTGGTGTACTTTTTAAAACAGTTGAGATCATTTTATACATTCTGATTTTTAAGTGTACCTAACACAGAGTCATTCACAGAGCATAGATGCAAAGGAAGTTAAGATGGAATCAGGAAATGATATTTGCCACTGGGTAGTCTCTGTCAAATTAAAGAAAAATGTCATGTATCAGGTCGTTTAATATTAGTTTTAAAATGCTGAAATTAATTACTCAAGTACCCTGGAAATATGAAAAAGTAAAAAAGGCCATTTCATTGTTTATGCAGCTCTCCTCTGGATAGAGGAGAAAAAGACATCTTTCACTAAGTCCTGTAACGTAAAAGTTCTTAGCATGAGCTGAAACAGAATGCCGTCAAGTTTGATTAAAATTCTCATCCTAACATGTTTATTTCTTCTCTCCTAACATGTTTAATTTCTATAATCTTCTGTCCTTTCGTGTTTATTTCTTAATGCTGCATACTGGGAGACGGTCTTAAAGTTTGAAGCAGTGCTTTCCAAATTTTGCTGAGTACATGAATCACCCGTGGATCTTGTTCAAATGTACATTCTGGATGAGTAGTTCAGGCAGGATCTGAGATCCCTCATTTCTCACAAGCTGCCAGGGGATGGAGATGCTGCTGGTTTATAGGCCACAGTCTCTGGGTCTCTGTGCAGCTCCCATAACCCACCAATGCTGTAGTGAGATGCCCCCTCACCATCTGCTGGGGATCCTAGGCTTCTGAGTTAAGGAGCACATGTTGAAAGAAGAAAGAACCTGCCCACCTTCTTTTAGGTGATGCAGACTGGTCTGTTTCTTGTTCAAAAATTATTTACAATCCACAGATTGATTTTGTGTTTGCTTTTCATTATACCCTGTGTCTTCATAATCGTGGGAGATCAGGAAAAAAAGTGTACAGGGACGAATAACTCTGAAGCATTTAAATCAGAAGGTAGATTATCTTTAACTCTTTTAAATGTAACATCACATGAATTGCAGCAACAGCTAGCAGTGAAGAAGTTGGAAAAGAGGAGCTGCCCAGCAAGTTGTAAAAATACTGACTCTCCCACAGGACACACAACTACCTTTTTATTCCTATTTCTTTCAATGCAAAGTGTTCAAATGATATTAGCAGGCTAAACCTGTGGTGCCGACAGGTGAGTGTAGACAAATCCTAGGAGAGTCCATGCCTGGGGCCAGGCACAGATGGCTGTCAGTGATCCTGTTTGGCATTTAAAACCTCCTGCAGCATGAGAACCAGAACGGAATATAATTTAGACCACATTGGGAACAAAATGAAATGCGAGAGAATTTCACTTTTAAATGTTCATTCTCTCAAAACAAAAATAAACATAAACTATCTACAAACCATGTTTCCCCGAAAATAAGACGTAGCTGCACCATCAGCTCTAATGCGTCTTTTGGAGCAAAAATTAATATCAGACCGGGTCTTCTATTAATTTTTCCTCCAAAAGACGCATTAGAGCTGATGGTCCAGCTACGTCTTAGTTTGGGGGAAACACAGTAGCATGTGTTCCCCTGAGGCAAATGATCACATCTTCGCATCAATTGGTTTCAGAGAGAGCTCTGTGAGCCAAAATAATTAAGTACTGTCCTGCTCAGAAGCAGGGGGATGGGTAAAATGACCTCTTGAAGTCCCAATCCTGTAATTAGGAAATAGTAACTGACTCCTTCAGTATAACAACAGAAGTGGTGGTAAAAGTGTTAGTGGATTCTGGTGCCAAAAGGCATCATACCTTAACCCTCTGTTTGCCATGCCAGACTGTTAGCAGAGAAAGTGCTTTGACTTCTAATACCTGGAAACTTCCAAATTCCTGCCGCCCTCTAATTCTAGTGAAAGTCATTATGTAACTTCCTATTGGCACTAGGACATTCGCCAGAAAGTCTCAAAACCTTGTGGGTAGCTGACCTGTTTGGTAAACAAGCATATATATATATATTTAACTTGCTTTACAGGAATGGTACAGAATCAAAGGCTTTAAAGTGTTTTGAGAGGTCATCTTGCCTTAATGATTGCAGACAAATTAATTAAGACTAATTTTGAGTAATCCTCAGTTATCCGGAATGGTGTTGGCTGAGAAAGTTTTATGTTAAAAATATACGTTATAAGATTTGATAAATTATATTCTATTAGGATAATTAGCATCCAAAGCATTAGCATACCTGATCCTGAACTCTACTGCAAACCCTAACTGGCTGTAATGTGTAGCATTAGCAGGAAGGAAATTTGGACAAGGACTAAATGACTTTGCAAATCTACTACCAACTACTAAAAACAAAACCAAACAAAAAGCCAAACTCACCTACTGATGGGGTTTCAGAAGAATCTTCACTGTTGATGGAGGAGAGAGATTATTTCGAGGGATTATGGGTCCTGCAGTGCATTTCTATGTAGTTTAGACCAGGCTGTCAATTTCTAGTTTAGAATCTGTAATACAGAAATGCAACAGCCACCAGGCCTCCCTGTGATATCCTTTCACAGTCTTCTCCTCTACATTTCCTTCATGAAATTCCACAGCTTACAGTTTTGTATTCGTGGATCCGTTGATGAATCCTCCTGCCCTTTCTCACTAGAGTGTAATTCCATGCTGGCAGAAGCCTTTTGCTTTTTCCCTCTTGAATCCACAGCACTTCTAAGCTTAGTACCTTATATGTAGTAGGCGTTTGCTAAATAGTCATAGGATACATTTTAAATAAATTTTGGATTTTTACATGTAAATTTTTCTTGAACTAACAGAGGTTCACGGACCCTTTGATAAAGACATTTTTTAGGTAGAGTTCATTTTAGTCATAGAAATGGTGTATTTAAATAATAATACTTTTCATGGGACTACTGGCTTTATCTCTCATTGTCCTACTATCTTAAACTAAATAAGTAAATTGGTCTCATGTTATGGATGATGAGAGAAAAGGACAAAGATTCTCGATTAGCAAAATTAATACCCCAGATAAACAGGGAATTAAAAGCCAGATATGCAATCAGTTTCTTAAAATATTCTGTTACCTGTTCAACCACGAAGTACAACTCCCTCCATTACTAATAGAGTTCATCCATTAGCTCAATTATATTAATGGAAGCACTATTCAAATCACATGAATGCCTAATGACTTATTTTTAAATTTGAAAGTATAGTAAATATACAGTATATAAATGCATTTGCATGCAATTAATATAAAGCACATATTTTTTTTTTTTTTCTTCATTCATATGTTGTAACTTGTAACATTTTTCCCATAAGAAAAAGAAGAAATTCATCTGAAAATATCAAGGCTTATTTTTAAAACAAAGCACTCAGATATTACTAAAAAACTGTATACTTCATAAAGAAAATAGGTTGCTCTCCCCTAAAATTGCCTCTAATGGTAGCTGAATATTAATAAAATCCATAAACCATTAGTACATTATAGCTGCTTTGTTCTGAATTACATAGACCTTTTATGTTTATTCCTCAGTGAAAATGCATAAAAAAATGAAATCCTCTCTAATTGTACTCTCTGAAGATAGCTGGTAAAATCATTTCTAGCAGCTATAAATCAATTGTAGTATTAAAATGACCTGCCAGGTGCATCTTCTGGGTATCAGACTAATTAAGGGAATGTATTAATTGCAACTATTCATCAACACCACCAACGTTGTTAGGTAACCCTTACAATGAATCTTTTTTACCATATTATCTAGCAATAAAACTGCAGTTTTATAAAATGTGGAGAGAGAGAGAGAGAGAGAGAGAGAGAGAGAGAGAGAGAGAGAGAGAGATAGAGCTGGGAGAATGGCTTGTGCTTCTGCTCCTATGTTTCAGAAAGGTCTTACACAGAGTTCCACGATGGCTAGAATAGAATTTTTGCTTATACAAAATCTAACTTACCTTCATGCTTGGTTTCTATTGAATTTTATTTTATAGACCATCTTTAATACATCCTAGTAAGTCAAGTCTGGATTTTAAAACCCAGTTATCATACTGTTTTTATTTTAGTATATTAGGATGCATATGTATATATATACATATATATATACATATATATATATATATATATATATGTATGTATATATACACGTGCGTATAAAACAACATTGCATGGTTTTGTTTGTGCGTATCCTTTCCCAGATGGAAGTGAATTAAGCTGTAATGATAATTAGTATCAAAAGAACGTCAGAAAAATATAGACTTTGATCTTAAGTAGTAAACTGAGTAGGCTTTTGAAATTAATTTCAGATGACTGCCATATCAGTATTATACTTTCCATTCCTCAAAGGAGAAAAGAAATGTAAAATTTAGAAAATTGTTACAAAACTCAGTGTTTTTTCTTAACGAGCCAATTTCTTAGAGAGCATTAAGTGGCTCACTAGTTTTAAGACGAGTATTCATTCACTTTTTCATTATGGTAACATCTCTGAGTTAGACTCTCTTTAGTACTCTAAATAATATGAGACACAAAACAAATCCCAAGTGAAAGAGAGTGCTATTTTATACTCTTCTGGTGTAAATCACTCAGAGACTGAACTGACCCTGACTATACCTGGAAAAACAGTTTGAGAAGCTGGTTCTAAACTTCTGAAAAATGTGGTTCCTTTCAGATTAGGTTGTGGTAACCTGCTACTTTTTCAGAGTTTTTCTACAAGAAATCTGTTCCATGTTTAGAGTCTTCTGCTTCCACAGGATCCAGGGTAGATTGGGTTTAGGGTGACCTTGCATTGCTCGAGCACATCTGATTCCCCTATGGGACAAATGATTAAGTCGCTGGAATTGGTAGCGCCACACAGTAATGCTCTCAGCAGCACTAAGAGGAGCAGTCACTATCATCATTTGCACCAAGACAAGTTGCCTATCGGTATTTGGCCATGACCAAACAGCTTCAGGTATGGCTTGTGCTAAGGACGAGAAACACCCCTCTTACTGCATGGTTAGAATTTGAAAGTGGGATAAGAAATTCATCTGTTTAACAATTGTCCTAAGACTAAGAAGAATCTGCTGCATCCCCCAAAACGGAGCTAAGAATTGACAGGCACTGTTTGGAATTTGGGCTTGGATGAGTAAACTCTTCAGTTCACCCATGGGGAGGTTAAGTCACAAGCCCCATATCAGGGATTAGAACTCTAAATTCACTTTTGCTCCCCATTTTCCAAGGAGCTAAAATAGAAGAGAAATTTTAAAAAGGACTGAAGACTAAAGGGGCAGACAAAACCCCCATGTAAGGGCAACAGGGGCAAAATCTAGGGCTCCAGAGCCCAACAACTACAGCAAAACCCTGGTGACAGGAAGTCATTCATTTAAGCAGCTCTGTCTTCAGGGAGCAGTGCTGGGCCTCTGAGCAGTCAGGACCAGCTTGTAAAGAAGTCACCATCCCAAGTCTGGGAGAGAGCGGGCAGAACATTGATTTGAGTTTGCCAACAAAATTACTCCGATTTCTGTACTTCTCTACTGTTGTACAAAAAGAAGCGGGCTGAGAAGCAACTAAATCCTCTGCTCGTGAATATCTGAAATGTTTCCTTTGCTTTGAATTTTCAAAGCTAGCTCTGGAGAAAGAAATATAAAATTTTAATATTAGTACCATTTATTGCTCATTCAAGGTGTCAGGCACCATGATAAGTACTTTGGAAACAATATCTATCTATCCCATTATCTTGTATCCTTATTTCATTCTCGACACCATCTTAGATGAGGGAAATGAGATGCAGGGAAAATAAATAACAGCACAAAATTCCATAATTAATTGGGACACAAGGATTTGAATCCAGTTCTCTTTGATGATAAGTCCATGCTTCTATACTATTCCTAAACATCAACATGGAATTTGGAATCATCTCAATATACAAGAAACAAACATGAATTTTCCAGGGTTCTCTTTCGCCACTCTGATTTTTGTTACTCAACTACCCAGTAATGTCCACTTGGCCTATATCTTCCAAATTTCCTTTATATTCTTGGGAATACACTTTTGCCCTCAACAATTTTAAATTTTGATGTCTCTCATGAAAACAAGACTGATTCTCCCATTAAATGAAAGTTAACATTTTTTTGTGCAAGCCGTATTCCTTCACTGAAAGTATCAATGCAGATCTTCAGATCTTTGTTTACTCTCCTGGATTTTCACTGCCTGTTAATTTCAGGAAGATTTTTCCATCCACTCAACAGGGATAAAAAAATTGATATATAAATAATTACCATATGGCGAACCTAAGAAAACCAGAAATTTTGCACAATACAGAAAAGCAAATGTGACATGCTTCTCTTGATTCAAGTCAGGATAGAACATAGCAGAGAAGGACATGTCAGTCTACAGCTGTGAAATCTATGCTGCCAGGGTTAGAGCGACAATAACCGTGACCGTGACAACTGACTGAAGATAAAGTTCTTTCCATACAATGAAAAGAACTGTACCCAGTTTTCATATTTTCTTACTTAAAGAAACAAAGAAATACGTTATGTTGAAAGTCTTATACACAAACAGGGTCAGTTCATTTATTGATACTAACCAAGAGAGTAGAACAGGAAATAATCTCAAAGTCACTTTAGGCTCTGAATTAAGGACTTTCGGATATTTCCTTTTGGATATAGGGGTGTCGTATGAGACTGTTTTTATTTCTCTATTCTTGACAAGTTCAAAAAGTGGGGGGAAAATGGTTTTATCAACCTCTCAGATTTATCCATTGCATGTCTGTGGTTTCTGGACACTATGCAAAACTAAATAGACTTAATTCAGAAAAGGATTGTAAGCTATTCAATTTCCCCAGTTGCTCCCATTGGTTGACACCTTCTTGAAGTTCTCTCTATGCAGGGAATAATTAACTCCCACTGAAGCTGCCATTTTGTATGACTCTTCATCTTTCTGTATATATATCAGAGGCACAATTATCTCTGACAACACTCAAGCTCATAAATATAATATCATATTTTTCCAAGTCTCTTTTTTTTACCTTTGACACAGAGTCCATCATCCATTAATTCTTCCAAATCTATTTATGGTCAGGTTCTATCCTTTACCTACATGATATAAAACAGCATTTTTTCAGATATCTCTGTCTCCCCACTCTCCACTCCGACCTATAAGTAAAGTGATTGATTTGTCAAGCATTTCAATCATGCTAGTTCACTTCTCTGGTCAGCTCTTGGGCCATCCATCCTCTCAAATTCAAACTACAATTCCAGAAGAAAGTGCTGTTTTAAGCAGCATCCTTTAGGAAAGATCTACACAGTCTTCTCAAGAAAGTCAGCTTCTTCTTGCTCATTGTCACCACGGTACCTTGTAAACATCTCCATTTTATAATACTTTCCACTCTGAAAAGTATGGGTTCATTATTTGATACTTCATTAAACTGTGAGCTCCATGAAAGCAGGAATCACGATTTATATATCTTATAAATCCAGCACCTAGTATTTTCTTGGCATAAAGTGGCATTCAGTAAATGTTTGTTGAATAAATAAATGAAGACTTTATTAATTACCATCACCACCATTGCAATGCCACACATATTTCACTCCTCCTCTCAACTCCATCTGATGAGTCCTACTTAAAAGATCCTCAACAAAATTAATCTTGCCTCCAAGTCATGACACAGATATTCTCTCCAAATTTGAATGGTCTTTCCCCTTCTCTGTCAAGTCTGGCCTTTTCAAAGTGCTGATCAATATTGACATTGTCACTTTAAGAAAAATTTTGAGAAGGATGATGATGATGATGAAGAAAACCATCAACTAAGAGCCTACTATATAACTTTCTATATATCAATTATTTCTCTTCTTTCCAACAGATTTTAAATATGTGGAATGAATGTAACATCATTCCCATTTACAGATGAAATAACTGAGGCTGAAAACAGAATAAACTGTTGGCACCAACTTTTTTGTCACTGACGAGGACACAGTTTTGTATTAAAGAATGAGCAAGTTCTTTAGAGTCTGGGTTATCTCCTTCCAAATTCCACCTGGACCATTTATGACCTACAGGACTACTCAAAGAGTCTGACCTTCAGTTTGCTAATTTACAAACAGAGGATAAATGGTCCAAGAATTGAATTGCCTTTTCCTTATCCCCAGCCATATTGCATTCTGTGCAGTCACCAATAAATAGCTTTGATGTCAGTGATGTGTGTAAAAATTGTCTTCTACTCTCTACATGCACAATACAAAGGAAAAAGGAGGATTTTGTGTTCTTCATCACCCAAAAGTTCTTAGCAAGTTCTCTTATTTTTGTCACTGTTCTGACAGTGACAGGCACTGAATTATTTAATATTTTTAAAAGTTAATAAACTGTTGGAATTCCTAGTTAATCATGCAGCAACTATTTATATAACTAGAGCTACTGCTATTACTACTAAGGGAAATAAATAAGCTAAGAAAAATATACCTGTACTATCTTGCAAAATGAGAGACTGTCCTGATAGAAAAGTAAGAAAAAAATAGTTTAGAAATCATAACATTATTTCCAGTTCATTAGGGGAGGTTTTACCAGGCAGGGTAACAGCATTTATAATACTTTTCTAATGGAACCTTTTAGTATATGCCTGGATGATCATTTCTCGTTTTTAAAATCATATCGGGATATTTGACAACCTCAGTTTCTTAATGCAGCTTTTCGAAACACTCCTTCATGACACTCATATCTCCATGCTTAGTTAAAGCCCTCTGCAGGCTTACAATGGGGACCAAATGTCTCCTGTCAAGAAAGAGCCTTAGCACATAGTAGTTTAACCTAATGTTATAATTTGTCTTTTGACTGCCCTGGAATTTACATGTCAGGGTGCTATTTCTAACTGGTCTAGTCACATTCCTTGGTTATTTTGCTTCTGACACAGTCAGAAGGGACTCCTGGAAATTATTGATCAGCTGTGGCCCTGCAATGAGAGTCTGAATGCCTTTCAATAATATTGCTTGCCAAGCAAGTGTGATATGCTGCAAGATGTGGTGAAATTCCCACCATGCTGGTTTCCTTTAGGTTCACTGCTGCTTCAAAAGGAAACCTGAAAAGCAGAGAGGTGACTGATGTGGATGGCGAGAAAAGGAAACGCAGGTGGGATTTAAGAGTAACATCAAGAAAACATTTGTTAAAAAACATAAAACTCTCTCGGGTGCTTGTAGGCACCCTCTCTAGCACCGCCATTTCGACAACACCCGCTCTCTGCAGTCCTTTATTCTTCGGTCTTCTCAAAGGGCTACTGAGCCATAAGCAATCACACAACAGGGAGTACTTATGTCAGCCCCCACACACATTTCTGTGAACTGAAATATGAGGTGTGGCTAAGTAGACCTCGCTATTGCCAGGGTCTACATATTTTATCTGCACACTCACTCCCTAGAATCGTTCTCCTATTACTGCCCTGATTGTAGCTAAAAACAATAAATGAAAATATGCTGAAAGATGACAGTCTAAAGTCATAATGGAAATTACAGGCACATAAAGTAGCACAGAGGTGCCTAGATGGCCATTTGACTAGGAGTACAGATGTCCTGTCCAGACATTGCAGAGCAGCCCACATCTCCCCTTCTCGGTAGCTACAAAATGTACACTCTCAGCACATTGAAACCTTCAAACCCTGAGAGTTGGTTTTCCTAGTAGCAAATCCATGACACCTCTTTAACTTGTAGACACAAAGTTACTGGGACACACTTAGCCACAAATAGAAGTCACCACAAGCTGAGGTGGCTGCCCAAGTTAGCATCACATAAATAGCTAAATATTTCTTATGTCTCATCTATAGCATCAAATCTCACGGGTAGCACTGAAAATGTTGAATTTGATCCTGTCTGTGAATAGGCTGTAGGGTAGTTGTTTCTGTGCATGTGCATGAAAACACGGTGAAAAAATGACTGAAATAGTCATTGGAAAAATGAAAGAATGACTGAAATAGTCTTTGGAAGAATACCTCTGTTCTAAAATGTAAGGGTTGGTATTCTGTGAAGAAAATGATTCCCTGGTCAACACATTTGGGAATTTTTTTATCACATCCTGGAGATGTATAGTAATAAAGACTTAAAATACCTTTTCCATGAAGCACCATTCAATTTACTGTTCCAGAATCATAGTTTGGAAATCATTGTTTTATTCATCCGAGATAGTAAAAATTCTCGTGTCCCTCTTTTTTATAATTTAAATTTTCCTTTCTTCATTTTCATTAACTAACAGAAATGCTAAGTCCAATCAAGCTCCGGTTGTGCCAACTAATAAGCATTATGTTCAAGGACGATGTTAGAGAGTCTATGTAGTGTTGCCCTTGGAGTTCATGACCTACACGACAAATAATTTGAAGATCCCTCAGAACTTGAAAAACTAAATCCTTATGCTGGAGAACAAGACACATCCACCTCACAGTAGATGTTATTTTTATTATGAGATTTACATGTCTCTTGGATAGTGAAAAAACACTTATTTGAATTTGACTTCCATCAAAAAGGGGAAACCTAGTTAACACTATTGCCGTGTAAAATACTGTACAAATTTATACCTCCAAATTCTGCCCAACCTTCACCAACAACGGTACCGCTGCTTGAATTATCTGAAGTAAAACCAGCAACCAGCATACATTCAGAAAACTGCTCTGGAGCAGAAGGATAGTTTCATCTTACCCATTACTTTTTCAAATCTCTTTTCTTACGGTTACTTTTCACTGCTGTGCTTTCTAGCTACCCGGATTCAAAACTTTCTCAGTGCCCTTTAACATCTATTGGTCAATTTAAAATGCCTCGAGAGTTTCACTTCTTTCCTGAAACTAAACAAGAATTTCTTCACTCTTTTCCTCTCTTGTTGCATTTTTTTTTTTGCTTTTTTACCTTCCTTTTGTCCTCTATCTCTTACTTATCCCTTTCACCTTCTCTCCACTTGCCTCACTCTCTTGATCCATCGGACACAGCCCAGCTGTCTGATAGCTATATCTTAAAGTAATTTTGGACAGAAACAAAAGGCCCTGGAATCCTTAGTAATCCACTTCAGATCCAGCTACTAAGCGCTGGTTAGGCTTCTGCACAGCCAACAGCTTTTTCAGGCAACTACCTTGGAAATTGAAAACCTGTGAGAGCATCCATGGAATAATGTGAACCCTGAAACAAAATCATACAAATAGAAAAGAAAACATCCTTTTGGTGTTAAGTTAAGGCACTGCAAAAACAATTGAAAGGGAGACTGACCTCTGTTGATGGGCCTCAAAGTGGCTGGTGCTTAGAAACCCACTGGTTATTTTGCCTGCATTTCGGGTGCCATTAGGCCTCTGCCCTGAAGGCTGAGCAGCTTACTCTACTACACAAAGATTCCTGTCTGAGAGGGAATAGCAAACCGGAGGTAATGCATATTTGAGAGTTACTCAAGGGGTAAGCCGTACGTGCAAAGAGCATTCCAGCCGAGCAATGCCAGCTACTAAGGCAGAGGGAGCTATGCAAATATTACGGCTGCTGCTGCAGCTGCTTCCATTTTTACTTTCCATTCTCAACCTCCACCAACAACCTCCCCACTCCTCCCTGGGGAAAGACCACTGTGCTCTAGCTACTGCCTCTTTGACTCAGGGTCCCCTGAATTACTTTCCTTCCCTCCTCTACGCCCCCCACCCTTCCCGCTGACTAAATTGCGTGAAGCCAAAATGTTTGACAAGGATCTACAAATACGCCAGGTAAATATTTCTGCTGAGCCAAATTTAGAAGAACTTCTCTCTCTTTGTTGAGATCATCTGTGTAATTATTCCTGCAGTTTAACAGTTTCATTCCTGCCTAATGCAAGGGGTATTTTTAAGCAGGTAATTTTATTTTTCTGTGCCAGACTGCCACACTTAAGAGCTTCTAATGTGCTGAACATACTGCATTTCCAAGAAATTCAAGTCACATCACCCACTGCCTCTTCTTAATATACTCCTCTCTTTCATGTCTCCTCCTGTCTCTGTTCCTCAGTTCACACCCTCCCATGACTCCCTTTCACTGCCTTTTATTTTTCCAGCTCCCCTCTCTCCTGCTCTTTTTTAGTCTTCCCCAACGAAAATGGATTCCTCTTCTGGGCATTTCTGGCCAGCCTAACAATGTGTGCCATCTTCCCTTTCCCATTTTCGTTCTATTCTTCACCCCAGCTCATCCCCTGGTCCCAGGACAACCAAGCTCTCTGCGAGACTGGGGCAAGGATCAGAAGCAGGAAATTTAACAATGGCAGAGCTGTGACAAGTTAATTCAACTCCTGCTGTTAAATTAACCAGCGTTCCAGCCGAGTTAACGCGTCACCCAGTTTCAAAAGGTTAAGCTCCAAGCTTAATCTTATTCATCATTATGAACTCTTCAAATTGGCTGAAATATTTAAAATTCAGTGAAATGAAAGGACCGCAGGAAACATTTAAGAGCCAACTGCCCGGTCTTCAAAAAATGGAGAAATAATCTACAAAGATTAGGAAAAGAAGGCTTCAGAATGGGTGAATGGAGACACTCGAGAACCAGGTTAGAGTGAATAATAAAAGGACATGGAGGACAAGGGCATCTTATCTTCCCACTATCATAAAGAGATTCAGGCGTTAGGAAGAAATTTAATGGAGCACCCTGAAAATGCTTGTCCTATCTCATCATAAGCAACAGAGCAAAACTGAATGCTAATGAAAAGGGCATATACAATAATACCTCCAGAGCTCTCCGCTCCTCTTCGGACTTCAGACACAGATGGGAGGTGGGCCACAGTCTGCCCCCCACTTATCACTGACTGGGAGGGAGATCACAGCCTCCGGAGAGCTCTCTACTCAGGCTTCTGTGACAGCAGAGAGCCCATATAAATTTGAGTGAAGGAACTGTGCAGCAGAAAATAACACTAGAGGTGCTGAGCCTAGCATTTCTTACTTAGCAGAATGTTTAGTATACAGTAAGGCGTACTAAAGGTTAGCACTATTATTATTATTATTATTGTTATTATTAATTATTATTATTACTACTATGATTATTGTTATTATCATTACTTCAATCATACACTTTCAATGACAAACTTCTATAGACTTTTGAGCAGCGTAACAACTGACATAGCCCCGGGGAACTGATACACCACATGCATGGCCTTCCCCTCCTGAATCTCTCCCCCCGAGCTAAGTGTATGGACTTGTTTAATAAGTTATTTCACATAGACACGATCTCCTGCTACCAGCCCTGCAACCCAGGCCTCTTCACACAAATAGCCAAATGCTGGTCTTCATGCATCAATTTCCTCCCTGCTCCTGTTTGCCAACTTGTACATGCTGTCACAAATTCCTTCATGTTTTACCTCCTCTCAGAAACCTTTCAGATTACAGTCATCCATCCTTAATTTGCCAACATAACCATGCTTCAACTTCTTACAAGAGGTAGTTTTAGAATTTGAAATGATACTGCTTGGTTGACTGTATATTTGATCTGTTTGTGTATTTTACTGGATCATAGGTACCTACAGGGCAAAGACCAAGCCTGTCCATTTTAAATACACACTGTGAAAGCTAATACGATGTTCTCTATCTTTTGAGTTGCCAATAAATAAGAATAGTCCTATGAACATCTGCATACATTCCATCTTAATTTTGTGCTTTATTTTAATGCTCTCCCTTCCTTCTCCTTTCCTCTCTTTCTCTCTCTCTCTCTCTCTCTCTCTCTCTCTCTCTCTCTCTCTCTCTCTCTCACACACACACACACACGCGCGCGCGCGCACACACACAGGTAGTCCTTTCTAATTCATATGCTGCCTTGCATTGGTTTCTGTGGTCTAATTACATTGGTAACCACCCCCACCCACTACACTGTCAGATAGTAGCGAAGATGGTGAGCACCTTGACTGGCCTTTAGCAGGTAGACCTCTAGGATCTCCCCATTAAATGAGGTGCTGAGTATAACTGACTGTGTTTTCCAGTAATCTTCACAACACTATCTCCCATCCTAAAGGCCACCCTTACAATATGACCTTGCCATACCCCCATCAATAGATGGAGTTGAATTCCCCTCTCCTTGAATTTGGGCCAGCCTTAATAACTCAACTGAAACCCATAGGATGTGGCAAAAATGAAGTTGTGTGATTTATGTGGCTAGATCCAAAATAGCCATTTGTCTCTTGGAAAGCTAGCTCTTCACATGCTCTCTCTCAGGACATACTCTGTCAAAACCCAGCCAGTATGCTCTGAGGAGCCCCGACCCAATGAAGAGACCATATAGGTACCCTGAGCAACAGTCCCAAGTGAGCTCAGCCTTTGAGTCAACTCAGCCCCAATACCCAGCATGGAGGTGAGAAAGTGCCAATGTCATTCTGATCCTCAGCCTTTGAGTCATTCCCAGCCATGCCAGGCCCCAGCTGAGGCCCTTCCATTTCATATATATATGGAGAAGGAGAGGGAGAGGGAGAGGGGGAGAAACAGAGAGACAGACAGAGGGAGGTAGGAGAGGGAGAGGAAGTGGGGGAGAAGGATGGGGGAGGCGGAGAGGGAGAGGGGGAATGTATATGGAAGCGTACACAATCAAATACATTGTTGCTATTATTATTTTTAATAAACCATTACTTGCTAAAACAATTAAGAATAGAAAAAATAAAAGTTGTTGTTTTACCTTCATTTATTCCTTCTTTATGCTCTTCCTCACTTTATACAGATCTAAGTTTCTAACCTGTATTATTCTCCTTCTCTAAAGTACTTCTTTTAACATTTCTTGCAAAGCAGGTCTTCTGGCAACACATTTTCTCAGTTTTGTTTATCTGCTAAGGTCTTCATTTCATTTTCACTTTTGAAGGATAATTTCACAGGGCATAGATTTCCAAGGTGATGAGGGGTTTTCTCTCAACATTTTAAATATTTTACTTCACTCTTCTTGTTTGCATGGCTTCTAAGGGAAAGTCACAATCCTCATCTTTGTTCCTCCGTCGGTAAGGTACATTTTTCCTCTAGATTTTTTTCTTTGTTCTTGATTTTCTATAGTTTTAAAATAATATGCAAAGGTGTATTTTTTCTTTTTGTTTTTCTGATGTTTATCCTGCTTGGTGTTCTCCAAGCTTCCTGGATCTGTGTTTTGCTGTCTGACATTAATTGGGGAAATTCTTGTCCTTCTGATATTCCCATTACATTTATCTTACACTTTTTGCAGTTATCCCACAGACAGGGAATATTTTCTTCTGTTCTTGTCAATCTGTGTTTTGAGGAGTCAATTGCTATATCCTCTAGTTCAGATTCTTATCTCAGCCTTGTCCAGGCTACTAACAGGCCCGTTCAAGGCATTCTTTATTTCTGTTACAGTGTTTTTTTTTTTATCTCTAACATTTCTTTTGGTTCTTTCTTAGGATTTGTATCTCTCTGTTTACATTGCCCATCTGTTTTTGCATGCTGTCTCCTTTATCTATTAGAGCCCTTAGCATATTAATCATAGTTGTTCTAAATCCCCAGTTTGATAATTTCAACATCCCAGCCTTGTCTAGTTCTGATGCTTGCTCTGTTTCTTCAAATTGTTTTTTTTGCTTTTTGATACGCCTTCCAATTTCTTTTTCTTATCTAGACACAGTGTATTGGGTAAAGGAAATACTGTAGTAGACCTTTAGTAATGTAGTGTTAGGAAGTGAAGGGGGCACGTGCTATAGTCTTATATCTAGGTCTCAGTATTTTTAGTGAGCGTATGCCTCTGGACTGTGAAATTCACAAATGTTTCTCAGTTCTCTCCTCCCGTCCCCTCCCCCCCACACACTCACACACACTTGAGATGGTACAGAATGGCTACAGTAGGCTGGAGCTGGGTATATCCCCTCTCAAATATGGAAGGTTAGAGGAGGCTGGAGTTGGTTATTTCCCTTCCCCAGGTCAGTTAGGCTCCAATAATACCCAAGCGCTTTGGGCTCTTGTTAACTAGTTCTCCTGTGAGCAGACTTTTGAGAGGAACAGAGTGCTCTGTTGTATTTCGAAGTGGTTCTTTTTGCCTTACCTCTGCTGGACGCATGATGGGATTTTTCTCCAAGATTTACTTTAGAACTTAGTCTAGCTTCTTGAAGGTAAATTGCACAATAATGTAGGGATCTCCCTCCCATCTTTGATTGTGTCCCCCTGGAGATTTTAACTCTCAAAGTTATAGATGCTAAGTCTCCTTCAATTTATCAGTTACAATTCAGATTTCCTAAGCTGGCCCTGGTTTCTGCCGAGATTTCTGCTCATAAGGCTCTGCTCTGGTAAACCATGACTCCCTGCATTCACCTGTCAGTCTCTCCAATCTTGGGAGCAATGGTTTTCCCTGTGTCCTCCCCTCTCTTACACATACATGAATAGTTGTTGAATTTTCAGTCTGTTCAGGCTTGAAGACACAGTGGTGACTTTCAAGTTCTTTATATGCAGAATGGAAAAATGGAGGTCCTTTATTTTCATCTTTATTGACCTAATTATTTAATTCCTCTGATCATTGTTTTAATGGTATCCCAGAGAATCTGTTATGTGGTTTCCATTTATCACTATTTTTGGATGTTTGTGTTTTCCCTTTGACCCAAGAATTATTTTATAAGGCGTTTTATACATTTCTAGATAAGAAGGCCCTTTTAAAATTTTTGTCAAAAAATGCTTCTTTCTACTGTCTTTGACCACAGAATGTTCATATCATTTTTATTTTGTGGAATTTAGTGGGTGTTTGTTTGTTTTGTAATGACTTGGTACATGGTAAGATTCTTGTACACTTGAAAAGATGGTGTTTCCTAAAATTTCAGATTCCCAATTTTAACATATATTCATAAAATTGACTACATTAATTTTGTACTTTAGGTCATCTGTAGGTTCACATATTTTTTACATATAAATGGCCCATGAGTGTGGCATATAAAGATTGAAAGCGTTAAAGTGTCCCTCTTGGCATGTTATGTGGTGGCTGTGTGATTTGGCACATATATACCCATAATGGTTATATATGTAATATGAATTGTAGCTTGTAGTTTTATAAAAGTCTTTTCTTGCCTCATTTAATGCTTTGAGCCTTGAGCTCAAGATTGTTAGTTACCAAGGATGTAATCTCTGTTTTTGCTTGAATTTAACTGACCCAAATAGCCTGAGGCAAACATTCCCAAAGAGCTGAAGGGATGGAGGGATAGAGTGAAATAAGGAAGAAAGTAAAGCCCATACACTCACATTTACTAATTTATCAAATTGGCTACAGTTACAGATAACTGGTTCTCAACTCTGCAGGACTAGATGAGGTGCCTTATGAAATGTATCTCATAACGCTTCACTGAATGGATAAAAGGGAAAATTGTTTATCCATAGGCACCCACTCTCCCTTATTAAAAGGTGGTCCCACAAGTGTAAATTTCCTACAATTCTGGGTAATTCATGACTATTGAGCAGATTGTCTTAGATAGTTTCTTGCGATGGCATCAGCGAATCCTTTGTTCTGGAAGTGAAGTAGGTGGCAGAGGTTGGAAGTGAGGCACTGTTAAGTTCTTACAGGTGCAAGCCTAGTTGGAATCAATAGCCACAAAGTGTCTGGAATAAGAAGAGCACCTACAAGGATTAAAAATGGGACACAAAATTGTCTAATACACATGGTATAGTTTTACTTTGTTTCAGATGTGTAACTTGTACTTAGAAGAGTTAAGTTTTGATTTGTAAACCAACCTAAAAATCTTTTTCAATGAGTGATTAATGTCTTTTACATGTATTAATATGACTGACATATTTGGTTTCAAGTTTGTCAGACAGATGGATGGATAGAGAGACAGACAGATAGATACATACATACATATTTACACACATACATACACACAGATACATAGATACAATGTTTATATATGTACAATCAACTGTATTATAATATATTTATTGTTTTTCATTATGTTTTCTGAAGTTTTTTTACACTCTTCTGATAGGAATATTTGTATATTTTTCTAGTGACTACCCTTATACTAATACTTTTGTATATTCTACTTAGTTCTCCTTTTTCTTACTTAAGCTTCTTGTATTATTTTCTCAGCTTGAAATAATTTTGATTCCAAAATGCTAATTACATGACATTTCATGAGCTTTTCATATTTGACATTTTCTCCCTTCTCATTTTCCATTTAATTGCATTATTTCTACTTTGTCAAGCACATATAAAAATTAAATGCTCTTCTTCCATACTTATACCCATCTAAATGTTTCCAATTCTCATAAGTCTATTTACAAAAATTCCCCTAACATTTAGAGGTTCAATGAAATTTGTTCCATTGTAGATTCCTTGAGAAGGTCTTGAGGAGTATGATATTCTTTCAGTTCTTGCAGTGTTAAACTGCTTTGCTTTAGCCCAATTCTTAGAATACAGCTTGACTGGATATAAAATTCTTGTCATTCTATCCTTGAGTTTTCTGAAAACATTAGTCCACTGTTGTCTCGATTTATATGTTGCCATATAGAATTCTGATGCCAAGTTAGTTTTCTTTCCTTTTTAAGTGGCTTTTCTTTTTTTAATTTGAAAGATTGAAGGGATTTTTATATTTACAGTCCAACATTTTAGCTAGAATATATTTCAAAGTAAATTTTTGCCAGCAAATGAAAGCCTTTTTCAATGTATATAATCAAGTCTTCTTTTATTTTAGAAAAGTTTTCTTAGATTGTCATTTTAAATATTAGTTCTATTCCATTGTTTTGCTTTTGTTCTTAAACTCCAATTATATCAATTTTTTTTCTCTAATTTTTCCCATCTTTATTATTTTATTCTTCTGGCTTTTTCATTCTTATTTTCTGTATCTTTTACTATTATCAAACATATCTACTTCCCTTCAGCATCTTGAAATTAATCTTTATAACTGATATGACTGTCCTTTTCTTCAATGATTTCCTTAGTTCAGTCAGCTTTCATATGACATCATTCTGATGTGTGTCTATTTTTAATTTCATGGTTTTCTTTTATATTTGCAGTTTGTCTAATTCATATTGTAGCATTTCCTTGTTTCTATTTGCTCTTTATCTTCAAATGCTTTCTCTTCTTTCACAGCCAAACCTCTACTTGATACCTCACATTTCTACATTGCTGCCCTTGTTGTTACATGTAGTATCTTTCCAAAATTGCCACCTCCTCTGGTCTCATAAACACTCTAAGCCCCTTCCTTTAATTTAGTCCACCACCAGTCAGGCCTCTTTACAATATTTCCCCACAGGGAGTAGAAATCTCTTCTACCAAGATTAAACCCACTTGATATGACCTGATTTTTGTCCCCAGTAGGATCTCTCCTCACTCATTTTCATTCTCTCTTATTTTTGTTGATTTTCTACTTTCTTGAAAGGTCCAGAGCTTGCTTCTATTTATTTTTAATGTTTATTTACTCACTCTGTGTGAATTGTAGTTTGTAGTCATCTTTGCCTTCTACTCATGACTAGCCAGTCAATGGATAATGTTATTTACTATCTTCTTTATCTAAATAGTTTTAGAGGCTGTTGGAAAGATTTGATTTCAGAATGCAGCCACTAACTTAAAAGAATTATGATATACCAGCTACTATAATATGAATATTAAACTAGAATATAACTTATTAAAAGTCTTTTGTTAGGAGAAATGTTTGAATATTGATTGATTTACATTTAGACTATAAGAAAGAGTGAAAGATCTAATATTTTGGGGTCCTTTGAAAAATATTTAGCACCAGATTTGCTTAACATGATACTTTGTTCCATAAGTCAACAGATAAATTCAGAAGTAAAAATGCATGAAATGAGGAAATAATGCCAGTAATTTTAATTTTATGAAAGCCAATAGACTAAAATGGCTCTGCTCTCGTTTTATGATTATACATAGTTTCTATTGATGTAGTTGCTCTGAGAGTGTGATATATAATACTAAAAGTATATTAAAAATACCCTCAATTCAGAGGGTAAGGGGGGAGAGGGGCTCTAGAAGAGGGTAAATGTGGTCTAATATATGGTGATGGAAAGAGCACTGACTCTAGGTGGTGAACACACAATGTGAGATATAGATAATGTATTACAGAATTGTACACCTGAAATCTATTTATCTTTACTAACAATTGTCACCCCAATAAACTTTAAAGGAAAAAAAAAGCCCTGAATTTATGTTTAAAAAAAGATTTCTTTGGCTCATATATAAACAAAAAGCAAAAATTCATTCAGGTCTCAGTTACATAAACAATAGATTCACCAATAAATTTCAACTACTACATAGAAAATGTGATTTAGTAAATGTACTATCAATCCATTGCCTGTAAATATTTTACATAAGACATATAAATATAAACTATATAATATCTAAATATAAGATGATATTGTAGACAAGGTATGCAATTTTTTTTCTTTTTATCTTTCTTAAAACACTGGCAAAACAGTGAGCGATTGTTGACATTTCCTAATTAGCGTTGCTGAAGATTTGACACAGAATTTCCTGCCCCATGGACTGTCTCTTTCCCCTTCGCCAATTTTATAATACAACATATTTTGACCATACTGAGCTGTCTCATTTCCTAGCCTTGCACAAGTGATTCCTCCTTTCCAGGAATGTCATTTCTTTCTTAGTTTCCTGGTAAGGCGTCACTCATCACACCATTTTTGTTTAATTTTTTTCTTATATATTCCATTTTGATCCCCAAAACTTCAAGGTTTCATTGCTCTATAAGACTCTTGAGACTAATAGAAATAATGTAAAATTTTCTTGAATATAACTGTCCACTCACTGCACTTCACTGAGAATTACTATTTAGGGAAAACATTACATATAAACATAATATGTAAATTTAATTGATGTATTTATGCAAAATATATCAGATATCAGTGCTAGGACCTATTTAATAATACCTAATATCCTTTTCTTATGTAACATTGAACACACACAAAACCTAATAGAGAAAAATTAATGATTTATGGATATTCATGAGACTCTCTTAAAAATTTCATAAGCCTAAAATACAGTTGGAGGGAGGTCAAAAGGATGCCATCAGTGGTTCACTATGAACCTATAGCTTAGGGCACCATGTTCCACTTGGGCAGCACTAATTATTAATTTATCAACTATTTTAAAAGATTATCTGTACAATGGAATAGAAGATATTCTTTAAGGTTCTGAGAAAGAATCACATCTACTCCTCGAACTAATTGTTATTATCTCCCCATCCTCTTCACCAAATAATTCAAGGAACAAGTGTAAGGGTCGAGAGGGTTGATCCTAATTTAAAGTAATTCTGTTTTCTGAGACTGTCATAGAGCTAACATGCTTTCAAATCACCTCATTCAATATGTGTTTCATAGGCTCTTTTTTTTTTTTAAGCATAATTTCCATTTTATTTTTCCCCCAGAGAATATTCCTTGGGTCCTTAAGGAGTTAGTTCCCTACATGGACTTTGGTGGAGGTCATAGGGCAGCGCTCGCGATCTAAATCGGGATGGGGTGTTCGATCCTTCTGGACTTCAAGGGAAGGATTCCTCACTACCTTGCTGTGAATGGCACAACACACACAGTAACGTAGTTTCACATACAGCTTGGGAAGCACATAGGCATGGAAGACACTCGCTTCGGAAATGTCCCTAACGGCTGCGGCCTCTGCTATGTTTTGTGACGAACTTAATGGCCTTGTACTTGGGCACGCATCCGGCACAGTTGGTACAAGGAATGGGCTGCACATGGCCCTGGCCCTTTTAGGCACGACCATGGTTCCTTCTTTTCTTGGTCACCTTGGTAGCGAGCACCCAAGAGAGCTAGGCTCTTCTCTTTGTGTTGCTTTAACAATCTGCTCACACTTACTCACACTTGGTTTCTTTACTGGAATGATTCCTTACCACATCCCAAACATTTTATATCAGATGTAATGTAAACATTCAATAAACATAAAGTAGGGCAGAAATCAAGAGAGGCTGATGACCAAACTTTTTAAATATTACCTACCAAAAGGCTTATAGGCAAGACCCTGAATCTATCAAGAAATATTGAAAATCTAAATGGTCCAAACCAAGAAGGAAACCTACAATCAGGAAATCCGAGATCTTAGAACAAAAACATAGCCCAGAAGAGTTCCTTGTTTTCAAACAGAAAAGTATTAGTTTCCACTGAACCTCAGACATGGTAAATAAAATGCCCAAGTTTCCATAGGTGATATCCATAGTATAGAAGGTAAATGGTCCTTTTTTCCCTATGTACTTTAACAATACTGTGATGACTCTGTCCTAATGGTCATCTTACTTTAGAAATTAATTTTGCAGAGATGATCTTTTAACAAATTGTAAAATTATAGAATTAATTCTACATTGCAAGTGATGTAATGGGCAAAGTTAAAATTTAGCAAGTAAAAACCATTTTGTCAAAACATACTAAATATATATAGGTTACAAGAATATTAAAAAATAAAACAGATTAAATAAAAATACAAATATTATGTAAGAATATGGACAATGAAGTTCATTAAGTGAAAAGCAAAGAGTACATAATATTCAACAATTTGGGTAAGAAAGCCAATATTTGATCTAAAATTTTATTGAGGTGAATGATAACTAATAATTTTAGTTAAATTTAGGTAATTAATAGCTCAATATTTGAAATGTAAAACATCTCAACCCATAATATAAATACCTAAGAAACAAAAAAATTAGGACTTTCTAGTTAGGAGCATTTTAAGACAGTTTTTGGAAAAGTAATAGGCCTGAAAGGTAGTGGAAAGACTAGATGATCAAGTTATAGTCTAAATGTAGTTAGAAAATAATATTTTTTGTCTTTAAGTTTTTTTAATGTGAAAAAGCACAAAGCTTTCTGTAACTGGCAATAATTCAACTATCATATATAATTTCAATGAGGGAAAGATTGTTACTGCAATAACATTTGCTGTATTGTCTCTGAACTAAATGCTAAATGGCATTATATTAAAAGAATAAAATATATTTAATTCACAATTAAATCATATCAACTCAACAAATACTATTCTTTTGGATTGTTATTAATGTCAAAGGTTACCAGGTAGCATTTTCAAAGTATCATTTTTTAAAACTTTTGAAGGCTTTGAATTTTTATTGTATCATTGTTGAATAAATTATATAATAAAAACATATAGTTATATGCAAATTTATTGCAGATATAAAATAATCTAAAGACAAGAAAATGCCGAAAGAGAAGTCTTTCGTTACATATAATGCAACAACCTCAATAAAATGAAAACAATGAACACTGTCTTGTGATTATTACAGTCACTATTAAATAAGTATAATCAGAATTACTAGCAAAGAATTTATCAAAACAAATAACTCTACTTAATATAGCCATGAAACCATGTACTGTGTCATGTTTCTTTAATTATTATTTCTTTTGAAAAGAAAATGCAATGCCATACTTTAAAAAACAGAGGAAAAGAAAGTGCTTGCAATTCTCATTCTTAATACAATAGTGGAAACACAATTCATGATATAATTAAGTCTATCATTGACACTGTGCAAAGCTGACACTTCTCCATTCAGATTGATGTCACTTAATCAAGCATCACTGATATTTTGGTAGTAATTTGCAAGAAAATATTTGATATTTACAGGAAGATAAAAGCCTACTGTAGAACTAGGCGAAATATACACTAAATCAAATAACACTTCTAAGCAAAATCCAAATGATGTCCGACTACTGCAGCATTAAATTTAAAATGACATGGTTACATCAAACCCTGAAAGGATAGGGTTTAGGTTATGATTTTTAAATATTTCCTTGAAGCAGTTTTCTAGTATCACTTACATGTATATTTTGAACTTGAATGTAACAGCATTTCCTGAGCTTCCATTAATACTACCTCAGTGAGACTCCTCCATGCATGTACAAACACTGACTAAGTGCTCCGACAGACATATTCCCAGCTCTAGACTTGAAACTAACTCTTTCCAACTTGCTAACATACTCATCCTTTCTCCTCAATGTTTTTGTTTAATTTTGTAAGTATTAATTTCTCTTTATTGCACATTTGGCAAATTTAACCACACTTCTTATTACATTTCACAGTTTCTGAACACACAGATTGTGTCTTCTTTTTTAATGTAATAAATCTCTCTATAAATCAAACTAAGGCCCAACCCTGCACATACAATATGAGAATATAAAGAGTTATGGATTAGTCTTTACTCCCTGAATAGTTGATTGAGTCAGAAGTGTCTCTAACAATGATCTGACCTTGTTCCTTAGTTTTCCCATTACTGAGTTGTAGCCAGTGACTGTGCTTCTATCTGGAACCTCCACTGCCCACATGGAATAAATTACCTGTCTTTGAAGACCAGTTTTACTTTGGAGAAAATTTTATTTCAGGCTTTGTTCAGAGTTGTTCTTGGTTTCTATTACCCCAGGATTACTAAGGATAGTGCTGCACAACTGCTATTTCTTTTGTATCAGAATCAAAAAGCAAGACCAGTAACCTGTAACGAGATCTAGACTCAGACAAGAATTCGTGAAACATAAAGTTGAAGAGTTGGTCATAATATCCTGGGCTGGAAAATCAGGGTGAAAACTGAAATGGACTAAGACAAATCATTCTGAAATAGTGTATTTTAGAACGGTTTCACTTTGTATGGGCTAAGGTAAAGATTTTCATTATATTAAATATACTAAATAAAGGATAGCTTTATTTGATGGATGACCAGTTTGAAAACTGCCCTAAGTTTATAATTTAAAATCACTGAGGAGTTACTATAATGAATATCGAACTGTTATATACTGAACGTGATTCAAACAAATTTAGAACCATTTTTAGAACTGTCTAAATAGAGAATGTAAATAATATCCTCCAAGGTAACAGAAGAAATAATACCATTACCTTGTCTCTATTTCACATTTTATAATTTTAAATCTTCATTGACATACAGCTTTGTTTGATAATTACAAAAACCTTGAGAAATAGAAAGGGAAATGGATCCTCATTTACCCAAGATATCCTCAGTTTTAGGTTTTTACCAAGTAGATACTGTCATTTCATTTTGGCATTTCCCAAAGTGCCACAGGTTAGACCATATTATGAGGATACCATAGGTATACCCCATACACACACACACACACACACACACACACACACACACACACACCATTTTACAATTGAGAGAATCAAGATGTTCACCTGGGATTATAAAACTGATAAATTATAGAACTGACATTTAATTTGAAGCCTCTGATTCTTCAGTGATAAAAGGCATGATCTAAACAGGACTAGATCACTTTTACAGTGTAGTTTAATTGCTAAAAAGAGAGGATTTTTTCTAATATTAGTAGTCATTTTTAGGAAGTGACTACTAATTGATATCCAAGTTTCAGGACCAATTTTTCCAAACAATTTTTGCTACAAGAAAAATTCGTCCAAACCTTGAGAGTGTCCGTTTGTTACAGATCATTGAAAATAGAAACAAGAGGTGGGGCAGATTAGAGACGACCAAAAACTCTTTGAGACTATTCCCATGGAGAAGTGACACATGATTACTGACCTAGAATCTGAGTAGCTCTCTGATTGGTTTGACTAATAGAATATAGTGGAAACATACCTGAGTCCGTTTTTATTCCAGGGCCTTAAAAAACTGCATTTTAAACTTTGTGTCTCTTGGAACACTCTCTGTGAGCCTGGAGCTGCTGCTGTGTAAACAGTCCATCTACCCTGAGACCTCCATGCCAAAAAGGCCAAAGATATGTGATGTATTCAAAAATCCCAGATGAGTTGAGCCATCCAGCCACCATTTAGGCACCAGAAATACATGTGAGGCCATCCTGATCCTCCAGACCATCTCACCCACAGGCTGAATACTACCAAATGCCATTATTGAATATTAATCAGAAGTATGAGCCAGCTGAGCCCGGCTCAAATTACTGACTCACAAAATCATGATATATAATAAAGCATTTCTTGCTTTAAACTTCTAAGTTTTAAGGTAATTTGCTATGTAGCAATAGATAATGGGACAGAATTTGTTAGCTGGAAGTGACATGTGATAATAATAACAACAACAAAATGTAAAATATGTAGCATTGGCTAGGACTGGGTGATAAGAAGGAGCTGGAAGGAACTATTGGTGAAACCTTGAATGGCCTTAGGGAGACTATTAGGGCTTCAAGGACAATCAGGAAAATGTTATGGGAGGCCAGTGAAAAGGGCAGCTGAGTTATATACAGACAAAACAGTTAGCAAAACTGTTGCCTGCAGCAATATGGAAAATACAAAAACAACCTAATGATTTCAAAAATCTTGCTAAGGAGATTTGCAGGCACAAATTCTTCTTGCTACCTATGACAAAATGAAAGATAAGAGAGACAAACTAAGGAAGAAATCCTTAAGCTTCCTAGAATAATTGGAAGAAATACTAAGAGTTCAAGACAGTCTTTCTAAGCCTAAAAAACTGCTAAAAGAAAGGAATAGCCTCAGAGAAAAGATCAAATTCAAGTCCCTGTTAAGTAAAGCATGGTCTGAGAGTAAAAATGAAGTCAAGGGTGAAAGTGTAAAACTTTTTTTAAGACCTCAGAGAAACTTAAAATGGCGTTTCATAGACACTTTCAGCCAGACAAAATGACTTCTAAGGACAAAAAGCCCTCTTAGACAAACCCTATAGACCCTCTCTTTTTAAATATTGGGCTTCTGAGGATCTTGAGGGCATTGTCACAGCATCACAGAGTGCCCGAGGTATAGAAGAGCCTATTTTGAAGATATTTATGAGTGGGGTGTTGTTGTTTGTTGGGATGGACTGTAAATTGATGCACATGAAGTACACAAAACTTTGAAAAGAATTATACCACTTAAACTGAAAAAGACAGTGTTATTATAAATGGAAAAGGCAATTGGACTTCTAATTTCTTACAAGCAAAAATATATATATATATTTATATAAATATATAAATTAATAACTAATATATATAATAACTAATATAGTAGTTCCAAGGTTATATATATATATATATATATATATATATATATATATGGCTGAGAAAACTATTCAAAAATAGACTATAGAAAGAAAAAGTAAATTCAATGTCAAAACCAAGAGCTCAGAGGGAGAAGTTAATGGGCTCAAAGAATCATTTTTATGAAGTTTTACTGAGCTTTATTTTTTTTTTTAATGTCAACACACACCTGACTGGATTTCAGAATTGCTATGGATCAGAGATTGCCGTATAACTTCTGTTTTCCCACTTTTTGAAGAAGATTGTCTATTGCTATTATCTTACACCATTATATGTGAGATGTTGGGAACACACAACTCATATCTTCTCCATAGGTAAAGATGAAGAGAAACCATACATAAAGAACTGCAAAAAAGGATTCTAATATACACTTTGACTATATTTAGAAAAATGAGATCTTAGATTTTGAAACAATATTGCAATAGGATAATAATTTGTGGGATTTAGAGGAAGTGAGTTTATTTACCATTTGGAAGAAATATAAACAATTTGATGTTCAGGGATGACTATGTTGAATTAAAAGTGGCTGCGTATTTTTTGAAACTCTTCTCAGTAAGATTTAGCCATTCATTCTTCTATTTGAATTGAGTTCTATCATTGCTTTAACTGATATAATTCAACAAAAGTGACACTACACCTATTTCAGCTCAGCAAACTTCTTCATCTCAATAAAGAACAAAAGAGCTAGCTTTATACTTAAAGTGTCTAGAAAGACTAGACACTTTCTCTCTAAGACTGGAAACAAAGCAAAAAATGCCCTATCATACCACTCCGATTCAACATTATACTGAAATTTTTAACTAGTGTAAAACCTTATTTCTTGTCTCAATAAGACAAGAAAAAGAAATAAAAGGTGCATAGGTTGGAAAGAAACATACTGATGACATGATTTATGTAGAAAACTCCAAAGAACCTGCAAAAAAAGAAAAGAAAAGAAAAACCTTGGAACAAATAAGCAAGTATAGAAAACTTATAGGTTATAAGAGCAACATATAAAGCAATTACATTCTTATATATCAACAATGAACAATTGGAATAAGAAATTATAAATAAAAGTACCATTTACAATAGCATCAAAAAATGCTATACTTAGAAATAAATAAAAAATTATGTATAGGGTTTATATGTGAAAACTGAAAACACTGATGAAAGAAATCTAAGATCTAAAAAAGCAGAATGATACTCTATTTTTATTGATTAGAAGATTCAATATTGTTAAGATGTAAATTCTTCCTAACTTGGTCTATAAGATCAATGATATCCACATCAAAATCCCAGGAAGTTACAATGTTGATATCAATGAACTGATTCTAAATCTGATATGGAAAGCCACAAAACATAGAACAGACAGTAAAATACTAAAAAAGAAAAATAATAACAGAAACCTATGTAAAGACTTAGTGTAGGGAATTTTCAGTAAAGATGGAGGAGTGCTTACCTCCTCTCATGACCAAAAATTACAATCAAAATTATAACTAAACTACAGAAAAAAACACCATTGAGAATCATCTGAAGTCTAGCTGAATGGAAGCCCTACAACTAAGGACATACAGAAAAAGCCACCTCAAGACTGGTACAAGAGACAGAGACAGGAACAGGTTGGTCCCACACCCTCATGTGACCATTAAAAATTGGGAGTGCATCTCAGCTGCAGAGGTTCCCCCATCCCTTGGAGGGGTTAGGGGTTTCAAAACACATCAGGCTCCCTAACCCAGGGTTCCAGTGCCAAGGAGAGAAGTCCCCAGAACTTCTGGTTGTGAAGAGAAGCAGAGATTGTGGCTGAGTGAGATGGCAGGTGGCTGCAGTCACAGGTGCTCCTCTTAAAGGGCCCACGCATGGACTTACTTGCTGATGAACTAACTCATTCTGAGCTCCAGCATTGGGCCAACAGCTTGAAAGTCACCAGAGACATATGAGGAGAAACTGAATTGTCTGGCTTCAAGGCAAGCGCTAGAGGGGCAGCTTTCTCCTGGACAGAGGAGCTGGCGGAAGCCATTGTTCTTTGTTGAGCCCTCCCCACTCCTGGCATGCAGATGCAGGTGGCCACCATAACTGTGTCCCCATCAACCTGGCTAACACCCTTCATTAACCCCCATCCTGGTGATTCTGAGACACCACCCCACCCAACATTTGGGTACACCCAAGTGGCTTCCAGTGGCCTTTCTATACAAAGGGCCTGCCTTGGCTCATGCTACAGAATTTTCTAAAATTTCTCAAAGGTGCACAAAACCCAAACAAGCAGCATCTGGCTTCGGTGTGTCCCATACTTCTGGCTGTGCAGCCTTAAGCCTAGCAGTAACAACAACTGGCCTTGGTTCACAGCTTGACCTACCAAGGCACCTCCAAGCACAGTGCCAGCCATGGCTATTGGCTGATTGCTTGTAGCTCATGCTAACTGGCCCTGGGCAGGGCACAGGCTGCGGCTGAACTTGATGAAGGCAGCCCATCTTAGGAGGCCCCAGGGCCAGAATTTCCAGTAGCTAGATTTGGACCAAGCCCAAGCACCAGCCAGCTGTCTCTGCCAATAACACACACAAAGGACAGAGTGGGCAGGCTTAGAGCTCTGCTAAAGCAAATCCTGCTCTGTAGGGTCAGTCCCTGCACCACAGCTCCTCCACTGTAGTCATGGCCAGTCCTCACAATGAATGAGCCCAAGGGTCAGGTGATCCCACCGATGTATAAACAGTATCAAGGCTCAATCACAACAGGAGGGCACACACAACCACACAAGGGACAAACCTGGGGCACCTGGCTCTGATGATCAGTGAGACTGTGTCACCGGGCCCCACAGGACACCTACTATCAAAGCTACTCTATTAAGTCCAGAAGACATAGAATCCCTACCTAATACATGGAAACAAACATAGGGAGACAGCCAAAATGGAGAGACAAAGACACAAGCCCCAAATAAAAGAACAGAACAAAGCTCCAGAAAAAGAATTAAACAAAATGGAGAAAACAATCTACCAGACACAGAGCTCAAAGCATTGGTTATAAGTATGTTTAGTGATCTCAGGGAAAGCTTTGACAAAGAGCTAGGAAACATAAAAATGAAGATAGAAAACATAAAAAAGAACCAGTCAGAAATGAATACAATAACGAAAAGGAAGAATACATTACATGGACTCAACTGTAGATTAGATGAAGCAGAGGATCAAATCAGTGGTTTAAAAGGTAAGATAGCAGAAAATGCCCAATCAGAACAGCAAAAAGAAAAAAGAATCCAAAAAAATGAGGATAGTTTAAGGAGCCTCTGGGACAATATCAAGCATACCAACATTTGCATTATAGGGGTACCAGAAGGACAAAAGAGAGCACAAAGAATTGAAAACCTATTTAAAGAAATAATGATGGGAAACTTCACTAACTTGGTGAAGGAAATGGATATTCAAGTCAGGAAACCCAGAGAGTCAAATTAGATGAGCCCAAAGAGGCATACAGCAAAAAAAGAAAAAAAACAAAAACAAACAAAAAAAAACCCCATAAGCCTACACTGAGACACATTTTAATTAAAATGCTAAAAGTTAAAGACAGAAAGAGAATCTTAAAAGCAGCAAGAGAAAAGCAATTACCTACCTACAAGCAAATTCCCATAAGACTATCAGCTGATTTCTCAAGAGAAACTTTGCAGGCCAGAAAGAATTGGCACAAAATATTCAAAGTAATAAAAAGCAAGGACCCACAACCAAGATTACACAGCAAAGCTATCATTTAGAATCAAAGGACAAATAAAGAGCTTCCAAGACACGAAAAAGCTAAAAGAAACCATCACCACCAAACCAGTATTGTAAGGAATCTTAGAGGAACTTGTTTAAGATGAAAAAGAAAGGTCAAAAGTATGAATAATAAAATGGCAACAACTATATATCTGGCAACAACTATATATGTATCAACAATTACTTTGAATGTAAATTGATTAAATATTCCAATCAAAATACATTGGGTGACTGCATGGATAAGAACAACAAAAGCCATACATATGCTACCTGCAAGAGACTCACTTCAGATTGAAAGACACACACAGAAGGAAAGTAAAGGGATTGAAAAAGATATTTCATGAAAATGGAAATGGAAATAAAAAAGCTGGGGTAGCAAGTTATACCAGACAAAATAAACTTTAAAACAAAGGCTATGACAAGAGACATAGAAGGACCAAGTAATCCCACTTCCTGGTATTTTTCTGAAGAAACACAAAATGCTACTTCAAGGGGACATGTGCATTTATATGTTAATTGCAGCATGACCTCCAATAGCCAAGTTATAAAGGCAATCTCTGTGTCTCTGAATGGATGAATGGATAAAGAAGACATGGTACATATGTACAATAAGATATTACTCAGCCAAAAAAAGAATAACATCTTACCATCTATAACAACATGGATGGACCTGGAGGGTATTGTGCTGAGTGTAGTAAGTCAGACAAAGAAAGAAAAATGCCCTATGTTTTCACTTATAAGTGGAATCTAAAGAAGAAAATAAACAAACAAACAAAACAGAAACAAATTCATAGATACAGAGAACATTTTGATGGTGGCCACATGGGAGGGGGTTTGGGAGTGGGTGAAAAAAGGGAAAGTATTAAAAAGTACAAATTGTTGTTTCACAGTAATCATGGGGATGTAGGATATAGCATAAGGAACATAGTCAATAGTACAGTAATTAATATATATGGTATCAGATGGGTACTAGATTTACCAGGTGATGGATGGAAGAGGGTTTGGGGGCAGGGTGGAAAATGTGAAGGGATTGAGAAATACAAATTGGTAGT
This sequence comes from Rhinolophus ferrumequinum, assembly GCF_004115265.2. Classification (NCBI taxonomy): domain Eukaryota; kingdom Metazoa; phylum Chordata; class Mammalia; order Chiroptera; family Rhinolophidae; genus Rhinolophus; species Rhinolophus ferrumequinum. The sequence goes on along the minus strand of NC_046291.1, from coordinate 58,665,950 downwards.
CACAAAATAGTTGTGGGGATGTAAAGTAAAGCACAGGGAATACAGTCAATAATATGATAATGACTATGTATAGTGCTAAGTGGGTACAAGATTAGTCAGGGAATCACTTCTTAAATTATATAAATGTCTAACCACTATGCTGTACACCTGAAATTATTATAAAATAATACTGAATGTCAACTATAATTGAAAAGTTTAAAAAGGGGGGGTGGGAGGTGAAGGGAAATAAGAGGTTTAACTTTCCAGGTATAACAAAAATTAAATCTTGGGTATGTAATATACAACATAGGAAATATAGTCAATAATATTGTGATAGCATGGTATGGTGTCAGATGGTTGCTGGTCGAATCATGGTGATCACATCTTTAGGTAGATAAATGTTGAAAGACTATGGTGTGCACCTGAAACTAATATAATATTGTATGTTAGCTATATTTCAATAAAAATCTTAAAAAACAGAAAATGACGTACTATAAAGTTATTAACAATATGGTAAAAAAATAGATTTATGGAGGAATATATCTGGATATAGGACCTAGAAATAGATGCTCATAAATATAGTAAATTTGTTTTTTTATGATAGCTAAAAATCAATTCAGTGAAGAAATGATAGACTTTTTAAATAATGAAAGAATTAGACATTTTATGCAAATAAAATGACTGTGAACACAGAGCTTATACATTACACTAAAACTAATTCAACATAGGTTACAAACTTAAGTGTAAAATAAAAACTAAAAACAACAACAAAATCTACTAAAAGAAAACATATGTGGCCTTGGCTTTGGTGATGATACAACACCAAAATTATAAGTCATAAAAGAAAAAAAAATGATAAATTAGGCTTCATTAAAGTTAAAACTTTTGCTCTTAGAAAAACACTGTCAGGACTAAAACAAAAAAAAGACAAGCCACAGACTGAGAGAAAAATATTTGTAAAACACATATCTCATAAAAGATTGTATCAAAAATATTCAAACAACACTTGAAATTCAACAATAAGAAAACAAACAATGAAATTAAATAATGAACAAGTGATACAACTAGGTACTTCACCAAAGAAGATATACAGATGGTAAATAAGTATACGCTCAACATAATTGTCTTTAGGAAAATGTAAATACGACATGTCCATTACAATGGCTAAAATCTGAAAATACCAATTGCTGGTTAGGATGCATACCAACAGGAACTCTTATCCATGGCTGATGGGAATGCAAAATGTTTAGCTCTTTGGGAAGAGAGTGTGACAGTTTCTTACAAAGCTAAACACAGTATTACTATATGATCTAGCAATTACACTCCTAGATATTTACCTGACTGATTTGAAAACTTAGGTCTACACAAAAAAACATGCATGTGAACATTTATCCCAGGTTTATTTATAATCACTCCAAACTGGAAACAACCAAGGAAACCTTCAACAAGTTAATGGTTAAACAAGTACCATACGAGATGGACAATTAAGTTCGTGAACTCATCCTAGAAAAATTGCTACATACCTCATTGCTGAATATCACTAAGGTCATCTTCAAAGTACTCCCTTTGGGAATCTATGCACTGATGCCAGTGCCTAGTCCACCCTTCAAAGCAATTTTAGAACTCTTTTTCTGAAATGGCCATCAGAGCTGTCATCGTATTACCCTTGATGTCATCAAAATGTCTTCCTTTCAATATTTCCTTTATCTTTCGGTAAAGAAAGAAGTCATTGGGAGCCAGATTAGGTGATTAGGGAGGGTGTTCCAATACAGTTATTTGTTTACTGGCTGAAAACTCCCTCACAGACAGTGCCATGTGAGCTGGTGCATTGTTGTGATGCAAGAGCCATGAATTGTTGCTGAAAAGTTCAGGTTGTCTAACTTTTTCACGAAGCCTTTTCAGCACTTCCAATCAATAAACTTGGTTAACTGTTTGTCCAGTTGGTATAAGTTCATAATGAATAATCCCCCTGATATCAAAAAAAGATTAGCAACATTGTTGCAACAAGTTTGAAAACTTAATTGTCATACATTCATGGAATGGAATACTATCCAGTGATAAAGAAGAAATGAGCGTTCAAGCCACACAAAGACATGAATGAATCTTAAGTTTATCTTGCTAAGTTAAAGAAAGCAGACTGAAAAGGCTATATACTATATGAATCCAACTATATGACATCTAGTAAAGACAAAACTATAGAGATAGAAGATTCTCTGATCAGTTTACTAGGGTTTGGGTAGGCAGGGTTGAACAGGTGAACCAGGGGTTTTTTTAAGGTAGTGAAACTGGTCTGTATGATAGTTTAATGATGGATACATGACACAGTGCATCTGTCAAACCCAAGAGTTTTATAGCACAAAGAGTGAAGTTTAATGTATACAATTTTTTTTTACAAAAATAGGAAGTTTCAGGGCCCCAGGATGGAATGCAGAATATGACAAAACAATCTATTACACATGTATGAAACAACCACATTGAACAGGATGAGGGAGAAAGGTGCTGACCTCACTAATTTTAGAAATGAGTGGAGTCTGTAAGACTAAAGGCAAAGGAAATTGTATATAAGCAATGTACTTAGTTGAAAAACGTTGTTTGTGTAGGGTACAGGTCAACAATTCTAAAATACATTTATAACAAAATTGAACAAATAAGTAAATGGGTGGCAGACAATGGTCTTCTCACTGTTGGAGTGAGATTATAGACAGGAAGGGGAGTAAGCCAGAATGAACTTTATGGTAATGGATTAGAGTTGGAGAGATCAGTGTATGAGCTCATGTTTAGCTTAATAAAGACACAGAATATTAGTAGAGAAATAGTTATAGATATGTGTATACACACATTATCTCCTTGTCCTGTCAGCTAAGATAGAGCCTCGAAACAATAACACCATTATGATAATAAGCACACTTAACACCCAGATCTTGATTTCTAATACTGTTCTCCAATACTGTTCTCTAACACTGTTCTCCAATAAAAGGAACCTGGGCTCCTTAGAGAAATAGCTGACTTTAGGGAAGGGCAAGAAATATATAATATGATCCTGGAGCATCTTGTAATGAAAAAGAGTAGGAGTATTATAATAAATTTGCATAATGACAGATGGTTACTAGACTTAGTGTGGTGAATGCTGTATACCTGAAACTAATATAATATTGTATGCCAGTTCTACTTTAATAATAAATTAATAAAAAATAAATAATTCTAAAAGAAAGTAACGTTAAAAACAAACAAAAAAAAATCCAACAATATGGGCATGTCAAAGGGTATAGAACCACCTGAAAGAGTTCACAATAGCTGGAGCTAGAATAATTTGTACAACAATAAAGATAGGTTAGTATTTGGTTATTATCCAAAGTATAAAATAAATATTCATGAGTTCATACTGATATAAATAAATGATTTCATAAATAAATAAATGAGGGAGTACCTCCTGTGTAGAAAAATTTCAAATATTTATGTAAATACTCCACTCTTAAGAATGGGGAACAAAATTTAAGCCAGGTGATCAATAATAAAAAGACATATTGACAGTACATAACTTTGATATACATCAAGGTGTATATAGTATGTGCCCAACACATACATTTCATGTGATGAAAATGGTATCTTACCACTATATTTTGCTCCTAAAAACAAATTAGCCCAACATAATCATGATAAAAACATTAGACAATTCCCAACCAAGGCATATACTACAAAATACCTGACTAGTAATCCTCAAAACTATCAAGGTCATCGTAAAAAGGAAACTCTGAGAAACTGTCATAGCTAAGAAAAGCCTAAGGAGACATGACTAGTAAATCTAATGTGGTATCCTGGATGAGATCATATAACAACAACAAAAAAAGACATTAAGGAAAAGGAATAAATCTGATTAAAGTATAAACATTATATGTCAACATTATTTCATTAATTTTAACAAAATACCACACTAATATCAGATGTTAATACTAGAAGAAACTGAGCTTTTGAATAATTCTGTAAATTTAAAACTGCTTTAAAATAAAATATTTATTTAAAAAAAAAGCAAGGTTGGGAAACTTACAATATGCAAATTGAAGTCAATGTAGTCTATAAAACTATATTAATCAAGACAGTACAGTATTGGCATTAAGATAGACACATAGAAAAATGGAACAAAATAAAGAGTCCAGAATTATACTCACACTAATATGGTCAAGTGATTTTCAACAAAGTTGATAAGGTAATTCAATGAGAAAAAACAATCTTTCAACAAATGGTGATGGAAAACTTAGGTATCCATGCGCACAAAAATGAATGTCAAACACAAGTCAAAGAAGAAATTAAGATACATTTTTAAAATATTTTGAACAAAATGAAAATAAAAACACAACTTACCAAAATTTGTGAGATATAATGAAAGCAGTGCTTACAGGAAAATTTATCACAGTGTATGCATACATTAGAAAAGAAAAAAATGAAAAATCAGTAATCTAAGCTTTCACCTTAGGAAACTGAAAATAGAAGAACAAAGTAAAGCCAAAGTAAGCAGAAGAAAAGATAAAATAAAAATTAGAGCAGCAATCAATGAAATTGAAAATAAGAAATCAATAGAGAAAAATCAATGAAAGAAAAAGCTGGTTCTTTGAAAAAATTAATGAAATAAATAAACCTTTATTTGTGCCCTAAGAGAGAGGGCACAAATTGTTAAAATCACAAATGAAAGCATATACATCACTACACATACTATGGACACTAGAAATATAATGAAAGAATAATATGAATAACTCTATGCCCACAAATTGGATAACCTGGATGAAATGGACCAATTCTTTGAAAGACACAATCTGCCAAAATTCACACAAGAAGAAATATAAGATGAAAACCATAATCTAAATAGGCCTATATCTATTAAAGAAATTAAATCAGTAATTAATGAGCTTTCAAAAAAGAAAGTACCAGGCCCAAATGGGTTCACTGGTAAATTCTACTAAACATTTAAGGAAGATGTTTTTTACAGTCTCTCTACAGTCTCTTTCAGAGGATACAAGCAAGGGGAATACTTCTTAATGCATTCTATGAGGTCAGCATTACCCTGTTAACTAAACCAAACAAATAAATTATAAGAAAAGAAACTACAGATCAATATCTCCCATGAACATACATGCAAAAAAAATCTCAGAAAAACATTAGCAATTGACTCTAACAATATGCTAAAAGAACTATACACCACAACCAAGTGGGATTTATCTCAGATATAAGACTGGTTCACCTTTCAAAAATCAATAAATGCAATCCATCATATCAACAGGCTAAAGAAGAAAAATCACATTACCATTGAATAGATTCAAAAAGGCATTTGAAAAAATCCAACACACATTCATTCATGATAAGAACTCTTAAATAACTTGGAATAGAAGGAAACTCCCTCAACTTGATAAAGAATACCTATGAAAAACCTCCAACTAACAATCATACTTAATATTGAGAAACTCAAAGCTTTCCCATTAGGATCAGGATCAGGCACAAATGTGTCCTCTCATCACTCCTTTTCAATGATGTAATAAAGTTCCAGCTAATGCAATAACAAGAAAAGGCAATAAAAAGTACACAGACTGGGAAGGAAAAATAAAACTGTCTTTGTTCACAGATGACATGATCATATATGTAGAAAATGCAAAAGAGTTGACAAAGAAACCCCTGGAACAAATAAGGTATTATAGCAAGGGTGTGGAATACAAGATAATATACAAAAGTCAGTCACTCTCCTATATAACAGGAATAAACAAGCAGAATTTGATATTAAAATCACAATACTAATTTTGCATTATAATACAATGCAAAACTACTTTTATTAGCAATAAAAGAGCAATAAATCTGACAAAGTACGTACAAGATCTATATGAGAAAAACTGCAAACTGATGAACAAATCACAGAATAACTAAATAAAAAGAGAGATTTTTTTACATTAAAGTTTATTGGGGTGACAATTGTTAGTAAAGTTACATAGATTTCAGGTGTACAATTCTGTAATACATTATCTATATTGACAGACAGGGAGACGCAACATTGTCAAGATGTGAGTTCTTTCAAAATTGAGCTATAGATTCCGTTCAAGCTTGATCAAAAACATAGCAAGTCATTTTTTTGGATATCAATAAATTGATTTTAAAGTTTATATAAAGAGGCAAAAAAAAAGAGAAAGAAAGAAACAGAATAGGCAACACAATATTGAAGGAGAAAAACAAAATTGGAGGACTGACACTACCTAGTTTCAAGACCTACTATAAAGCTACTATAAAGGTAATCAAGATGGTGTCATGTTGGCAAAAGAATAAACAAATACATCAGTGGTACCGAATAGAGAGCCCAGAAATATGTAGTCAACTGATCTTTGACAAAGGGGCAAAGGCAAGACAATGAAGAAAAGGTAGTCTTTTGAACAAATGATGCAAGAGCAAGAACAATGGGATAGCCGCATGCAAAAAAATAAGAAATAATGCAAACACAGACTTTGCACATTGCACAAAAATTAATTCAAAATGGATCACAGACCTAAATGTAAAACATAAAGCTATAAAACTCCTAGAAGAAAACACAGCAGAAAATCTAAATGACCTTGCGTTTGATGATTACATTTTAGACAGGACACCAAAGGCATAATCCATAAAAGAAAAACTTGATAAGTTGAATTTCATTAAAATTTTAAAATTTTGCTGTACAAAAGACAATGTCATGAGAATAAAAATATACACTACAGACTGGGGGAAAATATTTGCAAAAAACACATCTGACAAGAGACCATTATCAAAAATATAAAAGAACTCTTTAAACTCTACAATAAGAAAATAAATAACCCAACTTTAAAATGGATCTTAACAAACATCTCACCAAAAAAGATACAAATGGCAAATGAAAATATGAGAAGCTGCTCCACATCATATATCATCATGGAAATGCAAATTAAAACAATGACATACCACTACTCACCTATTAGAATGGCCAAAATCTAGAACACTGATAGCACCAATGCTGATGAGAATGTGGAGCAACAGGAACTCTCTCTCGTACACTGCTGGTGAGAATGCAAAATGGTGCAGTCGCTGTGGAAGACAGTTTGGTAGTTTCTTACAAAATTGAACATGTTTTCATAATACACTCCTGCAATCACACTCCTTAGTACTTACCCAAAGGAGTAAAACACTACGTACACACACACACACACACACACACACACAAATGTTTAAGGAGGCTTACACATTTAAGCGCACAGATGCTTAATGGAACTTTTTTCATAATTGCCAAATCTTGGGAGGAACCAAGATGTTCTTCAGTAGGAGAATGGATAAATAAAATCTGGCACATCCAGACAAAGGAATATTACCCAGCACTAAAAAGAAATGAGCTGTCAAACCACAAAAAGACATAGAGGAAACTTAAATGTGTATTACTAAGGGCAAAAAGCCAATCTAAAAAGGCCACATACTCTGATTCCAAATATATGACATTTTGGAAAAGGCAAAACGATGGAGAGAATAAAAAGATCGGTGATCACCAAGGGTTAGAGGGGATGGGAGGATGAGTAGGCAGAACACAGAGGACATTTAGGGCAATGAAAATGCTCTGTATGATACTCTATTGGTAGATATAAGTCATTATATGTTTGTCCAAATCTATAAAATGTACAATACCAAACGCAAACTTCAATATAAACTACAGTCTTTGGGTGATAATGTGTCAACGTAGGTTCATCAGTTGTGACAAAAGTACCACTCTGGTGAGTGATGTTGATAATAGGGGAGGCTGTGTGTGTGTGAGGGCAGAGGGTACATGGGAAATTTCTGTACTTTCCTCTCAATTTTGGAGTAAGCCTAAAATTGCTCTTAAAACAAACAAACAAAAAAAGTCCATTAAAAAAAGAGGAAACTTAGTAAGAAAAAAAAGAAACTCAATCCTTACTTACCACCTCACACAAAAATTAACTTAAAATGGTCATAGACCTATACATACAAGCTTAAATTATTAAAATTGTAAGATATAATAGAGAAAAAATATTATGTTTAAGTGTACCATATATACAAACATAGATTGATATTGATCTCTCTATCAACAGAGACAGATTAAGAGAGAAATAAATCAAATTTAGCAAAATGTTAACCATTGAAGAATCAAAGTGAAGGGTGTATGAGTGTTCTTTTCACTATTCTTGAATGTTTTCCATAGGTTTAATAGTTTTAAAAATTAAAAGTTTGGGGGAGAATAGAGTGAAATTGAAATAGAAAACACTACATTATACTCTAGGACTTTTCCAAATGTCTCAAAATAATACAATTTAAACCTATTAAATATTCCAGCTATCAGTAACAAAAAGCTTTAAAACAGACCAGAAGGAAATGGTAATTGGTGATGAATATACAAGAGATCAGAGTCAGATGAAGACAAAATAAAAATTCATTAAATTTAGCAACATGAAGGAAATTGGTGTTTTTGCTGTAAGTAGTTTCAATTGGATAGTGGGGGTGGAAATCAAATTTAAGTAGAGGAGAGTGTAAATAAGTATTCAAGAAATAAAAACAACCTTGTAAAAAAATATTTTGCAAAAATAGACAAAGGAAACTGCTTCTTTTTAACAGGAGGGAAAGTGGAGGAAATGGGCACAGATGTAAAAAAGGGGTTTTTATATTGTGGTGAGCAGATGATAGATTTTGCATCATTAGATTTCAATTTTTCAGTGAAAAATGATGTAAGGTCTTCATATGAAATTTAGTCTTGGGAAGTTAGGAGGCTTAAAGAATTGGAAAGTAAGCTCCTAGAACATCATAATGTTCTGTGTTACAGTGAAAGTCCATTTAAGAATGAATTTGTATTCATACAATATTCATGGCTGTACATAAATCATTGTTAATTAGGTAGCAGCACTATTTTCTCTGCATTTATCCAAGCGAAATAAAAAGTGTGTTCACTCAAAAAACTGTACACAAATCATTACTAATTACTAAAGCTTGAAAACAACACAAATGTCCTTCAGCTGGTCATTGAATGACACACACCCATGCAATGGACTACTACTCAATCATAAAGAGAAAGGAACAAAGTACGGATACGTGCAACAACATGGATGAATCTCAATTGTATTATGCTAAGGGGGAGAAACCAGATTCAAAAGAATGCATAATGTCTGATTCCATTTATGATACTTTTGAAAGGCAAAACTATAGAGTACAGAAAATAAACCAGTGGTTTAGGGTTTGGGAGTGACAGAGGAGTAAACTGAAAAGGGCACAAAGGAATTTCTTGGAGTGACAAAATTATTCTATATCTTGATTGTGGTAGTAGCTGCACAACTGCAAGCTTTGATCAAATTTCCTAAAACTGTACACAAAAATGAAGAGTTTTATTGTATATAAATTAAACTCCAATAATTACTTTAATTAGTTGATAACAGTTCAGTGTGGAGGCTTGGACCTCTGATGTTAACTGAGGTAAACAATTACATAAAGCATGAAGAGTAGTTTTAGTGGTTTCTCAAAGTAGAAATTCTCAACTAGTGTGCCAAGCATAGGTTACCGGTATACCTGGGATGTTGGTCTCTTAGCTCTGAGTACAGCTGGTTCTGGGCCCCAAAGCTCCTGAAGTAAGCATTTTAGCTGGAAATAGTCTCAACTGTTTACCGTATTGAGATATATACATATTATCAGTGTTTGTGCTTGCCATGATGTGAGGAAACAGGGGATGCATGATCTTAGAAGAAGATGGCCCTTCTTAAAAGGAGATAGTCCTATAGTTCTGACTACTTCATTCAGCAGTGTGATAGATTCTGAGAAAATACAGCACCTCAGTGATTAGAGGGTACTGTCCATCCCAGGCTTCTTATGGAATTCTGGTCCAGATAACGGAAGAAGATAAAGTTGCTATTACATACTATATACAAAATAACAACATGAGAAAAGCTACATAACAAAACTTAAAGGATGCAGTAAAATTTGCAGTTAGGGGGAATTAGTAACCCTAAAATATTTCAACATTTAATAAGGAAAAATAAAACTCAATGAACTTAGCATTTAAGTCAATAGCTTGTGGGAGGTTAAGGCATAAAATTAATTTAATTTAACAATAAATGAATGAAAGTAATAAAATAAAACAGAAACTAATACATATGAATAAATACATTGGATCTTGTGCACACAAATGAATATACAAATATAAACAATATTCTAAATAAAAATCATAAAATAAATTAACTACAATTATAGTAATAAATAAAAATGTGAAATTTTCAATTAAAAGATGGGTTCCTAAAAAGACTTTTAAAAAAACTACTAAAATTGATCCAAGAGCTACAAAACTTGTATAAACTACTAACCCCTAAAGAAATGGGAAAACATGTCAATTAAACTCAACTTCCTCATGCAATATGAAATTTTCAAGACCATAGAAAAATTTTGTCAGGGCTATCTGATAACAAGTGGTGATATTCCCTTTGTTTTCCATGTTTTCAAAATATAGTCAACATGTAATCAGAAACACAACACTAAATTTTATTTTTAAAAGAAATACTCCAGACCCACTTTCTGTTCCTATTACTAATTCCTTTGGATTTGGCCTTGGCAATCCTGACACCTTGATAAATTAAAATGAAACCACAAGCTTTAAAAAATCATCCTCAGTCTTAAAACATTTTTTTTTTTTTTACAATTTCTAAGTGTATATATGTCACAGCCTATTGAACAAGTATACTTTCTTGGTAGTAAAAAACTAGTTGAGTACATTTTAAACTAACTAAATTTCCAGAGGCTTGAATGACCATATGGGAACATGAACTGTAAGAATTCTCAAATGAATCTGTTCAAAAAGCTTGCCTCCGAGTTCTCCCTCATCACTTAACTGTTCCATGAAAAGAAGAAATGTCAGATGACTTGAAGTGTTGAAATATAAACCCCCTCTGAAATCTAAGTTGTATTTCTGACAGATTAAAATAGTTCCCAAGTTTCTGACAAAGTAATGGGAAATTTATTGTTTCTCTAAACATAATGAAAGTGTAAGGGAAACATACTGCTACATATGCCCTGTGTATGCTGACAGACAAGCTTCTAGTTGTCATCAATGGAGAACATGGGGGCATTATATGACAGAGAAAATACTTTTGAAAGTGTCTGTACAGTGATTGTGAAGGATAAATAAGGGAGGTAAGGACTCATTTTCTTAACAGAAGAAAAAGTTGGGAAGAAAAACACAATAGCATGATAAAAAGACAAAGGTGGTATCACCTAACAACATTATCAGTTTTATTTCCTTTCTTCTCTATTAAAGGTTTAATAATTGAGGGACAGGTATCAAAGTTATCTAAGACAACAAACACATTTAATTAAAAAAGAACTCCAAAGATGTCTGCAGGTATTGAGAAGTGGAGGTGAAAACCACTGTAAAGTGAGTAAGGAAGGCATACCAAGAGAATCCTTGCCTCTTTAGTAAATATGAGTGAAGTGAGGGACACATACTAAAGAATAAAATTTCAGGGGCATGAGGAATTTCAGCATTCATATACCATTCATCATGTGTTCTTTGTGTGAACTGAATTCTTTCCTATGATGGAAAAATAGTGCCAGTGATAAGGAAGTCAGCTCATGGCTGTCCAATTTCAGGTTGCTGTAGGGTTTCTCAGAGTTGGGATTGATATTGAGGGAATCAGTAAATGAAAGGTACCGAACCTTGTTCCTAGAAGTCATCATGGGCAAACATCATAGGGGTACCAGAAGGAGAAGAGTGAGAGCAAGGAATTAAAAACCTATTTAAAAAATAATGATGGAAAACTTTCATAACTTGGCAAAGAAAATGCAAGCCCAGTAAGCTGAGAGAATCCCAAATATGAACACAAAGAGACCCACACCAAGACACATCATAATTAAAATGCCAAAGGTTAAAGACAAAGAGATCATCTTAAAAGCAGCAAGAGAAAAGCAGTTAGTTACCCACAAGGGAGCTCTCAGAAGACTGTCAGCTGATTTCTCAAGAGAAACTTTACAGTCCAGAAGGGATTGGCATGAAATATTCGAGGCAATAAATAGCAAGGACCTACAACCAATATTACTCTACCCAGTAAAACTATCATTTAGAATCAAAGGACAGAAAAAGAGCTTCCCAGACAAGAAAAGGCTAAAGAACTTCATCACCACCAAAACAGCATTACAAGAACTGTTAAAAGGGTTTCTAGAGACAGAAGGAGGAGAAGGAGGAGGAAAAGAAGAAAAAGAAGAAGGAGAAGGAGAAGAAAAATATGAAAACCAAAATGGCAATAACTACATATCTACCAATTACTTTAAATATAAATGGATTAAATGTTCCAATCAAAAGACATAGTGTGGTTGAATGGATAGGAAAACAAAAACCTTACATATGCTGCCTTCAAGAGACTCACTCTGATGGAAAAAAACAAACAGACTGAAGGTAAAGGAATGGAAAAAGATATTTCATGAAAATGGAAACAAATGAAAGCTGGCGTAGCAATACTTGTATCAGACAAAATAGACTTTAAAACAAAGGTTATAAAAAGGGACAAAGAACGCAGCAATTCCTCTTCTGGGTATTTATCCAAAGAAACCCAAAACACTAACTTGAAAAGACATGTGTATCCATATGTTCATTGCAGCATTATTTACAATAGCCAAGCCATGGAAGTAACTTAAGTGTCCATCAATAGATGAATGGATAAAGAAGAAGTGGTACATACATACAATAGAATATTACACAGCCATAAAAAAATGAAATCTTGCCACCTGCAACAACATGGATAGAACTAGAGGTGATTCTGCTAAGTGAAATAAATCAGACAGAGAAAGACAAATACCATATGATTTCACTTATATGTGGAATTAAAAAACAAAACAAAACAACCAAACAAAACTGAAACAAGCCCATAGATACAGAGAACATTTTGACAGTTGCCAAATGGAATGATGCTTGAGGGGATCGGAAGGGATTAAGTACAAATTAGTAGTTACAAAATAGTCAGGGGGATGTAAAGTATAGCATAAGGAATATAGTCAATAATATTGTAATAACTATGTATGTATGATTTCAGATGGGTACTAGATTTATCAAGATGATCATTCCGTAAGTTATATAAATGTCTAATCACTATGTCGTGTACCTGAAACTACTATAACATTGTACGTGAACTATAATTGAAAAATAAAAGTTTTTTTAAAAGTTTTAAAAAGTCAATAATTTCATTTGACCTAATACAATCATGTTACTATCACTGAAATATTAAAATTATTTATACTATTAATATTGACTATAATATAATTACTAAAATTAAGTGAGAAAAACATTTTCACATAAAAAAAGAAAATAATGTTGCATTCAACTTCATTGTTTTTCAGTTGCTATTATTAGCCAAGTTTTATAATATACTTACCATATTTGTATTTGATTATATTTATATTTTAAGATCATAATTTATATTTAAACATATATTGCAATGCAAATTCATAAAAATATTTTACTGTAAGGAGTGTTTCATAAAAAGCATTAGAAAATCATTGATATGGAGGACATAAATTTTATAAATAATGGATCTGTGATCTAATAGATATAATATCCATAATCAGGATCAATCTAAAAGAGGTAGTTTGTGAACATTTGAAGAGAAATGTAAATATAATGAAAACCATGTAGTGATCCTTAAAACCCAAGATGACTTTCGTAAAAATAACTCACACAACTGACTTGATTTGTCTTTTTAATAATGTCACTTTGACATTAAGAGAATGGAGCAAATACTATCTTGACATGAATAAACCACTTAGAAAAAAATCAGGAAGTGAATAAAACATATTAAGAGTGGGAAATAGCAAGAGAGGGGCCAAATTAGTTCTCGCCTTCTTTATTTTTATGATTGATTTTCTTAACAGCTTTACTGAGGTATGTTTGATATACAAAAATTGCACACATTTAATGTTTACAGTTTGAAGAGTTTGGAAATATGCATATACCCATAAAAAAATCACCACAATCAAGGTAATAAATATATACATCACCTTCAAAAGTTTCCTCATGTCCCTTGTTTTTTTGGTTTTGTTTTATGGTAAGAACACTTTACATGAGATCTCACTTAAATTTTTTGAGTGCATAACACATTATTGTCAACTATAGGCACTTTGCTCTTTAGCATATCTCTAGAACTTTTTCATCTTAAAACTTTATACTCATTGAACAACTGTCCATTTTCTCCTCTCCCCAACCCTGCCAACTACCATTTTACCTTCTGCTTCTATGAGTTTGACTATTCTAGATACCTTACAATAAATTTTTTCTGCTTTTTATTATGTAAAAGTGCAGTGTATTATTTCTTTTAATATAAAAGATGCCAAGTTACTCTCTATGCATCAGTCAGCAAGAAATTCACAAAAATGTGCTATGACTCTAAAATGCCAGAAAATAAGTATTCTCTGAGATATCATTTTTGAAGTCCAGGGTCCTGCAGAAACCGAGAATATGTTCCTTAAAAGTAAATCTTATTCCATTGTATATATGTACTACATCTTCTTTATCCAATCATCTATTGAAGGACACTTTGGTTGTTTCCATGTTTTTGCCACTGTAAATAATGCAGCAGTAAGCATAGGGGTACATATATCTTTATGGATAAATGTTTTCAGATTTTGGGGGTAGATACCTAGAAGAGGGATTGCAACATGAATGGATCTTGAGATTATCATGCTAAGTGAAATAAGTCAGACAGAAAAACTCGAGAACTGTATGACTTCACTATATGTGGGATATAAAACTGAAAGCAACAAATGAACAAGACAAACGAACAAAAAACCATAGACACCGACAACAGTTTAGTAGTTACAAGAGGGTAAAAGGGGAGGAGGGTGACAGTAAGTAAAGGGGGTCAAATATATGGTGATGGAAGGAGAACTGACTCTGGGTGGTGAACACACAATGCAATATATAGATGATGTATTATAGAATTGTACACTTGAAACCTATATAATGTTACTAACCAATGGCACCCCAATAAATTTAATAAAATACATTTTCTTTTAGCCATTCAAGAAAAAAAAGTTATGATTACAATCTTATGATTTCAAATTCCTTTTGCTATGCTTGTGATAAATCCACACGTTTTTCTACTAAGATATTTGCATCACATTGACAATAGATTTTCTTTTTAATCTCACAGTAGAAATAAAGATGGTAACAGTGAAAATGAGGGTTTTGAACTTGAAATCTGTTTATATTGTCACTTAGTAAATCAAAATCTTCCAGGGTATATGAACAATTATTTGAGGAAATTAGTATAGGAAGTTTAAATTAACCTCAATAATTTTTCAAAGATATGTAGAAGTGGACTAGAAAATATATTGTACTAGGATATATATATATATGTAACCCCCCATATAACATGGTACTTCTATAATATGGTTTCGCTCTAACATGGTTCAAGAATTGGGGAAAACCCTCGTACAACATGGCATCCTAGCACACGGTTTCACTCTAACACGGTTTGAGAATTAGAGAATCCCCAAACAACACGGAGCATAAGAAGAGCTTTTAAGAGCAAAAGATATCCATTCGAAATTAGGGAATTCCCTGAATAACACGGAATGTAATATGTTTTAGGTCTACATAATACCTGAGAAAAGGAAAACTCTCCAAAAGACAGATAACAGTTTCCAAGAAAACAAAAATGGTAGATAGTACAATATCTAACCAATAGGTATCTTAACTATTGCTATGTTAACCCTCAGCCTCTGAGAGATAAATGAAGACAGAAATGGATGTACATCAAAAAGTGGCCTCATATCGGGTAAATTTCTACTAAGATATTCAAGAGCTGCAATAAGCACTCAGCCAGCTTCCTAAATGGAATCAACCATGGTTGATTTTGGAGTATATAATAGAAATTGTATAGACAGTATCCAAATTACTCAAACAAAGGCTGAACCTGAAAGGGACAGATCAAGAACCTATCTACTGTTGACTAGCACCTACATGTATAGATCTGCTTTAACAGTAAAATTAGCAAACATTGTAGAGCACCTCCAAAGATTATTTCAAGGAAATCTTTCCCTATTTATTCATCCCATTAAGTTTTTTTTTATTAATTTATTTTTAATTTATTGGGGTGACAATTGTTAGTAAAATTACATAGATTTCAGGTGTGCAATTCTGTATCACATCATCCATAAATCACACTGTGTGTTCACCACCCAGAGTCAGCTCCCCTTCCATCACCATACATTTCATCCCATTAAGTTTTAATATCATATTCTGACTAACATTCAATCCATTCAATGGGACAATCCAAATTGGCCCTACACCTTCAGAAATGAGGGAAGGAAAAAGGAAGGCAGGGAGGAAGAAAGGAAAGAAAGAAGGAAGGAAGGAAGGAAGGAAGGAAGGAAGGAAGGAAGGAAGGAAGGAAGGAAGGAAAGAAGGAAAGAAGGAAAGAAGGAAGAAACGATGGAAGAAAGGAAGGAAATGACTGACAACATAGAAAACATGATCATCTAAGTAAGGTCTTCTTCATATGGAAAATACAACTCAAGAAAGTTTACTTATATATGTTCATTAAAATAGTAAGTTTAGAAAACCTACGATTATCTCAAAATCTAAAGAATTCAACATGCTTCCTCATTTACAAAATAATTTAAAAAGTGTTCAAAGTTCTTGGAGCTTAAAAACCTTCTCAAAATTTTCACTGAATAATGAAATGTGTAAACCATGTACATGATACAAAGTATATGGAAGTAGGTATGTGACAATTTTATATAACTCGTAAAGCAAAATATGTAGATAGTATTCCTCAGGTAATTACATAAAAGGAATCTTGATTACCAAAGTGACATTTATATGTTTGTTGTATCTCAATAATGATGATGGAAACCAGGAAAGAAATGATGCATTCCTTGGATGTTTAAATCAACTGAGATGTTGTATTCTCGGGATGCATTGTGACACATGTGAGGATATATCCTTAGCTTCACATAAGTGTTCGCTAATTTCCCTCGGTTCATTACTTTCTAGGTTGTTGTTTTTTCCCTGACACTCTTTGCACTCTTGCTCCCTTTCTCTCTCTGTCCCTTTCCGTCTCTTCTAATTAGGCCATTTCTTTCTTCCTATCATTCTTGCTCTAAATACACTTGCTAAGTCTATTGCTCCTATTACCTCTTTTCCACGTTATCTTTTTTTAGGCACAATGCCAGTGCATTTTTCTTGTGATTTGTGAAAGTCTTTCTTTCCTATGTCCCTGCCCAGGCCTCCTACCCCCTGCCTAAGCTTTTCCTTTTTCCTCTATTATCTGCTATGCTCTCTGTTATATTTCTAGCCCTTAAAGTTCACAGGGCTCGTGAGAAAAGAAAACTACAGCTGTGGTGAAACAACAGAGGTTTGTCCAAAAACTACCCTTGGTTATTTGGATCTAGTTTACAGTGTTGCCTCCAAACAATAGCTTAATTGCAGGAATCTCAGAGAAAAAAAAAACACAGCAAAAATCAAGCAAAGCATTGAAGAAAGCACTTGTCATCTGTTTGCTCTCAAGACTTAGGGCCCTCCAGTTTGCCCCACCCTGCATCCATATGATAAAACAAGATCTATTTACATTTCCCCCTTGCTTACAGAAGAATAGGACCAAAAAAGCTTACGTGCACCCATTTACAAGGAACTCTCAACAGTAATATGACACAGAATACATGCTATCTTAAACTGTAAGTGATAAGTATAAAAAAATACATTTCATTTGAATAGGAGGTTTGCAGTCTTATCCAGAACACTGGGAAAGATGATCAAGCTCCTGATGCCTGATCTCTTAGTGACATGCAGAGAATCTCACAAGCTAAAGAAATTCCCACAGGAGAACTGTGGACTATAATAGCCAGTTTGGGATTCCTACACTTGAATCATTTCTTTGCTTAGTATGTAATGATTTGAAATACTTAATTTTACCAGGGTTATGTATTTTGTTTTTCTATAACACCCTTTAACGTTTATTTTTATGGCTACTTTAGTTGTCTAAAATCATTTCTCTTAGTCTGTAGGCACAAAATGCCAGGTGAATTTGCCTCAGGACTGATCACATTTTTATTGTCATTTCACAATACTGTTTTACATTCTTTGAAAAAAGAATAAATATATTTAAAGTCTTAATTGATCATTGCAAACACAATTGGATCCTTTGCCTTTGGTTTTTACTTCACGTGCATCTGTGATAGGTCTACTGAGCTGCCGAACTACAGAGAAAAATATATATATTTCTGATTATAACTGGAAACATTAAAAAATTCTATATTTACAAAATCAAAATTACCCAAAATGATAAAACCAGGAATACCATATTAAATTCCTTGTAAGTTATAACCAGAAATTAACAGTACAGACAGTTAATGTAATTGAACTTCTAAACAAAATCCTTTCACAGAGCCACACCTGAATTGTTCTTAGGGGAAAGATGGGGCATAAAAAAATACATGGATTCTAAATAGGTCATTAGGAAATTAAAGATGAACAGAATAGACAAAAAATAAAGAACAGAGATTCTGCTGTTTAATGAACACTGATGTATAGCCATGAATACAGGATAGACAGAAATACTGCTGTGAGATGAGAAAATGAATCATTAACACTGACCAGTTTTTGAGAAGTCATATTTTGCCCTATGAAGTTCTGTGAAAATTGCACTGTACCAGTAACATTTAATTGTAGCATAAAAATTAAACACCATTTACTTGATATAAAATAGTGATAGTATGTAAATTAAGTAAGTTTCAATCATGTCTTCTTACTCACATCTGTTGGCAGTTTAAATAGTTTTAGTGTCATTAATTGTTATAAAAGTGCAAGATTTGCTGTATGCTTGCCACTTAGGACCAAAGGCACAAAAGTCTAATTGAACTAAGTAATTAGTAATTTGTCATTTCCTATTGTCAGCAATTACTTTCCATTAGAAATCCTCACTGAAAATTCTAATTTGAAGTGAGGTTTGCATTTTATTGCTGTCCATCCAAATTAGTTTAAAATTGACAGCTACATTTTCATTTGAAATTTTAAAGATATTAAATATGCCTGAAGAAACTGAAGCATATTCAGCTCCACATAAGCCTCTGTGTATGTGTTTGTATGTGTGTGTGTAGATACACACACATACATACACATACACACACACACACACACACACACTCAAAAGAGAAGACAGTTAAAACCAAAAGGAGGTGTCTTTTATTTCCCAAAAGGGAGTCGCTGTGCAAATATCACATCGTCACTGCTTCTATGAAATTCCAGGTTTCTGATTTTTACATTTACACACAGACTCCTGTAGTGGTGCTATCACCTGCACACAGATGGACCAGGAAACTACACACTATTAGACTTCTTTCTGGGGTTTCGATCTCCCTCTGGGATATTGCTGTTGGATGGTTTTTCATTTGTTCTTTCTTCATGCTCCACTAGCCAATCAACACTTTTCCTTCCCTATGTTCTGAGCACTGTGTAAATTTAAGGATGAACTTAGCCCTCAAAAATGATATTAAAAAGATGATTTATAATTAGCATAGGTCCACTGATGTACTTTAAACTTATGGCAACTGGTGAGTCAATCTTATCCTTAGTTTCCTTTGTTAAAGTTTGAACGTCACACATTATCCCAGCTGGAGAGCCCTCCTCTTTTAAAACTTAACATATCTGTTTCCCTAAAAGTACAGCTGGATTTCTTTAACAAATAGACTAGGTTTCCAATTGTCAAAATTAAAAATGTAGAATAAACTTCACATATTTTTCTCTCTACCCCATCTTTAGAACCCTGAAAGTGTCATCAAATCTTTAACTAAAAGCCTTAAGTTAATAATATACCTGGACACAAAGACCCAGTGTCTTAGACGAGGCTACCAAAAGTTGCTTGGTGAAAAGCATATTCATATATTTATTATGATAAAGAAGGCAGTGTCCATAAAAACAGTTTCTGATTTATTAACCTAGAGTTAGAATTACATTAAAGGGCAAAAGACAATGAAATTTCACAATTACATGTCTAATAATTCAATAACAAGGGCGGTGTTGAATGCATCACTATATAAATTGAAGTGGTATGGTTTCTTTTTTCTTTTTTCCCAAGCTATGTAAATGCTAAAATTAAGTTATAATACTGGAAATGGTAATGAATGTCTCTTATTGTTTAAAATTACCCTCTAATGATTACTCTAAATTTCTATACTTTCACAGAACAAATTTTTCTACTGTTCGTCCTCTGGTAAGTAACTAGTATATCACACATCTGTAACACTTAAGTGAACATTAATTAGTGCTAATTTACAATCAAATTCCAACAGAGAAGCAAATTATGCTTTCTTGAACATTAAAAGTCTTTATCATGACCATCATGATGAAAAATGCCACAACATCTTAATTATTTCTGCTTATAAATAATGTTTCCCACAAATCTTCAAAATGCACAAGAACGCTCTAGAAAGCGAAGAAGAAAAAAGAAAAAAAAGCTAGTCTCATTATAATATGCAGTTCATTTCAATGAATATCTTTCTCTCTTTTCTTCATTGTAACAGAAAAACGGTTACCTGAAAATTCAAGAGCAAACTTTTCCATTGGGCATATCGTTTGAAATCTATTGAAATAGATTTAAGACATTTTATTCCACTGCCTCAAGATTTTGCTACATAAATCCAAGATTGTCTAAAATATCTCTGTTTTACGTGAACTAAAATTACTTAAACTGCAAAATATTTGTCTCCCGACATGTGTCATATCTCAATAGATTCACATATTTCTAGAGAAAAATAAGGAACAGATACAAACTCTTATTGTCCTCATTCTAAAATTGTGTAAATTGCCAATTAGGCACTGAGGAAAAGAGAGAATTAAATTAAAAGTTCAATAAACACTGATCAATATGCTTGTAAATACCAAGTCTATAAAATGATCCTCCCTTTAAATGTAGTTATACCACCGGCATATGTTCTGTATTTTGGAATTCAGCTGATTATTTTTAAATCTAGTTAAATTTGTTTCTAATAGAAAGAAACATGCTGGAAGTCTAAGAAAACTGCCAGAGAACATTAAAAAAAGAAAAGAAAGGAAAAAAAAAAAAGCAAGAAAGAAAACAGCAGTCTGGATTCTGAAACTATTGCTATCTCCTGGTTTAGCATTAGCTCACAATCAGCTGAATAAAGAAGTCATCTCTGCCTAAGATGTAAATAAATCACAAGCCTCAGTTACTTTACCACTAGCTGTTTGTCATTCAGGAAAATAATGGTTAATCAATGTCTAATCAATGAAGATGTGTAACATATTAGTTTGCAGTCCTTCATCATCCTATTTTCTTCAATTGCCTGGGGGTTTGTGTTCAGTACTTACAGAATCGATTACAATTGAGAGTGATCATTCAGCTCATGTTGAGAGCTGTCAGCTGTGCTTTCCACGAGGCAATTTTATTCTCGTGTTTAATATGAGATGCTAATATTTAGCTGCATCTGACAAACTATGTTCCATGGTGGAACGTTTTATGAGAAGTGCTTAAATAACTAATTGTATCACTACATGTCACTTGATGAAACTAAACTTTTCCTGACTTCACAATAATCATAAGCATTACTGGCTTGCTGTGGAAAATTAAAGGGAAATAGCTGCCTGCTTGAGTCTGATTATGCCTTCAGGGAAGGTCTAAGAAAGGCAACTACGAGTGACACGTTTATAAATAACTGGGGTGGGGGGAGGAGACGATTCTTCAATTTTCATAGAAAGCAACATTTTCCAACATAAGGATGGCGTATCCTCATGTACAAGCAGCCTTGAATGCCCACAGTTTCCCACAAACATCATGAGAAAAGTTGGACCCGCAGCCTCTTGACACATTTCTTTTAAGAAACACCTTCTGTGGCTATGCACGTTTAAAGTCCAAAGAAAATGTTAATTGCCTGACAAGCTCGTTTTCCTTGCCATTTATAAAAATGTATCACCAACCTATACCATCCTGAAGAAAGACTGGGAGGATATTAAAAAGGATGGGAGAAAAAGTCCTGATTTCCTTTCAACAATAAATTATTGTCAAGTTCTGGAGCTCTTTGCTTTAATTATTGCATTTGTGATTTGTTTGGCAAGTTGTGCTGATGACATTCACAGAGCCCAATGTTAAAAACTAATAATGATATAGTATTTCGTTAGAAACATTTCTGGATCTTGATAGCATTGATTTCAAAAGAACAAGTTCAGGTGTCTTACTGTTAGTAGCAGTTCCAACAGCACCCTCTACTGCCCACAGCTTTGAAGCACCTTGCGGAAGATGGAAAAGGCATTTCTATGCAGTTCAAGCTCATTGACACTTTTTAGCCAATATCAAGAAAATTTTAAAAGTATATCCATCATCCCAAGTGACCTAACTGTGCTCTTAAACTTAAAAATATGTTAATATCATTCTGTGATCAAGCATACCAGAGAAATTTTAAATGATCTAAGATTTTTTTAAGTTATAATAGTGCATTAACTTTATTAAGAGTATTGCTTCAGTGATACATTGTCAAATTTTATGGATATTTCGGGATATGTTTTAATTGTTTAAACTGCTAGGATAACTGACTTAACTAATGACAGCACCTTAAAGAGAAAGGTTGTCTCACGCTCAATACTATAATGTACAATGAAATATTGAACTTACATTGTTTCCAGTAAGTGTGGGAAGGAAAAAAACTTTACCTCTGAATCCAAATTTTTAATGACTCTGACTTGTTTTAAAAGATAACTGACTTTAACAGTGAGCAATAAAGATCCCATCAAATGATTAAATGATCACTTTTGTGTTCTCTTAGTTTTAACTGCCTTAATTTCACACAAAAATACCATTATAATTTTGAGTACATATCTGCCAAATACTGTTTTAAGTTATATTTTGAAATAGAATTTCATGGTCAGAAAAAACAGATACAAGGAAACATGTGTACTCAATTTTAAATAGTGAATATACCTTTCTGGGTTGATGAGCTAAACATATAGTGAAGGAATGAAAAACCATGAATTGAGAGTGATATTTTATGCAGGCATAAACTGTATTCATACAAATAAGTCATTTAGCTAACCTGACCTAAAAAACAAACACATAAAAATTTTATCTTTTAAGTGAATCAAAATGTGTGTGTGTGTGTGTGTGTGTTGGGAAATAAGAGACTGAGGAACAAATTGCAAGAGGCTTCCAATCCCACAAAGATTTTCAATTGTAAAAATGCCAGAATTTTTTCAAAATATATACATGGTACTTTCCTCCTTTACATCCAAATTTCTTTTTTTTCTTCAAATTAGTTTATTGGGGTGAAAATTGTTAGGAAAATTTCTTATTGAAAAAGACTTCATATGTTTACATCCTGAGGTGTTTCAGCAAACTTTATGAGATTATTTCTTATATATATTTCTAGTGACAATGAAAATTTCACACACAAAAATCAACTAACATGAATGCAGTGCCTACTGTACGTCAGTCTCCAGACTCGGCGTAAACATATGTGTTGTCCTACATAGAATCCTATCAAGCTTTACAGTAAACTCAGTCAGCACTTTGCCGAAGTTCCTCTTTTCCCTACCATTCGCATTACTCAGAAAGTGAGAAACCTTGTTAGCTGGATGTCTTAGCAGCTGGGCTCACATACCTGTGCAAATATTTGTACTCTTCTTAAATTACATTTCTACCATCAGCAGTTCCCAAACCGAGCACATACTCTATAAAAGGCAAACCAACAAAGAAGTATGTAAAAGATCTTCATCTATCTTTCTGCACAGCTACCACGGGAGGTGAGCTAGCCCCACGATGTCTGCACTTTGATATGAGAGCTGTGATAATGATGAAAAGTTAATGGATTTTTATCTATATCAATCTGATGATCATAGACCTTGTTATTTTTATTATTTTTTTAAGAAGGGGATTGGTGCTGCATGAATATGAAGGCATATATTCACAGCATTTCTTAGATTTATAGGTACAGGAGCTACAAAGCCTTCTCTTCTTTCAGAGATAGATAAATTGAGTTCCATGCAGTTTACTATGTAGGGGTCTTTCAAATGAGACCACAAAATCTTAAATCCTTACTCTCCTGTGTGGACATTAAAGATCCCACAGCACTTTTCATAAGAGTAGGGGCTTGTCACCATGCCACTGGGCAAATTCCTGGGACCTACCTTAAAGTCCAACAGCCAGCTTCTCTCCACAGGGGATTAGTGCATTACGTACCCTGGAAAAGTTCAGTATATTTATTCAATTTATTTAAAATGTTACCCTAATGGTCCTGAAAATACCTCTTTTTTTTTTAAAGTAAAAAGGAATCAAGGTCTCTCCTTAGGCAAAGTTATAGTAATATTTGTTACATGAAATCAAACTTCCTGCCAAAATATTTGATTAGTCCCTTTCGAATACAAATGCCTACAGTATTAATTTTATTTAAAAAACAAAAACAACCAATATATAATAAAAAAAATCTTATAACCCATGATCCATGCTTTCTGATACAGGTAATGTAAAATAAATGATATAATCTACAAAACAATGACAAATGAAAGACTTGGAAAAGGTTATGGTTTGACAAGGTAACATTTTTGAAATCTGGACACCAATCAAATTGATGTAACTATTGGTGATGCAACACTTTCTGACACTAAAGTCTTTACCACTGTCTAAAACATATAGAAGAGCCTATTGTGATTGCTTAACGTCAGCTTTTGTTCATAAGCTCTTTCATAAAACTGAAACCAGGAAAATGATTTAAAGCAGTTCAATTTGTCTATTTACCTTAATCTTTAACTATTCCCATATGTCTGGCTACATGATGTATGACTCTTCATAAACCAATTTTTCAAAGATATACACGACAGAAAAAAGTCAGGCTCCTAACCTTTTATACTCTGAACTTTTATAGAGCTCTAGAAAACAAAATGCTTTTAGGTTTCAGAAAAGGAAAAAAAGGGGGGGGGAGGTTATTTTGTTTCTCCTCTTAGGAAATATTTGCATCAGTGAAAGTAGAGCAGGCACTAATTTCCAGGCATGTGAAAAATTCTTTCATAAGGTCCCACCCATAAACGTCAATGGTAAAGGTCTTTGTTTAAAAAAATAGCTAATTGAAAAATGGTGATACATAAATTAAGATCATTAAGTTCTTATAAGTCCCACAGTTAAGGTAGGGGTATTGTGCTAGGTATAACACCATTCGGCAAGGTGAGCGGAAAATAAGAAATACAGATTAGTGATTCCTCATATAAGGAGCCCGAATCATGATCATGGTGATACTGCTTTAGCTTCAATCTTAGGAAAAACAGGAAGCAGAATGTTCTGATTATGTAAAAAATATCACAAGTTCTTTAAAGCAATTTTAAACTAATGTACATGGCTTGATAAAGATGGAAATAAAGAAAAAAATGTATCTTTTTGTTCATTCATGTAAACAATATTTACTGAGCACCTACTATGTGCTGGGAGTTAAATAAAAAACAGTGAACAGGACAAATTCATAGTCCTGTCCTCTTGGAGACTCTAATTTAGCATTAAACTAGGAAACCAGCTTCAGGATCATTACTATCAGGCTATGATTATGAGTCCTTGTAAAAGGGAAGTTTTTCTGGTACTGAGTCCTTAACCCTCTTGTGCTCAGTCTACCCAAATTTTGTTCTATAGCCTGTGTTATTTTCAAGGTACACTGCAATTTCTCAGCTGGTTTGCCCAAATCAGAAAATGTAGTCTTCTTTCACAAAAAGGCACAAAACATTAGAATTCTTGTGGTGAGTATAGAATACAGAACACGGGAAAAGAGTTAGCAATTGTTACACATCTCACTACCCTGTTTCCTTGAAAATAAGACGTAGCCAGACAATCAGTGTCTTTTGGAGTAAAATTAATATAAGACCCAGTCTTATATTATATTGTATTATATTATATTATACCTGGTATTATATTGTATTATATTATATTATATTATATCCGTCTTATAGTAAATTGCATCCATCTTATAGTAAAATAAGACCGGGTCTTATATAATATCATATATTATATTAATTTTTGCTCCAAAAGATGCATTAGAGCTGACTGTCTGGCTAGGTCTTGTTTTCGGGAAAACAAGGTATGTGCCTAGCCCAATTCCAGGCACTGCATATTTTTACCACAAACATTCACATCTTTCATAAGCAGATTAAAATCAGCTCAATCATTTTATAGAATAGCATAGTCTTTATCTTAAAATAGAAGAGAGTCAAATAGGAAAACCAATGAATCATTAAAATTAACTCTTGTTCCAGTGTGTAAAATAATCAACTTGCATTATAACACTATGTCCTCCATCTGTAATTAGATAAATAGCACTTTTCCTTACACATATTTTGTAAGGGGGGGTCTTAATGAACTATTATATTGATTGATAAGCCATAAGACTTAATGCAACTTCCTAAAGAAGTAGCTAACATGCTGAAAAGGGTAAACCTGTCAATCATTGTGGAAAAAAATTAACGTTGAAATTAAAGTTACCACCATCAAGCACTGTTGAAATCTTACATATAAAATCTGCATGACAATAATCAACGGGGTGCTGTTTAAAGTTTATGAAAGAATTTTATTCTCAGCAACATCACACGATGATTCTATGATTTGTTCATGCCATTTGACCAAATATCATAAATGTCAAACTAAGATTTTAGTAGCAGCTTCTAAAGCACATGGAATTTTATGTTTTATTTATACATTTACTATCCCCCAAGTGAAATACTGAAAATATATGTTTATGCATGTATAGGTATATACAGATAAATTATTTACATATATGTAATATTTACTATTATACATGTAAATATACTTGCAGTTCTTATAATGCAAATGTAGCTATCTTTATAATATTAAAAATGAAAAGTCTAAAACTTACAAAATAGGTACTAGAATGTATCTAATGTGATAACATTTTGATGTGCATTTTCAATTTATTAAAATTCTGAAAAGGAACTCAGTTTGTGTATGAGAATGACAACAGATTTTTGTATTCCCAAATTAAGTATATTCCAAAATATTTTATTTTCTGTTAGTAGGAATTCTAATT
The DNA here is from genome assembly GCF_004115265.2 of Rhinolophus ferrumequinum. Lineage (NCBI taxonomy): Eukaryota > Metazoa > Chordata > Mammalia > Chiroptera > Rhinolophidae > Rhinolophus > Rhinolophus ferrumequinum. Next base: position 58,638,944 of record NC_046291.1, on the reverse strand, counting down.
CTAGTTTCATTCTGATTTAAGAATAACAAAGTTGACATCTTAAAACCATTTGGAATAACTACACAAATGAAAGCACTTAATAACCAGAGAATGTAAAGTTGATAGGTATTTTAATGAAAATATACTGGCAATTCTCAGAACGAAGGAAAAAGCAAACACAGTAGTATAATATTTGGTAACTGACTCTAGTCTGTTTACTTAGAAGTCTTTCCACTTACGTTGCTCTTAGTCTATTAATAAAAAAAAAGTTAATAAAAAAATCAGAGACATCACAAGGATTTGTGTATATGTGTTTGTTTGATAATCGGGATTTGAGAAGAATGAAATAAATGAGCATTTAACTGTACAAACAGAAATATTAGTACATGACTTCAAATTTTTATTTTTAAAACTAAAAATTGTACTAAATTGTTTTTAAAATAAAACAATTTTAGACACATTTAACCTAAATGAAAATGATTTGCTATTTAGACCATTTGAACTAATACATTTAAAATCAACGAAAAAAGAAAAACATTTAAAATGTAATTTTTTTTTCAAATTCCAGCTTTTTTTTTTCTCTTAATGGTTCTTTTTAAAACTTCAAGTAGGTTTGAGAAACAGACTGTGGATCATGTATACAGTGTAGGGTCAATGCTGTATTGAATTTCCAGACCATTTTCAGACTACCTTCTGGCAATGGAAGCATTTTGACCACTGACACTCCCTGTGGGTATATCTGACTATCCTGGTACAATGTACCATTCTCCATTATTGAATCTACAACAAACTGCTGTAGGTTATTCATTGATTGAGTGTTTAAGTATATTCTTTAGGAGCAAATAGAAAACTAATCTGTGAGCAATCACATAAAATAAAAAATCAGCAGAATTCCTGCTTCAAATATGCTTTGAGCTCCAGCACTTAATTATGTGCATTCTTTGATTATATTGTGTCACATTCAATAAAGATATATGTGAATTCTATTTCTTTATATCACTGTGGATTCTCAGCATTTCGTTGTACCGTGCAAGAACATTAAGAACGCACCTTCCAAACCAACCACACCAAGTAAAGCCCATCTACTCCCTTTTTAAACTAATATATTTTTTTTCATGGATCAATCACAATATTCTCCAGAATGCTCATTTAACCAATAGAACTGCTAACCGTGATTCTATAATTTGTTAATACATGTTAAATTAAATATCAAGTAAACTGTTTTCAGCTTCAAGATATACTACATGTGTACAGGCTCCTGAGTCTGTATTCATCTTAACTAGACTGCATTTTGAGAATAAGCTTGAGGACTCCTTGCACAGTCTTCTTAAACAATTCAGAACCTGAGTGTGTGTGTGTGGTGGCATGTATGAGAGAGCAGACAGCTCTGCGTCCATTCACACGGTCCCTCTGTCAATGTGTATTTAGGACAGCTTTCTAACATGAAATCAGCTCAGCTGCGGTGTCTATTTCAGGGGATTCTAAGAGAGACAGAAAGCAGGAATAATTCAACCCTTTAAAATGTATTTGTTATTGCTCTTCTCTGGAAACCTGAACACATTTTCTTATTTCTAAGTAAGAAAAAAATTTGAAAAAAAGATTTTTGAATCTATATCTGCCATACTAAATTGATTTCTTTTTGTTTGAATTAGCTTGGTAGGCTTTTAATATTTTAACAAACAAATGTTTCAAAATGTTTTAAAAAAGAGTCAGTAATTCAAAAGATACATGCTTTCAAAATATACAATATAGAAATATGTATACTTTAAACTTAGTTCTAAAAAACAACTGGTGAGAAAATGCCATGGAAATATTTCTTTAGTTATATATCATGTACAGTTTTCTTTTATTCTTTTGTGAAATATACTTTTGGTTGGTTAGGTTTTATTTGTTTTGTTCTGTTCTGTTGCCAGCAGAGCTCTCACTGAAGCCACCATTTGCATAACAGAGGGAAGAGAAGCTCAAAGCATTAATGTCAATAAACAAAAATATCACAATTTCATCTAAATTCTTTTTCTGAAGTGCAACAGCAGCACTGCTTTGATGCTGATGCTTTTTATTTACCTATTTTCACCTTAACAGCACCGTAGAAGGCTTGTAGAAAAAGCTATCACTAACAAAAAAGTTGAGTGAAATCTAGAGTCTATTTCAACTAATGAAATGGTTGGGTATTTTGAGATTACTAAATGTGGAAGTAGTTTATTGTAGTAAAACATTTCAGTAATATTGCTTTCAAATGGGAAATAACCAGGGAATAGAAAACAATTTCAAAGAAACAACATAAAAAGCAAATGTTAATCTATGGTCAATGTCACATCACTACTCACTTCTCTGCTCAAGTTTATAGAGTTCTTCCAGGGTAACAATTAACGATCAAGGTCAGTTAATCTACGTGATTATGCTGTGGGACCTGTACATGTGAGAAAATGTGGCCCATTCATGGAAGACTGTTGAACTATGAAACAAGGATATAAAAATGTTTGCTTATAAAATAGTAAAGAAAATATAATGATGATGTAAGAGGTTAAAAAAAAGATTTCACTTCTCTAGAGATATGTCCCCTAAATTATGAACAATTTTGAAAGGCTTTTTAAAAAACAGTGGGGAGGAAATGCAATGTAAATTTTTTTATACTATTTTTACAATATCATGTAAAGTTTTATTTTATTCTTTTGTAAATTATACTTTTGGCTGGTTAGGTTTTATAATGATAATGACAATACTTCCCAACTTGAAATCAAGCTATACTTTTATATGTAATACTTTTATTATATGGACTTTATTAACTACATATTTTATATTCTTGAAAATGTATATATTTAACGAAGATACTCACTCAGAAGGGCATTGGGGAACTTTCCCATAATTTTTAGTAAAACCATTTGATTCTCCCAGGGAAATATCTTTCTTCTATTTTAAGAAAGGATCTTGTTATTGCTAAAGCTTGACTGATATAAAAATGCCCATATCAAACAAATTGAAAAAAAAAATTCAAGCCACCAACGAGTCCCAACTAACATCATCCTACTGGTATTTTTTATCAACACTATACTTATACACTTTTCACACTGAACTGTTATTATCTGTTTGTATGCAGATAGTCCTTATTAAACTATGAAGGTTTTAAAGACTTGAACCATATTTCATTCAGAGCCTAACTCATATAGCAAATTTGCAATCAGCATTTGCAGAAGATGAAAATTGGAAGGACAAAAAGAAAAGAACAAGAAAGGAAGGATGGACAGGCTTGCATAAGAAAGCTAAAAAACAGAAAAACCCAAAAGAAAAAGAATGGTATAAAATGTATAAGAAAATCAAAGTGAAACAGCCATTGCTATCAGACATGGAACAGCATTAATCTATAAGTAAATAATACAGATATAAATGTGGTTGGTAGGCTGACACTTTATCCATTATTGAGAATATCATCGTGCATTTTTTTATTATGTAAGTTCACTTTTTTCATTAATTATAATGATACATTAGTAAAGGTGAGTTTATGTTTTTGTTTCAAATAGAGACCACATTCCATCTATTGCTACCTAGTTTCTCAACCACATTGTCCTAACTAAGCAGCCCTCTGTGACAGCCGCATAAGAACACCAGAGGATGTTCTTATGAAGTCGCAGAAAGTGGCCCCCTTAGGAACCTCTGGACAACAGCAGCAGCCAGCAGCACACCTGAGCTCAGAGTCCTGCTTCCTGCGAAAACTGTCCTAGTAAGAGTCTCAGACTGACCTCAAGTCTGACGGAGAGTTGCAAACATGGCCAGTTTCTGCAAATAAAGGCTGTAGCACTCACTCCAAGAATGATTTTCACATGTATACAGTACAGAAAGAATTACTCTTGATTGCTTTAATGAATACAGTCTTTCTCATGCATTCATTTTTGAACTACAAAGAATGGCAGGGTTTTCCTAAAGTATTTTTGAAATTTTAAAACTCTTAAATTGCATTGTCAGAAATTAAATATGCTGTTCTTTTCTGGTAATAAGAAATATATTTTCTCCTCACAGCTAATATGGATTTTAATTCTGCCAACCATAGGACATGGCTTACCTTACGGTCTAGAGCAGCCGTCTTTCATTTGGCATAGGGTCTGACCACATTGTCTAAAATTACATGATGTATCTGTCTTGAGCTTTCAAACCTAATGAAAATAAATGCCGGTGTCGTATTAGAGTCACTCTATTATTATAGTAAAAAATGAAGATACTACAAAATTAAAAACTATATTAAAGTCTTGGAAAATAATTTTGAAATAATCCTATTAATGTAGGGAGGGAAGAAAAGATATTTAATATGTTTAATGCTATGAAAGAAGAGCAGCGTAGAGTTTAATTGTATATCTAAAAAGAGAACAAACAATATATTTAATCTCTTTTCAGTCTGCCTAGTTATAGTAATTTTTAGGCAGATGGGATGATTCGTAAAATAATTTATGGAATTATGCTATTTATGTAGATCAATTATATGTGACTTGAGAGCTAAGCATATACACATATTTTCTTTTTCAGTTTCAGGGTCTAATACCACATAGACACTACATATCTTGTTGAATTTACTGAATTTATTTTAATTGAATGGGGCTTTACATAGCTTTCATCTAGTTCACAGACAATATAATAACACAAGCTAAAAATACTGAATAATATTTTGAGAATATGTGGAAAGAGAAATTGAGAGGAAATGATTAGCCAGATAAGCTTTAAGCTTAACTGGGAGAACCTCACTAAAAGATTTCATGAAGGTTTATTTGATATTGACATACACATGTATTTCCCCTCTCAGCTGGAATGACTCCAAAAGGGCTGTCATGGTTGGTCGAGTAAATAATACATGCTTTAAAAACAATTATAAATCTGTATTCACCTGATGGACTTTGTATTCATTCCAGTCAATTGGGCATATAATACTCATTTAAAAAATAAGTACACATAATGCATTAAAAACTGCTTAAACGCCCATTTAACCGGAGGGGCCAAAACAGTTCTAAAATGGAGCATGTGATTAACACTAATGGAAGTTATGCATATGTAATGAAAGGAGAACCCCAAACCTTTTTAAAAGGGCTATGACAGGAGAATGCCAACTGGGAAATACTAAAATTCAAGGCTTCGATTGTGTTTGAAAGAGGATTCTGCCCTCAAAGCAGTCAATAACACCCACTGTGGTGAATTTTAGAGTCCAAGGCAATAAATGCACTGATATTTAAGATAAAATAACATTAAGGGGAACGTCACTTACAACCTGATGATAAGAATGCAGCGTTGTAATTGGGTTGCATCTTTGTACTTAAACAGCTATTCACTGATGATGGCTCTCATCCCACTTAAAGATCGTACCCAGGATTCCTTTGTTATAAAGTCAAACATAAGAAAGACTTAATTTTAAGTTTTAATGAGCACAACGTGGAAATAACCTCATAATACTTTAGATTCATAATGTTTTCTTTTTTTAAAGGATGAAAGACATAGGCAACAGTTGGCATGAAAACAGAAGTGACTCTGGCTCATCTCTCTTTTGGTTGGGATATTAAGACAGCATTTACCAATTAACCACATAGATGGTGAGATTTGGGGAGCACTGAGATATTTGCCTGTTGACCAAATCGCTTCCCCATTAGCGTGAAAAAAAGGTTTGAAATCATCCTTAGAGGTGCGTTGTAGGGGGTGTAGGATGGCATAAACTCCCTCTGAAATACAAGCATAATCCTGGACATAATATGTACTCATTCATGAGTGCTCTCCGGCCCAAACCTTAACTTCATAGATAAACTACCCATAATCTAGGGAAACAGCATTTCTCTAAGGCAGTGGGACACAGCAGGGTGCAGTGTGATGGGAGAAAAGTTACAAGGAATATATATTGTGTGGTTAGAAGTAAGACAACAGAGAAGGCTGTGAGCAATCAAGGGGTAGAATGAAAGCATGGAGCGGTCTGAAGAAGCCCTGAAAACAGATCTTCATGTTCTCATCTGTTACTTTGCTGACCACTTTGAATGTAATATCACATTAGTAACTACTAAAATTCTACATCCATCTCAGTCTCCTTTCCATTTCCAATATTAAATTACAATAGTTTGAATGTCAGTATCTTGAGGGCAGGGATATTTATATGCATAGAATCTAGGTATTACTACTAGTGCCAGGAAGGGTGCCTAAAATGCAGATATTCAGTGAATATCTGTTTAATGAATTAATTGAATGAATAAATGAGTAAATACAGTAATGCTTACAGAGGCACAGGATCAGAAAATAAGTTCACAGTCAAATGATGAGCTGGTTTCCTATTTAGTCTTATCCTCCAAGGTAAAATGAAGATAATTTCAGCTGTAAATAGATGTATGAATAGATAAAAAGCTTTGACATAAAGGACATACAGAATAGAGGATGAGTAAAACAGCCAGCAGCAAGAGAAGGGAGAAGACAAAAGAAAACAAAAACAAGCCTGGGAATGTCTTGGAGTGCCGTTAATAGAAGAACACAAAAATGAAGATCCATAAAACAAAAGTCCCTTAGAGATTCGTGAATCTAGCTCTAGTCTCTGCAAAGGCTGGCATGTTGTGTCTACTGTTGTTTATTCCCACGAGATAAATGTTGTCTTCCTTAGTGCCAGGTGTAATCTCACAATAAATTCCTGTAACCTGAGTCTGGCAAACTCAAGGTCCCAATCCTCAGGGAGTCACAAAGTACTGGGTCCCATGCAAGAGGGTGACAAGGTCTCCTTCCAAACTCTGTGCCTATTTTATCACCTAGATACAGTGCAGCCCTGAAGAGTCCGACCACTTCTGCATCTCTCTCTATATTTGCCTAAGCCCAGTCTCGTGCATGTGAGTTGGCAGGGGGATTGGAAAAGTGACTCCTTGTTTCCCATCATCCTTTATCCTCCCTACATCATGCACCAGTGAGAAAAAAAAAAGGTTCCAAATGAAAGGAAACAAATACTAAGGAAGTTGAAGAGGAGGGGAAGTACAAAGACCTAAAATAATAATAGCCTGCCAAAATGTCCTATTACATAGGTGTTGTCCTGCAATCGTCACTACTTCCCTATGAAGTTATTCTCATCTTTGATATGTGGAAAGTGAGGCTAACTTGAGAGATTAAGTAACTTGTCCAAGAATGTATGGAATACCTGCAAAGTATAAGCTCTAGAAGTCCAGGGATCAGCTGGAAGATATGATCCTTGCCCTCGTGGAGCATATTAAGTAAGGAGATAAAAAAAAGTAAATACGGAATTAAATACAGTGTGGTGAGTGCTACAGAAGCACATTAGAAAGTTTCTAACTCAGACCTGGGTGGGGTGAGGTTACAGAAAGTGCTGGAAACATTGAAATCTAAAAGATGAATTAGATTCAGCCAAGAAAAGACAGTGAAGACAGATCATGTAGAAGAAACAATACATACAAAAGACCAGAGATAAGATAAGCAAAATTGCAAGGATAGAAAGTTGCAAAAAAATGAAACTAAAGAAATCAATAGAGACCAGCTCATGCAGGACCTTGTAGGTCATGGAAAGGAATTCAGACATTATCATGGGAACAAAGGAAAACCAATGAAGGGGGTTAACAAGGGTGAAATATGATTAGACTTGTGTTTCTAATTTGTTTTTCTCTTACTATAGTGTGAAAGAAATGAATTAGAAAAAAGGAAAGAAAAATTATTTAGATGGAAATACACAAATTGTTAATATATGACTATTTTTGTCTGACACAAATGCCAGTTTTGTATGGTTCAGCCGAATTACTAGGCAGCTGTTGTTTGCATTAAAGCAATGATAGGGAGAATACAAAGATGTAGATGCTTTCCATATCTTCTGTAGCCATGTTTGCGAAGACATAGACAGCATTTAAGATTGCTAGGATATGGAAAAGGGAGGGAAAAGGAAGCGTCAAGGGTGACCCTCCTTCAAAGTTTTTAAATATAGCAACTGGGTAGATAGTGACGGCACCCATGTATGTAGGAAAAGGCGTGAAAGAAACAGCACAAGAGAGACAAAGAAATTTACTAGTTGGAGGAGAATATTATTTCCAGGACTCACCATATGAAGACTAAAGGAAACAGCCTGAAATGAAAATTCTAATTTAACAAAATGAAAATGATGAGTTAAGAAAAAATGGATCATACTGTGAACACATCTAACAACTCTTTGTATTTAAAAAATAATAAGACCCTTATGTTAAATTGCCAAACCCTAGTCTCTGTAAAACAGATCTCTCTTAACCCATTAAAAAAAAAAATAGGCTCTTATTTTTGCATAGATTCATAATCTGACCTTCTCCAGGTTGCCAAAGCCTAAGAAATAGCTTCAAGACTGTAGATTAACCTTTATAGGGTGTACTTGACATGAATTTTTAAGAGATATAGTGTCTTCAAATAAATGATCCCAACACAAATTTAAGATTCAATCAGCATTAATGGTGGTATTAGAAATGATAACTTCAATTATAAGCATAATGCATTTTCCTTTGGGAGATTAATTTATGTAGAGTAGGTACTTGGAGTTTGCCCTGGTACAGCCATACTTCAAACCTGCTTGTGACCAAGAAAAGACATTTGTGCTAGTTTGATCTTAGATAATAGCAAATGTTTAAAAAAATTAATGTTATGTAACTCATTTTCCAGAAAGTTATTTTTTCAATTATCTGAGAAAAAAAGGTCTGAGTTGAAATTAAAACAGATAAGATATGAAATTAATAAAAGAAATCTATAATTTCATCCCCATGTGAATTTTATATTTAACCTATGGTTTTAAAAGAAGTAACTATAAAATATTATGCTGCATAGGAATAAAATAAGCAATTTATCTCAGTATTATTTTTCATCATTTCACTTTTTGAAAGAAAAAGGTAGTTCTTTAAGGAGGTATACGACTAAAACTATAAAGTAAGATTAAGAATATTCATAGCTATTTTTTAAATGAGGATCATGAGTGTTCTAAAAATAAAAACGAAAGTCTCCATAACAT